>NC_138076.1:191355358-191830358 GCF_964212035.1 Myotis nattereri
AGTCAAACCTTGGTTCTCGAACATCTCTGATTTCAAACAATGCGGTTCTTGACCAAGTTGTTCATGGAAAAATGCCTTGGTTGTTGAGTAAGACTTTGGTTCATGACCTGATAACTCTTTCATGCTGATAAACAACGGAGAGAATGCATCAGTATGACCCAGTTTACCACTAAACCTCATGCTATTAACATCTCAGGAAATTGGGCTCTGAATAGCATTGTGATTTTTTTAAAACTTTTTTTGCTGCTTATTATTATTAAATATGTACAGTACTAAGCCACCATGGGTTCTGAGGTTAGTGGTAGCAGCAAAGTGAAAAGGAAAGTTGTGAGAACAATGATAGAGCTTAAAAAAGAAATAATTGCAAAGTATGAAAGAGGTGTTCACGTGTCTGATCTGACTACCAAGTATGGCCTGGAGAAACTGATGATTAGCACAATTTTATAACATAAAGAGGTCATCAGGAGTGCTGATGTTGCTAAGGGTGTGAAAGTGCTCAGGCAACTGAGAAAGGGTAAAACAGGGAATCATTGGGGGGTCTGGAATGGATTAATTCAATTCCCATTATTCCTAATGGGAAAAAACGATTTGGTTTTTGAACAAGTCGCTTCTCCAACAGCCTTCCTGAACAAAGTAAGTTTGAGGACCGAGGTTCCACTGTATAAGGCTATTTGCACAGCTGAGCTAGTACATTTCTCTCCTTATCTGTTGCCTCCTGGTTTTCACTCTAGTTTCCCTTAGCTGTTTCAGCCATTTGCAGGCCCAAGTCTTATAACATCCTGAAAAGGAGTGTAAAGGAGAGGACCTCAGTGTCTGGGTCTGCTTCACCTGCAAAGTTTCCACAGATGCCCAGCTTTCTGCCCAGCCATCATGGCCACAATAATGGTGATTCTTTCAGAACTTGGACGGTTTTCTTTTGTTACCTGCATTCCCCTGGCACAGCTGACAGACCATCCATGTAGGTAGAGTGCTTTTCTCCTCAATTGTAATAAAAATTTTTAATTATTCATTAGTACAGTAGCTGTTAGACAAATGCCCAATTATTATTCATGCATAGCTAAGTAAACTCCTGCTCCTTTTTTCTTCTTCTTCTTTTTTCTTTTTCTTTTTTTTTTTTTTTTTGGAGTTGTGACAAACACAGTCCTTCCAGAACTGGCAGAGGGCTCAGATCAAAGAGTGCTTTGTGTCTTGCTTTAACCAAAAAAGAAAGGGGAAGCCAGCGCTCCCTGCTTGTGCCTGGGCCTCCTCCCTCACCTGCCGCAGTGCACCTTGGGCCTGAAAGCTGGGAGTGAGGAGAGGAGACTGCGAGGGTTCTTCCCCCTCCCCCACCCCAGCCCCAATTCACCTGGCAGAAGCTCTCTGGGCCCAGCAGCTGCCCAGCGCCTTTTGCCAATGGAGCAAATGAACTGCAAATGCAAATTGCAAATGGAGAGTGGCTCTTGATTAGATCTATTTTGTGGCTTCATACTCCGTGGCCTCCTCCCTGCAGGGCCCCCTGCAGGCCCAGGTCACGGGGAGGGCGAAGCCAGGAAGGAGGAAGTGTCCCAGGCAGCAGCCCTTTCACTTCCTCCTTTCCCCCAGATCCCATGCGGTGGGGGCTTTTCCTGGGCTGGACAGTTTTCCAGGTTTCCTTTCTTTCTTTCTTTTTAACCTTTCCCCTCACAATTTACCACAAGACAGATTTTGGCCAGAAAGTCTCTTGCACTCTGCCTGGTGTCCAGGGTGCCATTCTGCACATTTGGGACATCTCCAAGCTTCCCCATTGTCTCTGCCCCTCTTCATCCTTCTATCCCCCCAACATCTGGAAACCTATGAGAACTTTTGCTGTCTTCCACATTATGCCACCTCTGCAGACCCTGGTAGCTCTCCCTGTGCTCTCCCTCTTGCCTCACAGCATCTTGGTCCAGTGCCGCCTCTCACTCCTTTAATCTTGAATCTCTAGGCACCCTCCCACTGTCTGTCCTTTCTCTCGCCCTATCATGCCCTCCCTGCTCTGCCTTCCTCACCCTGGTCCTCCCCACCCACTTCATTTCCCTGTGCCCTGTGAACCTTCGCCTCTTGGTGTTTGGCCTCCTCAAACACTTCCTCCACCCGGTCCTCCCTGCAACCCGCCTTTCCCCTGAGGATCACCACACCTGTGACTTTCTTCACCGAAGGTTTTCTCTTCTCCCACTTCTAGATCATGTCACTTCTTTCTCCATTAACCTATAGTGACTCTCCACCTCACTCGGAGCAAAAGCTGAGGCCCTTCCAGGTCCCTGTGTGATCTGCCCCCTGTTCGACTCCAAGGACAACAAAGCCTGCCACTTTCCTCCTCTCCCTCTCTCCTCTCCAGATTCTCACACCCGACCCTGCCTCAGTGCCTTTGCACTCACCGCTCTCTCAGGCTATGACACTATTCCACCAGATATTCGATGTTTAGGTCCCTTCTTCTTCCATATCCACTCTATACACAGAAATGCCCTGGCTCTCCCTCGCCCCACCAACCTAACTTTTTTTATAATACTTATTGCCCTAATATATTATACTAGAAGCCTGGTGCATGAAATTCATGCACTGAAGAGGGTTGTCCCTCAGCCCAGCCTGCACCTCCTCCAATCTGGGACTCCTTGGGGGATGTCCGACTGCAGGGTGAGGAAGGCAGTCAGACATGCCTCTCACAATCCGGGACTGCTGGCTTCTAACCACTCGCCTGCCTGCCTGCCTGCCAGATTGCCCCTAACTGCTTTTGCCTGCCAGCCTGATCACCCCCTAACCACTCCCCTGCTGGCCTGATTGACACTAACTGCCCTCCCCTACCGGCCCTATCGCTCCCAACTGCCCTTCCCTACCAGCCACCTTATGACAACATGGGGGCAGCCATCTTGTGACAACATGGGGACAGCCATCTTGTGATGACATGAGGGCTCGAGGGTCAATTGCATATTACCTCTTTATTATATAGGATACTTATTTTTTTGTTTACTGTCTATCTCCCTCCATTAGAATATAGGCTCTGTGAGAATAAGAGTTTTGTTTTGTTCACAAATAGTGGACTGCTAAGGACTGAGTTGTGTTTCCCCACAAAGTCATATATTGAAGCCCTAGCCCCAATATAATGGTATTTGGAGATGGGGGTCTCTGGGAGTGATTAGGGTTTGGTGAGGCCCCCATGATGTAATTAGTGCCCTTGTAAGAACAGACACCAGAGAGCTTGCCCTCTCTCTTTCTCTGCCATGTGAGGACACAGAGAAGGAGGACATCTTCTAGCCAAGAGGAGAGGCCATCCCCACACCTGGTCATGTTTGCACCTTGATCTTGGACTTGCAGCCTCCAGAACGGTGCGAAGGAAGTTTCTGTTGTTTAAGCCATGTGGTCCGTGCATTTTGTTAGGGCCACCCAAGCTGACTAAGACTTGGAGGTTCACTAACAATTTGCTTCAATGTACACATCAATGTTCTACATAGCAAGGAGTCAGGAGAGAAAGACTGGGATTTTGTGGTTATTTACTCCCAGCTGCCACCTCCCATCGGCATGAAGTCCTTCCTGTTTTGAGGTTATGGCCTCCTTGTTGTCCTCCCAGTGGCTGTCACCCACGGTCTCCCTGTAACTCATGCAGACTTTGGAATCTGGCTCCCTTCTTCCTCCTCCTCCAACTCGATTTGTAACATCCTTGTAGATGCTTTGTCTCTCAAACCTGCTTCCTCAATTTCTAGGGGTCCTTAGTTCCCCCGCATTTCACCCTCCCACAGGCACTTGTTACTCCCCCAGAAATCGCAGGTGCTGGTTTTGTGCTGTGACTAGAAAGCCTGCCCCTGTGACTCCCCACAGTCTCCTTCCCACTGCGCATGCTCTTTGACTTTGTGGAGATGTTTTGGCCTTCGATGCCTCCATTTCTTCCCAGTCAGTAAGCTCCAAATTGTCACAATGGGTTGTGCCCTGTGTACTGCACAGATTCTGCCACCTGAGGAGGCAGGTGGGGCCTGACACCTCCCAGCACTTTGCTTGGTAAGTTGTGTGCCGGGCAGGGCCATGACCCTGAAGAAGGAGCACCTTTTTCTTTCTATGAAGGACAGACCATATCCAGCCACGGACCCACAGGATTGCATGTGCCCAGTTGGGCATTTTAAAAAATGTTCAGCCCTGGTTGGGGAGCTCAGTTGGTTGGAGTGTCATCCCCATTTGCCAAGGTTTTGTGTCAATCCTGGGTCAGGGCACGTACAAGAAGCAACCAATGAATGCATCAACAAGTGGAACAATAAATCAATGTTTCTTTCTCTAAAAACTAATACATAAAACAAATATAATAAAAATGTTCACAGAGGCAGTGTACAGGCTGCAGCAGTGGATGAACTGCACTTCTTTTTTTTAAAGTTTTTTTATTGATTTTAGCAAGGAAAGGAGAGAGAGAGAGAGAGAGAGAGATAGAAACATCAATGATGAGAGAGAATCATTGATTGGCTGCCTCCTGCATGCTCCCGAGCCTGCAATCCAGGCATATTCCCTTGATCGGAATCGAACCCAGGACCTTTCAGTTTGCAGGTCAATTCTCTATCCACTGAGCCAAACCAGCTAGGGCCTTCCTGCACTTCTTAAACATTTTCTTCACGGTGCAAATACCAACCTCCCAACTGGGGTGAGGAGGGGAGGGAAGACAAAACACGCACACAGCTAAGTCCTCAGCCTCGGCTGCTTCCTTGCTTCCAGGAGCTGAAATGTGATTTAGATTCCATCAGTCCGATGCACCTATAAGAGGCTGTGACTCAGAACTGAGTTATAAGAGAAGGCAGAGCAAGGGCATCTGTTTTCCTGGGAGCATGTTGGCTGAAGGGGTTTGGTTCTGTAGCTGGCAGCGGTGGGCCAGCCTCTGAGCTAAAGCTTCATGACTATGGCAGAGGCCTAGCTCCTCTGATGGGCCAGTACTAGTGTGTGTTTGTGTGTGTGTGTGTGTGTGTGTGTGTGTGTGTGTGTGTGTGTGTAGGGGGCTGGGGGTGAAGAGGGAGTCATTCCTGGACACTCACTCAGAGTCTTTTTTAAAAATTTATTTTCAATTATAATTTATATTTAATATTATTTTATACTAGAGACCCAGTGCACGAATTTGTGCATGGGTGGGGTCTGGCCGGCCCGGCCCCGATCGGGGCCCAATCAGGGCAAGGCCAGCAGTGGGGAGGGGCTGTGGGTGGTGGGCCAGCTGGCTCTGCTCCCAATTGGTGTGTGGGGGGCTGATCATGGGTGGGCCAGCCAGGGGGAGGGGCTGTGGGTGGTAGCCACTGGCCTTGCCCCTGATTGGAGTGGTGGGGGTCCATTGGGGGTGGGGCCGGCCAGGGGGAGGGGCCACAGCCAGTTGGCCAGCCAGCCTCGCCCCTAATCGAGGTGGGGGGGCTGATCTAGGGTGAGGTTGGGTAGGGGGAGGGGCTGCAGGAGGTTGGCCAGCTGGCTCTGCCCCCTACTGGGGTAAGGGGGCCCATCAGGGGCAGGTCTGGCCAGGGGGAAGGGCTGTGGGAGGTTGGCCGCTGGCCCCACCCATGAGCAGGACGGTTTGCTGGCTGCAGTGGGAGTCATAGCGACTGGTTGTTCTGGTCGTTACAGTGTTCCGATTGCTGGCTTTTTATATAGATTAGTTTCAGGTGTACAGCATAGTGGTTAGACAACTATATACTTTACAAAGTGTGCCCCCTGATGGCACCATGCATAGTTATTACAATATTATTGACTATATTTCTTTTGTGGTACTTTACATCCCCATGATATTTTGTAACTATCGATCTGTACCTCTCAATCCCTCCACCTTTTTCACCCAGTTCCCCGGTCATTTGGCAACCATCAGTCTGTTCTCTGTATCTATGAGTCTGTTTCTGTTTTGTTTATTTGTTTATACTGTTCTTTAGATTCTATCTATAAGTGAAATCATGTGCTATTTGTCTTTCTCTGACTGATTTATTTCACTTAGCATAACACTGTCTATATCCATCCATGCTGTTGCAAATGGTGACATTTCATTCATTTTTATGGCTGAATAGTATTCCATTGTATATATGGACCACAGCTTTTTTATGTACTCATCTATTGATGGGCACTTGGGCTGCTTCCATATCTTGGCTATTGTAAATAACGTTGCAATAAACAGAGGGGTACACATATTTTTTCGAATTGGTGTTTTTTGTTTCTTCAAATATATACCTAGAAGTGGGATTGCTGGGTCATACACCATGATCAAGTGGGATGTATTCCTGGGATGCAAGGTTGGTACAATATCCACAAATCAATTAACATGATAACACTTCATAAACAAAATCAAGGGTAGATTATATCAATAGGTGCAGAAAAAGCATTTGACAAAATCCAGCACCCATTTATGATAAAAAGTCTCAGCAAAGTGGGGGCAGAGGGAATAAATCTCAACATTATAAAGGCCATATATGACAAATCCACAGCTAACAGTATACTCAATGGGCAAAAACTAAAAGCTTTTCCCTTAAGATCAGAGTCTGTTTCTTCACACCTCTCAGTGATTGTTTGAGCCACCCATATTGCTTTCTGATTAAGCTGGCTGGAGTGGATTCTGTTCTAACTGGAACATCCCAAACACCCTCCTTGCCTTTCTCCCTTCCCGTCCCAGCTAAGTCCTATGCCCATCTGAGCTCCATGTCCCCCCCACCCATCCTTCCTCTGCACCCACCCAACTAAACACCTACCTTCCCTCCTTGCCCTTTACACCTGCACAAGCTGAGCAGTTTGTGGGGGGAAATCACGCAGCCAATGCAGAGGGTGGCCATTTGTGTCTCAGCCTCAATTGTGTCATTGTGGATCCGCAGCCATCCTTTTCTTTCTCTGGCCATGTTCATCGCTCATTCTCTTCAGCAATTTAAAACTTGCACCATTCCCTACAGACATGGCCTCTTCAGTCTTAGCAGACATCCCTTTAACTTCCTGTTCTAGTTACCCCTCACCCCCTCCACGCTTCATGCTACCCCACCTCCCTGCAAATCTTATGCACCTTCCCTATGCTTTCTTCTTGGAGGTGACCTCATTATGGCACCTGTGACCCTATTACCTCCCACCTTCTTTGGACTTTGCTTACTCCTGCATCTTCTCCCTTTCTTTCTATTCTCAAAAAATAACTCTAAAACATTGTTAGTTTGCATGCTAATTAATTATTTTGCATGCAAATTGATTCCTCATATGAGAGGGAATCTGTTTTTAAGCTGAGGTAAGGATTTATGCCTAAAGGTGGGGGGTGAGGAAACACTGTGAGCAGTCTGGAGACAGTAAATCTTACCTGCACTTTTTTTGAGGGCAAACTGATTAGCTAGCAGCCAGCAAAGATGGCCAGTCTGGGCCTCCTGTCCTTGAATAGGTCACAAAGGGAAACCAATGAAAACAAGTTCAGTTGTTGATGGATTCTTGAGAAAACCTTGAGAGCCTGACCGAGGAGCACAGGCTCCGGCTCTCTCTGTGTGATGTCTCCTCGTGTCCTTCCATCAGCTCCCCACCCCCACCCCCGTTAGGACTTCTCACTTCCTGCCGGATCTTTCCCTTGAACCTCTCTTCATGCTCAAATAATTCCCATCTTGAAAAAAAAGTATTCTTCCTTGATCCTCCCCTGCTAGCATATTCACACGTCTCTGAAAACTCACCTCTCCTCTGTCTCTGCATCCTTGCCTCCTTTCGCTCCTTATTCCATGTAGCTTGGTCTTCTGAAACACACCACTCTCCCCAAACTCATTCATGACCTACATACCAAACATAGGGACCGTTTTCAGGTGTCTTCTTCCTGGATTCTCCTGCTGTCTCTGACCCTTTGGCACTCTCTGACCTTTCAGTCCTGGTTCTTGATGTCCATCCGAGATCACCCACATTCATGGGCTCCTCCTCTTCACATCACAGCCCCAGGGTGGGTTTTTTTTTTTTTGGCCAGTTTTTTCCCTCTGGACTCTATGTATCATATGCTGTTATTTTTTACAGCCAATGACTGTATGCTGGTGATTCCGAAACCTGCCAAGGACTGCTAGAACATTATACAGAAGGAAATGACAGTTGGAGGAAGGAGGACAATTTGTTTCATCTTGAGACAGAAGTACTAACACTTCACTGATCTCTTGTCATGTACAACCCACCTTTCACTGGGGACTTACTTAAATGTTAAGGGGAGGCGATCAAATTTGTTAAGGTGAGAGCGGAACACCACTTTCCCTGAATCCCTCCTCCTTTCCTGCAGCAAAGGCCTCAGAATGAAGGCTGGGAAGTGGCCGCCTTTTGCTTCATCCCACCCATCTGTTTTCCCTGGAGTTCCTCTGTAAATATTGACACTAGTTAGGTCCATTGCAGGCGTGGGGAATAGTCTCTGCCCCTGGAGAGCTGCCATCACTCAGATGGGTGGCTGGGAATGGCAGCTACGCTTATGTCCACAGCCTCCTGGCCTGGTCAGGTCACCCCTGGGTCATTTGTCTGCTACTGAAGCATAATCAGGGTGCCCCATTGTGCAGAATTAGATAAAGAAGCCTCCTTGAAGGGCCGATGTTGCTGCTTACAATTTTTTTGCATAGTGTCCCAATAGATGCTCAGTAAATATTTTGCGACACAGGTGAAAATCATTTCGCCTTAGAATGTAATTAGACATATGCTGAGGTAAAATCCTCCCTTACCCTTTAGTCTATATTCTATTCCCATCCCTGCCCCCTTAAACAGCCCTAACCCCACCTGAGCTGGGGCCTACTGTGCTGGCCTTGGCTGGAACAGACTGCTGTGCAAGTACTTGGCAAAGTAATAATCTAGTTGGAGGGATTGGCTGTATTCTTAGTAGAGTTATGAACTGTCACTTTAAAACACCCATGAGTCACTAACATCATGGTGGGCTTTCCTGCAGGCTCACAGCACATATGATACTAAAAATATCACTGTCCATCTGTCTAATTAGTGGCTGTTCCATTGATGTCACAGACATTTAAATGAGCTACTTTCTTCATGCCCACATACATGAGGGCTCTATGTGACCCCAGACCCCACCTGTGGGTATGGCATGATGAGAGACGTTCAGGAGGAAAATAAGCAAACGAATGAACTCTGTGCTACCACTCCTGAAGCCAGATCACTAGCCTCACAGCCCAGAAATGGAAACGGGATGGGTTGCACGGCCCTTAACCCGGTAGAAGTTCAGCCCCAGAAAAGTTTATTGACTCTGCTCTTCATGTCCACCTTCTGAATTACTCAAAAATTCTCATGTGACCAGCCTTCCAGGTTATCAGGGAAGGGAATTCTGGGAAAGGGGGTTCCAGCTTAACTAAGTTGATAGAGTACAAACCCACCACAGATAGTAAGCCTGGTTGGCATCCCAGAAAAAGAAAAGCTTTGGAGAGAAAAAGAGACATTATTATTTATATCCCTCAATGATAAAAGTAACTTCCTCCCTTTGTAATTAGTAAGCAATCTACGGATAATACTTTGAGGTGGTATGAATATCCTGATGTCTAACAAAGTTTATTCAGGGTTTTTAGCATCTATTGATAATTCCTATCTGAATCAATTTTTTTTAAAAAAATATGTTATTGATGTTTTACAGAGAGGAAGGGAGAGGAATATTGAGTTAGAAACATCAATGGGATAGAAACATTGATCAGCTGCCTCCTGCACACCTCCTACTGAGGATGTGCCCGCAACCAAGGTACATGCCCTTGACCGGAATCAAATCTGGGACCTTTCAGTCTGCAGGCCGACGCTCTATCCACTGAGCCAAACCGGTTAGGGCCTGAATCAACTTTTTTAGTAAATGAGGGTCCTTTCAGACCAGGCCCTGAGACCTTTCAACATGACTGTGGGTGTTTGTGTACTTTCTTGTTTTGGGCACAACAAGAGATCCAGACTCAACTTGTGTTTTTCTAGCCCCAGACCTGGGATCAGGGAACAAATAGTTTCTCCAAGGAGCCCTGGTCCGTTTCAGTAGAGAATATATTCAGACACCAAGATCTGATCGCTGATGTGCTCATTGCCATTGGTGAGCTATTGCAGGCCCTTTCAATTGGAGTGACAGAAAATTTTATTTTTTAAATTTGAGTTCACTGATATTTACAATTCAAATTTATTCTTACCTTTTTATTTTAGATTTTTATTTCTTTCCTCTCCCAGTGAAAATTTTGGTTCCTAATAACATTAATATATTTATTTTCTTTATCCTGTTATATACATAACATATTTTGGGTACATAATATCATAACTACTACTATCAATAAGTCCATTATGTAAAATTTAAGGTTTTTTTTTCATTTATTTTGCCCTTAGAATATATATTCTACTAAGATATAGAGAATAGAGAATACATTCTTTAAAAATTACTCAAATGAATTCTTTGTGTGATTGTGCTATTGAATTTATATAAAGTTAGGTTAGATTTTTTAAAAATTAATAAAAGTTATCTTTCAGAGAAGTTTTTTTTTACTTCCTTTATTTTTTATTTTTTTTCAGAGCAGTTGTAAATTAAGCAGAAAATGCAGAGTTTCCATATACCCTCTTGCTCCATACACGCACATGCTCTCCCAGTATACAAGTCAGAGACATTCTGCATCACAGTAGTTGATATGTCACAATCGATGAGCCTACACGGATGGACGCATCATCACACAAAGTCCATAGTTTACATAGGGTTCACTCTTGGTGTTGTACATTCTATGGATTTGGACAAACCTATAAATGACATTCCATGAATTTGGACAAATGTATAGTCACCATAGGGAGACTAGCCATCAGCATAGTTTTGCCTTTTTTTAGAATGTCAGATAATTAGAATCATACAGTAGGCAGCCTTTTCAGATTGCCTTCTTTCACTTAGTACTATGCATTTACATTTCCTTGGTCTTTTCATGGCTTGAAAGCTCATTTGTTTTTCTAGTGCTGGATGTATCATGGTTCATTATCCATTCACCTACTGAAGAACATTATGTTGCTTCCAAGTTTTAGCAATTATAAATTAAGCAATTTCAAATTTAATTTCAAATTTCAAATATTCATAGCATAAACATCCATGTGCAGGTTTTTGTGTAGACATGTTTTCCGTTCATTTGGAGAAATACCAAGGAGTGCTATTGCTAGACCTTAAGACTATGTTTAGCTTTGTAAGAAATTACAAAACTGTCTTTCAAAGTGGCTATACTATTTTGTATTTCCACTATCAATGGATGAAGCTTCCTGCTGCTCCTCATTCTTGACAACATTTGGTGCTGTCAGATTTTTTTTTTTTTTTTTTTTTTTTTTTTTTTTTTTTAGTTTGGTTATCTTAATAAGTGTGTTGTGATATTTCCTTATTGTGTCTTTGGCAAATATCTTTTCCTAGTCTCTGACTTGTATTCTCAGTCTCTTGACAGTATCTTTTGCAGAGCAGAATTAAAATTTTTTTTTTTAAAGAATTTGAAATTTTTAATGAAGTCTAGTCTATCAATTATTTATTTCATGGATCACCCCTTTGGCGATGTATCTAAAAAGTCATCACCATTCCCAAGGTCACCCAGGTTTTCTCCTGTGTTATCTTCTGAGACTTTTATAGTTTTGCATTTTACCATGGCATACAAAATCCTTAATGATCAGTTTCCTGTCTGCCTTGATCTTAGCCTCTCATCCCTCTGTATCCCTGCTGTATACATTCCAGATTTTTTTTCTTTTCCTGCTACGCTCCTTCATGTCTCTAAGCCTTTATACTTTCCATTCCTCCTTCTTGGAATCCCCTTCCCCATCTTCACCAGAAAACGTTTGCTTATCCTTCAAAGCCCAGTTCAAATATCATCTCCTTGATAAAGTCTTTCTTAAACTCCCTTAAATAGAGCTACTCATTTCTCTGTGTTCCTGTGAGATTTTGCAGTGCTGACTCCTACAACAGAATTCATCAGATTGTGCTATAATTGTTTATGTTTTTTAGTTTATCTCCACTACTCTCTGAGCAGAGGAATTTCTGTTATGTATCTGGCCTCCCATGTCAAGCACTGTGCTTAAATAGTTATATATGAATGATTGCTTAATGAGCAAATAAATGATGAGTAGGATCCCATCCCTCCCTGTTTCTGATTATATGAAATTTGTTATCTTCTCTTTCTCTCCTCTGGGCTTTTCTGTTTCTAGGATGTGAATATACAGATTTAGCAGCTCAGTGAGTATGACCAAGTTTATGAGAGTTTCATGGCTTACCACCACTCAATCTTCTAATCTAATTTCCTTCGGCAAATGATGAGTTATCCAATTATTAAATCTTAGAGCTGGAAGGGATGTTGAAGAATCATTTGATCCTTTCTTCTCCTCAAGGCTGGGCTTCAACTTCTACTCCATGATAAATAGGAAAGAAGATTGTATAATTACAGATTTTAATATCAACAGAGTGCACACCTTTCCTTTCAAATATGTGTGCAATAGTGTTTGATATAAGCTCTCGTGATTTTAGACAGGATGGGTTATAGGAGTGACATGGATTGAAATTTATGGGAAATGTTTTTACCAGGCCAAACTGCAAACACTTTGTCACCTAATTACCTGTAGATCTCTCTGAGGAAGATATGGTTTATATAAAACTAAAATGTCTGGAGAACACAGTTGAGGGTATTTAACCTGCCTATTCCTTTTCATCATCTGATTTCTTGCTCTCTTGAATTATTACTATTTTAATAGTCATCATAACTATTAAGTATTAAGTTGTTACATCACCTGTACTAATGTGATTCAAATGAAAATTGGCCTTTGACTCCTGCTTCCCAAAAAGCCCAGGAAGATAGAGGTTCTCTCCTATTACCCAAGGAAGATTTACTGAGCCATTAAAAACATAGTACTCTCCCCCTTCCCTAATCAATGTGTACGTGTGTTTTTCCTGTTCCATGCGCCCTCCAATATAAATAGATAAACTATTGCACAAGCTTCATAAGGGAGATGCCTTAGCAGTTTGGAATGGGACTGATGCTGTGTCACACGTTAGGAACATCCATTGCCATACACCTTTAATCTTCAACCAGGTTGGCTGTGCTTACCCTGAAGAATAGCACCACCTGGAAAACTGCCCAGAGAGGTGCAAATTGAGATTTGCATTCACTTTAGGATATAATGTATTCAAACAGGTACTGTGCTAGATACTGGAGACAGGGAATGGTCCTTGCCTTCATAGACCTAATTTTCTTCTGAAGGAGCAAAAGTAAAGCAAATGAATAAATTAAAAAAACACACACCAATTTAAACATGTTATAAAGGAAGCAAGTGAAAGGATGGATTAGAGAATAATAGGGTGACTTACTTTTTATAGGTTGGTTGGAGAAGGTGATACTTACGCTGAGACTTGAAGGACAAGAAGGGACCAGCCAGATGAAGAGCAGGACAAAAACTTCCCATGGATGTGGACGAGCATATGTAAAGGCCTGAAGCGGCTAAGATGTTGGTTTTTTAAAAGGAATTGAAGAAAAGGGAGAGAGTGGAACAAAGCATCCTTAAAATCTGTAGAATATTTTGTTAAACCTTCTTTTTGATGTGAAAAATAATGAAACTTCTGATTTGGAGTTAAAGAAGGAGAAGAATGTGGAGAAAAAAGTTAGTGTTTTACTTTCCAGGGAAGGTTAACGTAGGCACAATACTGACCAAGGCCTCGTTTGATGGTTTTAAGTTTGCAGAATCAATGTGTCCCGTCATTACGTTAGTGTTTGCAAAGAGGCTGAATTCATTCTAAACCCCCAGGTTGTGCTTTGATGCTCAAAAGACTGAGGCAGGTTTTTATGTTATTTTCTGTTTCCTGGCGTGAGCTTTTAACAGACTTGAAACAAACAGCAGCAGCAAAGAATGAAGAATGACTGAACCAGGCTGAGTGACTGTGCACAGGTGACAACGATGGGAAAGGAGGACCCAAGAGAGTTAGTGTTGATAAGAATCCCACATGCTCCACTGTCACTCAAGCTCTCCAGGGAGTTCAAAGGATGTTACAGCACGGTCCGATTACCTCTCCCTGCAGCTCTGGGCCACAGGTAATGAGTAGAAAGGAAGCTCTCATCCGAGGTAGTTCAATGCTGGACAGGGAACAATGGGAGCCCTGTGCTCCTAGCATTCCCCAGACACTGTACAATGGAAGCCCCAGTCTTCTCTGCATTCCCTCTCCAGGTGAGGTGACACTGGCCAGGACTCCTCTTGCCCTCCCCTTGGTTGAGTCAGCTTCGGTTTCCCCCTTGTGTTAGGGAAAGTGAATCCCACACTCCTTTTAACCGCAATCGACAATACTGGCTTTGTGGGTTCGGCTGTCTCTCCAGAGCCTGCTCTTGATGAAGGGTGAAAAGTGATAAGTTAGAAACTGGAACCATGGAGCTGGCTTGGCTGCAAATCAATGACCCCAGGCAAACAAGTCTTATCAACTTTCATTCGATCAATTCTGCTCCCTGAGCTGTATAATTCTTCCCGAGCTGCAGTCCTTCAGGATGCACAGAAACACTGAAAAGTAACCTGCCGGTGTCTGGGTGAGGAATTTGGGGAGGAATGTGTCACTGATAGATGAGGTTTTGGTGACTGCTAAGAGTGACATCTGTTATATAGTGTTAAAGGTTCTGCAAGTGCTCCAGTTGCTTATTTTTGTAAAAATGAAATGGGGGTTGGGGGGGGGGCGGGGAAGAAGAGGAGAAATTCCTCAAAATTGAGTTTTTAAGGAAGAAAGATAGTTAATATTTACCCGCTAGTAAGAGTTGTTATTATTATAGTTGTGTCAGAACAGTGCCTCACATCTTGAGATAGAATTTTGGGTAGCGTGGCTGCCCAGGTCATGCCTCTGAGCTTCTGAGAGTCAGTAATTAGTTCCACAGAAGAAACACATAAAGTCCTTCTCAGGAACTCTTAGACCATTTATCTTAAAATTGAGTGTAAAATATAGTTTCTCAGGAAGCCTCAGTTTATTTCCACTTAATTAGATGGTACTGGGTGTGAAGGAGAAAGCTGAAAGGGAACTGGAAGGATGAGGAAGACAGAGAAGAAGTTACAGTCGAGTCACCAAAGTATAACGCATCCTGGAGTCATCCTGTATGTAGGTAAACAATAATATATGTGTTTCTGAGTCAGCAAAACATTAACGTATATACATATTATATGTTTAATAAGCCACGGTATTATAATGGTGGTAAAAAGATTTTAATAAATTTTAAAAAGTCATTCAGTCAATACAATATTGAAGAAGAACAAAGTTGACGCACTGACACTATCCAACTTCAAGTCTTATTCTAAAGTAGCAATAATCAAGACAGTGTGATATTGACAAAGGAATAAACAAATAGATCAATGGAACAGAATAGAGCCCAGAAATAGACCCACATGATACAGTCAACTGATCTTTACAAAAGGTGTTAGAACAACTAGACAGTCATATGTAAAAAAAAAAAAAGAAAAGCATGTGGACACAGACCTTACAAACTTCACAAGAACTAACTCAGAATGGATCACAGACCTCAGTGTAAAATGCAAAACTATAAAACTTTTAGAAGATAACACAGGAGGAAATCTAATGCAGGATGACTCTTGGTTTGAATACAACACCAAAGGCACAATCCATGAGGGAAGAATTGATAAGCCCGACTTTATTAAAATGAAAAATTTCTGCTTTGTGAAAGACACTGTCAACAGAACAAAGAGTTGAGCTACACACTAGGAAAAAATATTTACAAAAAGATACATCTGGTAGAGGCTTGTTCTCCAAAACATACAGAGAACTCTTAAAACTCAACAGAAAGAAAATAGCCCTAGCTGGTTTGACTCAGCAGATAGAGCGTCAGTCTGCAGATTGAAGGGTCCTGGGTTCGATTCTCGGGTGACACATCTGGAACAAAAGAGAAGGAGGCCCAATTTCGGAGTGTGTCACTGGAGAACTGCCCTCTCACAATCCGGGACCCCTCGGGGAATGTCGGGGAGCTGTTTTCAGCCTGATCCCTGCAGGCCAGGCCGAGTGACCCCACTGGTGCACAAATCTGTGCACCAGGCCTCTAGTATCCTATATAATAAAAGCCTAATATGGAAATTGTCCCCTCTGGCAGTCGGGGAGTTTGACTGCTCACTATGATGTGCGCTGACCACCAGGGGGCGGCGTGGAACATGGTGGGCATCGAGAACATGGCACTGGCAGTGGGAGGCAGTGGAGACGCTGCTGGCCCCGATGGGCCCCAATGAGAGCGGGACCATGGCAGGATGGTGGCGCGGGTGAGTGGGCAGCACCAGGCCAAGGTGGGTGCGAGTGAGGGCCTGATCGCCCCGCCAATCACCCCACAGGCAACTTCCAGGTGCTGAAGGAGCTGTGGGGGGTTCTGGCCCCGATCAATTGCCCCCACAGGCAGGATGGTAGAGCAGGTGAGGGGGTGGCACCAGACAAAGGCAGGGTGCCAGGCAGGGCTGTGGAGCTGCGAGGCTGGGGGTGTGAGCTGGGGACTGATCTCCGCAGGCCACCCCGAGGGACCCCACCTGTGCACGAATTCGTGCACCAGGCCTCTAGTATATATATTTTTTAAAAAAGAAAAGGAAAACAAACAACTCAGTTAAAAAATTAGCCACAGACCTTAATAGACACACCTCACCAAAGAAGATACACAAATGGCAAATAAGAATAAGAAAAGATGCTTCACATCATTTGTCACCAGGGAAATACAAAGTAAAACAATAGTGAGATAGCACTACCCACCTATTAGAATGGCCAAAATCCAGAACACTAACACCACCAGTTGCTGGTGAGGATATGGAGTGTTGTTCATTGCCGATGGGAATGCAAAGTGGCACTTTGTGTGACAACTTGTCAATTTCTTACAAAACTAAACACAGTCTTACTGTATGATCCAACAATCATGCTTCAGGTACTTATCTGAAGGAATTGAAAACTTAATGTCTACACAAAAACCTGCATATAAAGCAACTTTATTTATTTGCCAAAACTTGAAAGCAGTCAGGATGTTCTTTAGTAGGTGAGTGGATAAATAAACTGTGGTACATCCAGACAATTGACTTTTGTTCAGCACTGAAAAGAAATGATCTATTCAGCCATGAAAAGACATGGAAAAACCTTAAATGCGTATTATGGAGTGAAAGAAGACAATCTGCAAAGGTTACATACTGAATGATTCCAACCATATGGCATTCTGGAAAAGGCATAACTATGGAGACAGTGAAAATATCAGCGGTTGCCAGGGATTAGGAATGGCTGAGCACAGGAGATTTTTCGGGCAGTGAAACTACCCTGTGAGGTATTATAATGGATACATGCTGTTATATATTTGTCCAAATCCATAGGCTATACAACAGCAAGGGTGAACCCTAGTGTAAACTATGGACTTTGGGTGATAAGGAAGTGTCCCTGGAGATTCATCAATTGCAACAAATGTACCACACTGGTGGGGGATGCTGATAGCGAGGGAGGGTGTGCATGTGTGAGGGCAGGGAAAATCTCTGGACCTTCTGTACAATTTCACAGTGAACATAAAACTGCCCTTTACAAAGAAAGTATATTAAAACAAAAACCAAAAAAGTCACTCAGGGCTTAAAATATTAATTTCAGGATTCTGAAATTTTTATTTACATTTTATATCACCAATATGCATAAGAGATGAATTATTTCTTCATTAAACAGAATTTCAAATCCTAAAATCATTTAAAATACAGTAAGTTTGATGATTTTGCTCTGTATTCTAGTTTTGGGTTTCACTAGGGCTACAGAGAGTTCAGTAGAGAATCTTACAAATATGCATTCAAGAAGAGATTAAGACTATTCTCTTTATTTCCCTATTTGACGTATGGAATATGTGTCTTCCTTCTTAGAAGAAAGAAGCACATTCTCTGACTCTCCATTTCCTAGGTTCTCCCTTGTTACAGATTTATATTTAGGCAAGAGTGAGAATGGGCTGTCCACCCTAGAAGCTAAGCTTTAATTGGTGATTGGTGTGAAGAAGTAGTCTTGGTATGACTATCGGACAAGAAAAAATTTAATGCAAGAAACCACAGGGGCTGCATTTAGATATAACCCATTCTGCCTTTTTTTTATTGCCTGGGGAGTGGCTCAGCTGAGGGTTTGGGTGGAATCTGGGCTGAATCTATGTGTAGTTGGGGCTAGAAACGTTGGCTCATTGGCAAGGGTTGAGCTTGGCAGAGGCTGGACGTCACCCCAAAGGAAGATTGGTCATCCTATCTCAGGCAGGTCGCCCCTCTCGTTTGTTATTCTTTATCTCAGCATCGTATTTTCTTGATGATAATGATCACAATTTGTAGCTGGTTTGGTGACTTTTTGGTTTACTTATTTGTTTTATAGAGGAGGGCAAGGGGCTATGGTTACCTTATTCATCCAGTGCTTAGCCTAGGGCCTGGCACATAGTGAAAACTCAATGCATATTTGTTAAACACATTCCCCACTCATTAAAGTTAAACATAAAGCTGGAGAGTCCACATAGCTCAGTATTCCCAAGGCTTTCTCCGAGTTGAAGAGTCTGGTCTTTAAAATTTACCTTTTATGTTTCTTAGTAAGAACTCAGGCAGCTAAGTGTGCTTGAACCAAACCGTCTTAAATGACCTTCCAGATAAGCTAGAGGGAATTTGGAGAAAAGGATTTAAAACTACATCTCAGCCCCCCTTTGACTTCGTTGACTCTTTCAGTTCTACACTCAGCAAACTAATGTCTATTGCCAGACACTCCCATTCTTTATCTCCAGCAACACTTTCTGCCTTGAAGTCTCCTTTGCTAGTATTAATACAATTGCTCCAGCCTTCTCATCCTTGCTGTTTGCATGACATATGTTTTATCCATTCATTTGAACTTATCTTTGTTCTTATATTTAAACTGTGTCTCTTTCAACAACGGAGAATTAACAAAAACAAACTGTAAGTGAAAAAGAAATAAAGGGTTTCTCTTATATACATTTTATACCTGGGTTTTGCTATTTTATCCATTCTGACAACCCCTGTCTTTTATTTTTACACGTAGTGTAATTATTAACTTGATTGCATTTAGGTTTACATTTTATTTTTTGTTTTCTATTTGTTTCGACTGTTCTTTTTCTCTGTTACTCCTTTCCTGATTTCTTTTGGGTTAATTGAGTATTTTTCACAATTCCATTTAAATTGATCTATTAGCCTTTTTGCATTTTAAAGTTATTGCTTAGACATTACAATATATCTATGCTTAACTTTTTAGTCTTTGAGTTGGTATTGTATTACCTCTTCTTACATGTTAATATTGTATATTACATGTTAATGTGGTATAAATTCTTTACTGTACTGACTTCTTAAATGCTTCTGACTTTTTCCATGGCCTTTTCCCAGGAACCCTGTCACCCACAAGAATGCAGCCCAGTTCATTCACTTGCTGGGAAGTGTGGCCCTTCCTACAAAGTTAATATTGTATCAACTCTTCTTACATGTGAAATGTAAGGAGAACCTGGAAACTATCTATGCCCATTTATTGCCTTCCCCACTGTCATTATACTTTAGTTGTCATGCATACTACATTTCTGTATGTTAAACACTCCACACTACAATGCTAGAACTTTTGCTGTGATCTCACTTCTGTTAAAGTTTTGTGATTTTTAGGTACTAGTCTACCTAATAGTTTCTGGAACAAGAGTGAAAATCAAAGCCTAGTTTATAGCCTCAGTGGACTCCTTGTTTCTGAATCTGTCCGTGTGTATTTATAAATCGCTTAGAAGCCTACAGGAAGCCTCTTTACTGGGACATCCAATTGCAGGCTTTCACTTAATAAACTCGGTTTATTCATCCTCTTTTAAAATTTAAATTGCAGTGAGCATCCAAGCCTCCTTCCTCTCATACAAACCGGTTCTTGTGTTTCTTCATGCAAAATCAAATATTTATGGCATGCACTTTATTATAGCATGTTGGCATCAAGCTGCCCATAAAATTAAAATTAATCGTGTGTGTGTCTGTGTGTGTGTTTTGCATTTCCTCCTGAGACTGTATCTTCTGCCCTCGCTGCTTTCAGGATCTGTTTTTCCTGAGGTGAAATTGTCTTCATGGGTGGTGCTCTTCACATCTGCACTTGTGCTTTCCAGAACATTTACTTCTCTTCTTTTTACCTCCGTGTTTGTGCTGCCGGTTGGTAGCTTTTGAGGACTGTTTTATATTCTTTGATTCCTTCTCGAGATGTTTTCCTGACTCTGCCCCAAAGCCAACGAACCGCTCAGAAGGGCACTAACTGTGCTGCTGGGTCGTGGTGTGACTTGAGGTCAGTCACTCCATTCCTTTGAGGACCGGTGTGCATGGAGTGATCGGAGGTTCCCTCTGGTTCAATATTCTATGATTCTAAGATTTAAACTGCACTTTCAGTGACACACAAACACTGCCCAGCAGGGGGTGGGGTTGGAGCTGCTATAGCCATAGTATCACCTTTTCACACACACGCAAAAGCACACACAAGTACACACACACACACACACACACACAGCTCTCCTCTCTTGTTATCCTCTGATACTTCTGGTTTTGCTTATCCTCAGTCTCGGAAGCTGCTCTATCTCCTGATTCTCACCCTGTGTCTGGCTGCCTGTTCCTTGCTCTGCAAACACCCTCAGTGTTTATATTTGTGAATGTGGCTTTGACCCATTTCAGCTACCTGGCAATCCACACAGCTCTGCACCTGGGTTTGTACTCCTCCCCTGCCTGCTGAGTTCACCAGAGTTTTACTCCGTCATCCCTTCACCAGGCCTTCGCCTTCCAAATGGCCTCACCTGGGACAGGGGCCTTCCATTCTGCCACGCCCGAGGCCCTTTCCAGCATGGGAATGAACTGGGCTGCCTTCGTGTGGGTGGCAGGGTTCCTGGGAAAAGGCCATGAGAAAAGTCGGAAATGTCTGTGAAGTCAGGACAGTGAAGAAGGGAGGTGGGACTGGCCCAAGGTGAGATGATGACTTGGAGGAAGTTGATTTTCAGTATTCCCTCATACCTTTGACAGACACGCTTCCTTCCTTTGGTACCCCGCATTTCCAATGCAATCACCCTGCTCCTTGGCGCCTGAGGACCCACGAGCGGCTCCCTCACCTAGTTCTCAGGACTTCAAGTTCTAGAGGGTGGCCACATTCAAGCCCTCCCGCCGGACTCACCTGTCCTGTGTTCACTCGGTCAGAGCTCTGCGTTCTGCCGGCCAGACCAAGAAGCATCTGTGTCAAAGGCTGGCCATGCTGTGAAGAGTGTCCTTTTCTGGCTAACACGACTGAACAGGAAGTAAGGAGCTGGAAGATCCTGTTTGAAACCAAACTCTCCTGCTGCCTATCTATGTGAACTTGACCAAGTAACTTACCGTGTCTTGAGTCTCAGTTTCCTTTCCATTAAAATGAGAGCGAAAATGTTTTTCATGGGGTTGTTACAGGATTTTTAGATAGAATGTATGCAAGCCCTCTTTGTAAGGACTGTGCAAGTATGAAGATGTGTACTTAGGGTTTAAAGATGCTCCTCAGCCTCATCCGATACATCACTAATTGGGAAAGAGGTGGGTTTATTTGGAAAAAGATAAATCTAGAAGAGTCCCTTCGGCGAAGTTGTTTCTTTAACATTGTTTTCCCCTGGAGTAAACAAGGGAAAAAAAAAAAACGAACAAAAGATAAAGAGAACATCTAGGTAAGATTTGGTGAGTGAAAGATAACATTTTTGGACAGAAGGTTCCATATCTACCTACCCATCTATTTTCTGGAGAAAAGACCCACTCAGTGAAATAATAAATAATATGTACTATTTATTGAACATCTACAATAGCCCCGCACTTTACATACATTACCTCTACTTTTCAAAGAAACCCTCTCAGAACCATAGAGAAGGGAATGGCTACTCAAAGAAGATGAGTATGTTTTATAAGTCTGCATTGCTGCAGGGGGTAGAGACAAGCTCCAAACTCTTTCTGCCCCCAAAGCCTGTGTTCTTTTCACGAGACCCCCCTGATCTTACTTCCCCGAGGAAGCTCACTGATCCATTTCAGAAGCCATACAGCACCTGGGGCACCTGGATCTCCTTCAAAAAAAGTTCAAAAAACAAAGAGCAGGCATATTTCAAAATAATTGGAAGTTGACTCGCCTGAAGGCCCATGGGCTAGACCTGTTAGAACTGTACTGTGGCCTGGGAAGTCTCCCCAGAACAGGGTCCTCTGTGAAGCACCCAGTAGGGAATGCACTTTGTCAAGTCTGAGCCCATCCAAAGGTTGGCACCCAACATTATAAAGTGAGGGAGACTAAAAGAGCAGCTCCATCATGACACTGTGTAATTATTTTACATTAGTGTAATTCCTGCTTGAGTGCTGGTTAACCCACAGTACATGCCTGAAATGGAAGAAGCCCTTGTAGGTAAGCATAGACCTGAATGGGTAGTGTCTCAGCTGAGTGGTCTGTTCCAGGAGTCCCTAAAGTCACCACCTCTTCCTCCGTTCATGTTGAATTTGAGTCTGAGTCCACACTCCTGATAAGAAAGGGCTCAGCGCTCCTCAAAGGTGGCTTTCCCTTGCACGTGGCCAGGTGCCAGCCCATCATTGGCACTAAGGCAATATTTGAAGATGGCCATGGTGGTGAATGCTGGGAGCAGAGGGAGAAAATGAAGCGTCCACTAGCAAGGGAGCTCTATGTGAGTGTCTAGAATCCTGATTATACTTAAGCAGGATAAACAAATACCCAAATTTCCCATTGGCTTGGGGACAAAGCCATCTCTGGAGTTTTCCATGTTCTCCTGGTTCTCCTCAGGTGGGAACTGGTATTGGGGCTATAATAGAAAGGCAAGGAAAGAGCTCCAAATGGAATTGCCCTGCACAGATTTCAAATTCCTAGGAGAATTTGCATTCACCTACTGATTTGACTAAGCAGCTCCAAGCTGATGCAAATGACATGCAGGCTTTTACTAGGAGAAAGAGGCTGGGGGAGGGGAGGCGCTTACAGACTTCTAATCTAGAAGGAGGCTCCTTCTATGGGAGGCTGGTAGAGGGTAACTGTTCTAACTACCGAAGTTATGTGGAAAGGCATTCTATCTTAGTTTGGTCAAGGTCTTGACTAAGGGCCATCGTGTGTTGAGGAAGTAAAGTGGGAATTTAGTAGATTAGACACAAAGGTCTAATATTCCTCAGCAGTTGTCCTTGGGTGATTTTCCCACGTGGAATTCTATAGAATCAGAATGATGGAAATTGAGGGCAGGAAGGGCAGTGTACGATGGTGAAGGGGAGGGTTTGGCAGCAGGAAAGAGGGAAGGGAACTAACATGTATGTGCTAGAATTGTTACATGTTTTCTTCATTGGATCATTTCAACTGTGCTTTCAGGAAAGTAATTCTCCAAGAAACCGAGGCCCAAGTCTACAGTGGGTTGTTGGAGGTAGTGGTTAGACGGGACTAGAACCCAATATGGCCACTGGTCCTCCTATTGTTCTGTACGAAGATTGATCTCCACTGGAAAACGAGACTCTTCACTTGGTCACGGGTACTTTCCCCTTTTCTAAAGGAAGCAGAAGTCCAGAGTGAGCAGGATGGTTAGGAATGTGTCATGCTGTACCTCTTGGCGTCCCAAAGGGCCACACATGTAGGGCTTTAGGACATGGCTCCCTCAAAAGTGACATTCCAATGTCCTAGTCCCCAAATTGAACCCAAATCACATTGTTTTGTGTACAAGTGAGCCAAGCCAGGACTTCTTCAACAAGAAGGCAAAAGCAAAAATCAAGGAACCTTGCAAACCGATTTTAAATAGAACAAAACCAACACGTTTCCTAAAGCCATTGAACTGGAGCAAAGCCAGGTTAAAATATTCTCGGTGAACCTGAATCAAGCCAATGTTTCCCTTGGGTTGAGTCCATTGCCGAGGGCTCAGGTGCTCCCTGAGGCTGAGATTTGGCCCAGGAGGACACCAGGCTGGGGGCCTTGGCTCAGGCAGCTATGGGGTGTGGGAGAGCTCAAGGTAGCCCTCACCTGGCCAGGCTTCTGACTCTTCATCTCTAATGTGATGGGTTGTACTCTTTCCACATTGTTTGAACTAAAACAAAATAAAACAGAAGCAAACTTTTTTTTTATAAGGTAGCTCTGGGTGAAGCAGTTGTTTGTGGCTCAGTAGATCCAGAGTAAAGTATAAAAATAATAAAGGGTAATATTTACTGTGCCCTGTACTTTTCTAAGCCCTTTCTCTGTAATAACTCACTAATCCTCACAGCCATCCTTCTGAAGTAGGAACTATTATTATATCCTAATTTTACATTTAAGGAAGCACAGAGAGGTCAAGTATATTGCCTGAGGCCATACAGTTGGTGAGGGAGTGCGGATTCAGATCCAGGCATTCAGACTAGGACTGCACCAGTTTAAGTACTCTGCTCTGTTGCTCTCTTAGGCCAGCGGGCCAACCAGTTGTGCCAGATCCCCAGTCCATGTAAGAGACACGAAATCAAAATGCAATAAATCAGAAACTTAGCACCAATGAACTTGGGTCTTTATCAGGGATTTTTATTTTATTTTATTGATTTTTTTACAGAGAGGAAGGGAGAGGGATAGAGAGTTAGAAACATTGATGAGAGAGAAACATTGACCAGCTGCCTCTTGCACACTCCCTACTGGGGATGTGCCCACAATCAAGGTACATGCCCTAGACCAGAATCAAACCTGGGACCCTTGAGTCCACAGGCCGATGCTCTATCCATTGAGCCAAACCGGTTAGGGCTCTATCGGGGATTTTTGATTTTGCTCTAGGTAGTTAGACAGGAGCAGAGCAAGGACGATGGGCCAGGTACAGGAGGTCATCAGCGTGGAAAGCACTGGTGGCTGGCAACGGACAATCAATTGTAGGGTGGGACCTCGCCCTCAGGGTGACTTTTCCTCTCCTATAACTGGTCTTGAGGTTTAGATCCCCTGACCTTTCCTCCCTAGAGAAAACATGTATGCCTCAGTTGTATTTCAGCTCCAGGCCCAGGAAAGCAACAAAACCAGCCTCAGGACCAGCTGCATTGTAATGACTCCCTGCCCTAGCGCCAGGCAATCAATCAGTGGAGACCACAACCCTGAATGGACACACCTGGAGAGCTACTGAATATTTTAGTAAGATCTTTCCCTGAGACCTCCCCTAAAATCTTGTCCTGTCCTTAAAACCCTTAGGATGAAGAACCCAGTGCGCTCTCCCTCCCAGGAGCATGCCCGAGCCTTTCCCTTTCCCTTCTTCGCCCACCCCAGGCACATTACCATTAGCTTCCTTACTCCCAAGCTCCAAAGGCCCTTCCTTTACCTCTATAACTTGTTCCCTAAGCCCATTTCTTCTAGGAATTACTTTTTCTATCTCTGTGATTTACCCAATAAAAGTTTTGCTACAGTTTGGGTCTTGGCTCTGAATTCTCTCCTAGCCAGAACCCAAGTACTGAGGTTGCTGAACCCAGGTTTGGTCTGACCCCACCAGTCAGACATCTGGTGCCATTCCCACTGGCTGCCTATAACAATGTGACCGGCAAAATGAAAGGTGGACTTTGAAGCCCAAATAGGCAGAACCCTCAGTTGGAGAAAACCAACATCCTTGCTGGTACTGCCCTATCTCTGATGAGAGTTTTGCTCCTGACACAACAGGTCACACCTGATGTTGTAGGTGGTTGCCCCAGCCCTGAAGCCCAATGTCTGAAAATGTTGCTTTGCCCATAGTTGCAATAGGCTGACATTCTGAAGTCAAATTATTGAGCGTGTAGTGCTGTTTATCAGAAATGAGTGAATAATTTTATTATCTAATTGTAAAACCCAAGAGGCTATCTACTTCAGAAATTCACAAAAGGAAAGGGAATATGAACTATAGAAGAGTGAAAAGTGTTTTTTTACAACACGACAGACATAAGAAATAATGTTAAAACACATTTTTGAAGATGGTTTTATTATAGTAGACATATAGTTATCATTTTTAAAATTTTTTTTGTTGATTTCAGAGAAGAAGGGAGAGGGAGAGATAGAAACATCAATGATGAGAGACAGTCATTGAACAGCTGCCTCCTGGACATCCCCTACTGGATATCAAGCAATCCAAGCATGTGCCCTGACCAGAAATCAAACTGGGATCTCCTGGTTCATAGGTCGATGCTCAACAACTGAGCACATCAACCAGGCAAATATCTTTATTTTTTCTATGTTAGTAACTAACATCACCCAGTTCTGAATGGAAAGATAACAGTCTTTCAAGATAGTTTCAGATAAAGTAAAAATGTGAAGGTATGTTCAGTGCATATAATACATTTCTTATTTTCTACATAAAAGAGATGCACTTTTCCCAGTCTGTGTCTTGTCTTTTCATTTTCGTAATGGTATTATTTGAAGAGCAATTTTCAATTTCGATGAAGTCCAATTTATTAAATTTTTTTCTTTTGTGGGTGTTTTTGGTGTCATATCTAGAAATTTTTCTGTAACCTAAGGCCACCGAGATTTTCGTTGACTTCACTTCTTCATTCGACATATCCATTAAGACACCTGTACCAGGCTCCTCCCCTCTGAGAGCCAGGCTCCTCCCCTCTGAGAGCTCTAGGGGACAGAGGCATGAGCCATCCAGCAAAGGCAGGCATTTGTTGCTTTTCTAGAAGCACTTGTAGTTGAGACACCAAGGGGACTGCGTGGTGCTGTCAGGGCCCCTGGAGGAAGCAAAGGTTGGCTCAGGTGGTCCAACATGGGATCTCATGACCAAAACTCTGGTTGAAGGGAAAGTCACAGAGACCCTCAGAGGCCGGCGAAAGTGTTGCTAAGAGGGTTTGAGGAACAAGAGAATAGTCTTCTACTGCCTTGAATGAGATTAGGCAGAATTTACTTGATTTTTATGAGCAGAGATCCACTTCTCCAATATAGCAGGACTGAGATCCTTAATTTACAAAAGGAGGAGGAGGAGGAGGAGGAGGAGGAGGAGGAGGAGGAGAAGAGGAGGAGGAGGAGGAGGAGGAGGAGGAGGAGGAGGAGGAGGAGAAGAAGAAGAAGAAGAAGAAGAAGAAGAAGAAGAGGAGGAGGAGGAGGAGGAGGAGGAGGAGGAGGAGGAGGAGGGGAAGAAGAAGAAGAAGAAGAAGAAGAAGAAGAAGAAGAAGAAGAGGAGGAGGAGGAGGAGGAGGAGGAGGAGGAGAAGAAGAAGAAGAAGAAGAAGAAGAAGAAGAAGAAGAAGAAGAAGAAGAGGAGGAGGAGGAGGAGGAGGAGGAGGAGGAGGAGGAGGAGGAGGAGGAGGAGGGGAAGAAGAAGAAGAAGAAGAAGAAGAAGAAGAAGAAGAAGAAGAAGAAGAAGAAGAAGAGGAGGAGGAGGAGGAGGAGGAGGAGGAGGAGGAGAAGAAGAAGAAGAAGAAGAAGAAGAAGAAGAAGAAGAAGAAGAAGAAGGAGAAGAAGAAGAAGAAGAAGGAGAGGAAGAAGAAGAAATCTGTAAGCACTGACAGTGAGGACACTGTTCCAAGATTGTCCCATTGAATGTCAACATCTCAGGCAGTTGGGATGGAAGAGCTGCGCATCTACCCTGTTGTCTTTTGGAAAGACAAGAACGGAATAATCAGCTTTCTATCTCTATACAGGGGTCAAGGCTGGTCTTTCTAGGAGAGGCATTGACGCCAGGAACCTTCACTCCCTCCAGTCAGGATGGTGACAGTGAGGCAGCTGGTAGGAGCACCAGCGTTAAGGCCTAGTTCATGAACAGCGGTTCTTTCACTTGGCAAAGAGGCTTTTGATCATGAAATTTATTCTTGTTTCTGCCCTAATAGGAGAACAAGCAATCTTCTCCCAGAACAGGATTGGCCCCTGGAATTATTCTTGGAGGAACTGGCAAAGAAATACAGCAAAGAGAGAGGCTAGCTCAGTTTTGCATTTGGGTCAGAATCTCAGGATTCGACGGGAGAGCACTGGACTCTTGCTACTCAAAGTGTGGTCTGAGGGCCAGCAGCATTACATCACCGGGGGACTTGTTAGAAATGCTGACTCCCAAGCTTCACTCTGAGCAGGTGAAGAGCAGATCTTCTGCCCTATTTCCCAAGATGGCGATATTACTGGCATCTCCTCCTTTGCATCAGGATCCTTAGCTGATTGACAAGCACCTCCCAGGTGTGAGAAGCACTGGTCTAGCCTCGTGGTTCTGCAGTCCCTGCAAATGCCCTGGCTACGTGGTCACCCGGGCTCCACTTAGTGATTCCAGGAACAGCCAGCCAAGGTCAGTGCAGATGAGAATGGTCCTTTTTTTCTTTTCAGGTTAGGCTGGCTAGGCAGATACAGGGACATAAGCGAATAAATTGCTATGCTCTAATTTGCAAGGGCAGGTCAGCTGTTAGAGTCACCCTTTAAAACAGCTCATTTTTATAGCAAAAGCATTGTTTAAAGGGTTTGAAGGGAGCAAGAAGAGGACTCTGGCGTGTGATTCTGTGTCCATTTAGCCTCACTCCACGGTGTATCTAGTATTAGGAGAATGCAGTGTTATTGCGCGTACCATTCATGCAAATTAGTTCTCGTCAATTATTCTGCATCCTGTTTAAATGGCCGCATAGTGCTTTCCGTACCAAGATGAACAAACTGATGCTAGCAGTGGTCCCCACGATTTAGTGTGTATCAGGTTCACCCGGAGAGCTTGTTAAAGCAGATTGCTAAGCCCCACCGCCCAAGTGTTTGGTTCAGCTTACATCAACATCTCAGGCAGCTGGGAACCAATGTTTTGCATTTCTAGCAATTCCAAGGTGATGCTCATGCTAGGTTACAGGAAGAGTAGCTTCAGATGCATTCTTAGCACACAGGAAACGCCTAGACCCTTATTATTGGATGCTGTGCTCTGACAATACAGCAGATAGGACAAAGTCCAGCCTTCAATCCCAGGTCAAGGGGGTCCGAGTACCTGGGACAACTTACATACAGAAATCAGCTAACAACGTTCTCTGAGACCATTGATGTCAAACTTCTGCTTCCCACACCTACATCTGAGTTGCTAACAAAGCGTAATTTGCTTCATTTTCTTTTTTAAAAAAATTATCTTTATTGTTGAGAGTATCACAGATGTCCCTCTTTCCCCCCGCATTGACCCCTTCCACCCAGCATCCCTCCCCTTCCCCGGGTCTTTACCACACTTGCTTAATTTTCCATTCTTCTCTTACTTTCTACCCACCACCGACGGCCACTGTAGCTCTGCTCCTTTGCTGTTGCCATCCTAAGTGTCTATTAGTTGGCAGGTGGCTCCGTGGGTCAGTGTGGCCGGGACGTTCTGGGCAGGGGGCCGGCTCTGAGCTGAATGAAGACTATGGGCCAGTGTATACGTATGAGCTCGACTCACATGTGCGTCCTCACCAGCTGTAGGCTCACACCCACGACTTCAGTAGGATTAGGGCGCAGATCTATTGTGAAGAGACCTGAGGCCCTTTAGCTCCTGGAATTGCCTGGGTCGTCAGTGAACTGGTAAGTCTTCGGCACAGCACAGGACCCGAGCATCTCTGACCGAGGTTCCTCCTGGCAAATTTCTGCACCTGGGCCAGCTGCTCAGCTCTAAACGGTCTGCCATGACCTTTCAGGGCTGAAGATCGCCTGCAGACGGCCCTGTGACAGAGGCTTCCTGCCAGTGAAAAACCATGACTGCACTTTATACCATAATTGAGCGGAGACAGGATTTACCTCATCGGAGCACCTTGCCTCTCTGACTCCATTTCATCTTATTAAAATAGACACCTGGGACCTTTTTTTTTTTTAAATAAAAAATTTATTGAGATGATGCAATTATAGGCTTTTCTTTAAAAATTATTTGCAACTCACTGGCCCTGAGAAAAGGCATTTTTTTTTCTTTTTTTCTTTTTTGTTACATTCATTTGATTCTGTCCCTTATAAACCCCACACCTCATAAACAAGAGATTAGAAATTAAACAAACAAAAAGAGAAAACAAAAAAGAAATTCTAGATTCATTTGGGTTTGCAGGTGGTTGCAGTCACAAAGAGGAACCTTCAAGAATGTTCACTTGGCGTGTGTGAAAGATCCAGGGAGTTCGGAGCTGTTAGTGTTGATGCAGATGGGGCCAAGAGTATCAGGTTAGTCTTGGGGGTTTTAGACAGGCAGGGACCATTGTGTCCCCTCCCTCCCCTGTGCTGGCTTCCTCTTGTCACTTCCTTCATTCCAGGCTTCTGCCCAGAGAGGAGCAGGCTGAGCAGGTGAAAACTAGCACCGAATGGAATGCCTGGGCGAAGAACACCGCCCTTTGTTCTTTGTGTATTTTCCCAGATCTTTTATCTTCAGCTTCCTGGGTGGGAATGGGTCAAATGGGGGTATGATTGGGCTGGATCCCAAACCTAACTCCGTCCCTGGCATGCTGTGTGCTCCTAGGGCAAGTCCTAGTACCTCTCTAACACTCAGGTTTCCCTCTGCAAAAGGAGTTAATATTTCAAAAATGTTTTCAGAGTTGGAACCTAGGCAGGGAAAGGTGGAAATGCCGACTTAGTCATTTAGGTAAATCTTGCCATAGCCTTTAAGTGTCAGCTAAATCTACACCCTCAGTGTCAGAAGGCAATGGATCAGAGGCTCCAAAGATACTGTTGAAAGCAGCATATCCTAAGTTTGTTATTCCTCTTTTCCTGTGAGACCTCCCCTCTCCCATGATCTGGACCATCGGTGATGCTGCCTTAGGCCAGGCCATGTTGCCTTGGTACAAAAAGATCTTAGAGCTCATGTTACTTCCACACAGCCAGTCCATCCCTTCGCCACTGCTACCTTCCGATGGAGAGGAGGCAACCTGACTAACTCAAAGTGCAGGGAGGAGATGCTAGAGAATTTCAAGATCCAAGTGAGCATGCCTATTCCGGACACTGCTGGAGAAAGCTCCCCTCCCCCTAGGTAATCTTCCTCTGCATTTTCCTTTCCCAAGTTCTGATCTCGCAAGCCAAGAATTCCCACGATGGCTGCAGGGAAAGACCAACTGTGTAGATCACAGATGTGCTTTTAACTTAGTCCCAGGTGGAATGTTCACCGCCCTTGGTGTGTAGTGTTGAAGTGGGACATGTCATGCTGGATGGATTCTGCAGGTAGAAAGCAAGCTTTCAGAGGGCAGGATCGTGCCCGATTCACTTTTGAGTCCCTCATGGGCCTCACAGGTGCTTCATGAAAGCTGGCTACATTCAATCTGAAACTTTTAGGGTCTGCATGTGTGAGCACAGTACCCCTGGTGTCAGCACTGCCCAGGTGTTCTCTCAAAGAACAAATGAGAAGGTCTTTGATGTTAAGGGAAATCAATAGAAAATCATTATTGGTAATAAATACCTGGATGGGAAATCAAGACTATACTGGAATTAGCACCTTCTATTTCTTCTTTAATTGGCTGAAGGTGTCATCCTGTCTTACATTTTCATAGAGAATATTGCTTTAAATACAGAGAAATCCTTGGGGCCAAAGGGAATTTTCCTCCATAATTCATCCATAAGATTCTTGGACTGGAAAGTAGCCCGAGTCACACTACTTGGGTCAGGTGGACGGAATGACATGTCCTCATCTTAGGGAAGAGCATCATGCCCTGGTGTCTGATTTCATAATCACACAAAGGGCCCCACTGAAAATTCAGCCTGTTTCTCCAGCCCTCAAACGCAGTGGCTTTCACAACACGTCAGGTATCTGGCTTCATCTCCCCCTTGGAGATATATCAGTCATCTCAGAGGCTGGTGTGCAGCTGCATACTCCTGAGAGACATCTGTGGCCTGCTGGGACCCAGCGGCACTGCCCCATCCACACCGATTCAGACCAGACCCTCCCCGTGGGGAGCCCCTAGCCTCCCACAGATGGTCTCTGACCTCATCACAAGCCTGATATTCTGCAAGTCAGAGTGGGGGGAGTGTGTGACGTGGGAGTGGCTGGCCACCTCCGTGTGTCTACATATGGTCTGATATGAGGCAGGAACAGAGCAAGAACAAAGAGCCCCGATCAGCTCCTCAAGTCCACGGTCCAGAAACCATCCTTAACCTATGGTGCCCTTCGCCCCCACTGGTGTCCTTGTCAGGAGGCTGGGGAAGGATTGTGTCTAATGGCTGGAGAAGAGGCGGGGTCTGGCAGCCTCACCTGGGACCCCTACTGACCATCACCTATGTACCCTGGGGGAGCTGAGGGAAAGAAGGAGGGGGTGCTTTGTAAGGCAGGTCCAATCCTTTGAATTAAAACACACTGTACTCCTCATATTGGATTCTGAACCTGTATTGGAAGAGGGAACTTTGACGGCTAGAAAAGGAAAGCAAATCTAAACAGCTCTCTAAAAATGTTATCAAAAGTATGAAGGGGTGGCGCTAGCCTCACTTTCCTAGATACAATCGATCTTATTTTGAGGGGAAAAAGAGGCACGGATGGGTCCATTCTGCAGCACAGCTATGCAAGAAGGACAGAAGGAAACGGTCCTGTATCTGAGGGATTTGCTGTCTGCCCAGGCTGGGCAAGCACAGGTAGCAACTGAGACTGCATTTCCAAGGTCCTCCCTTCTCCAATGCCCTGTGCCCTATGGGGACCGGAAAACTTTTAAAAAGCCTAGAAATTGCAAAAAAAAAAAAAAAAAAAGTTAGGTGAGGGCATGGAACTGACCACGTGATGGAGCACAGGCACCCTGCCTGCCTGCGTGGCCTGCTTCGGGATAACAGGTCCCAGCTCAGAGCTCTCACTCCGTTTCTGGACCCTCAGGCCTGTGTGGCCTTTGTGGGTTTTCCACTGTGATCCCAGGTGCTGGGGCTTCCAAATAACCCGCAGCGTCCACCTTGGGCCGAGGCTGTCGAACCCTGAGCTGCGGGGCCCTCACGCCGTGTCTGTCTGGGGGATGGACACCCGTCTCCCTGGAGGACAGCAGCCTCTCAGGTGTTTGGGGCTCCCTCGGACGGTGGCCAAGTGCAGGGATGTGGGTCTGACTCGGCGGCGTTGGCCCCAAAGCACCCAGGCCACCGATTCTGTTTAGATGCCAACTGCTACCCAGACTCTCCAAGAGGCTGAACTCCAGGGGGGGTGCGGGGGGCCGGGGGGGGGGGGGTGGAGAAGGCAGGGAAGGAGAAAGAGCAGGAGAGAGAGAGAGACCTCTCCTTTTTCATTTTATCTTTTTTAAAAGCATCCTCTTTTCCCTGCCCCCTGTCCCCCAAGATCCAACAGCAACAGGCACAGACCGGATCCACGTGGCGGGGCAAGAGGAGCTGGACCCTTTTGCAAGTTTTCTCTTTCCTGACGAGCTGGGTTTGCCACACTTTGTGAGATTTGCAAAAAGTATATATAATAGATATAATATTTCCATAGGAGAACAAGCTCATGTCTTCCCCTAGATGACTGATGAGAGTCAAACTGTGTGGTCATAAAAAAATAAAAATAAAAACACCGTGAAACTGACAACAGGCGGAAGGGCGAGGGTGAGGAATTGCAGATGGACAGATTCCGAATGAGGGGGCAACGTGAACGCGAGTCCTGGGCTCGTGCCGCTGGCTAGAATTCCAGCCCTGCCTCTGCTGGGTGGTTTGTCTAAGGTGCTCGGGGTCCCTCCTGGTATGCAAGGGAAGTGTCACTCCCATTGCGGGCCTCGTCCTCTCCTACTCTCCGCAGTCCCCTGCTCCGCCTTCAGCAGTCCTGGGGCAGCGGTGCCCTGGGCTGCGGCCGCTGAGACGGGGCTGGTGCCTTCAGCATTCATCTTCTTGGTATATTTGTTCATCCAGCTCCTGGGACTCGAGGTGCTCCAGACGGTCTGTCCGGCCACTCATGATTTCATCTGGGGTTTTCATAAACCTTTGGGAGAGGAAATGGAGGCGTTAAGAGATTGTATTTTGCTAAAGTTGTTTTCACCCTGAACTTGAAACTAAAGAGAAAGGCCCTATCACCTCATTGAGCTGGAGAGCTACTGAAGCCAGCTATTAACGGTACCTTAGTGTCAGTTAGAAAAGGGTGCCCCTTATGCTGACTGCCTGAAAAACGGTGAAATAACTCTAAAAAGACGCTGCGAAGATGGCAGGCAGAGAGCGCCCACTGGAGCTGTGCAGTGCATCCCACATGACCTTGTGAGGGAACCCTGGTACAGCTCACTCATCTGTGTTTCTTATTTTTAAAGAGTTATATTTTACAAGGACCCACGAGAGCTGTAGATCCACTTCCATCCCAAACTGTGAGTCCAGGGAACGGTATTTGAAACTTGATTTTAACTCAAAGGATACAATTAAATGCTGAATGGAAAATTCTGTTAATAGGACCAGTTAGTAATGGTGGTTGGAAAATCAGAAAGGCAAAAAGAAAATCTTTTTCAATGTTAACACGAACACATCCAAAACGTTAGCAACGAATCCTCTTTAGCAACGAATGTCTTCCTTAGCAGCCAGGCGCACACTGCAAGCCTCATCTTCTTGTTCACGGGGTTCCCTTGGAAAGAACTTCGGTGACGTTTCAACCACGATTTCATGGTTCTGGAAGGCAGCCTAGATGCAAACGCTCTGCCCTACTGTGGGAGTGTCCTTTCCTCAGCCCCACTGTGTGCTGGCACGCCTTTCCCCTCCCATCTACTCTGCCCTGCACTAGATGAACTGTCTTCACACACTCGTTTTCTCTCATCCCTCCAGGTCCAAAGCCTACGATGACCACTTATCAAGTCAAGGACCCAGTCTCCGGCCTGCCCACCGGGGCCCTTTGTCATCACACCCACGAAACTCTTCATTTCCACTGTAAATCCTCCATCCTCGTCTGGCCAGTCTTCTTCCTTCTATAGTCATGGCTCATGGCAGCCACCCAACCTCTAGCTCGGCCTCTATTAGAACCCTCTCTACCCCTTTCAATGTCTGAGCCCTACTCATGCTTTGAGCTCCACCTCATCATCCAAGAGCTGCTAATGGAACCCATCTACGCCGAAGCCTTCCTCCCTCCTCTCCCAAACATCTTGTACTGAGCACCCACAATGTAATACGTCACCTGACTATACCCTGGATTTCACTCCAAGAAGCCTTCGTTTTGTGGCAAGTCTGGCTTGCAACACTCATTTTCTCAAAATGACTAATCAGCCCCGCTAATAGCAGGATTCTTCCCCTTACATCTTGTTCAAAATCACTACTGGAAACCTAGGAACCTTCCAGCTACCACTGCTTTTCTTTTCTGCCCGTATTAAGGAGGCAGCGCGATCTGTAGTGTCTGTGGTCTGTCTTCTATCTTTCCTCCCCTCACTAATGCTTCCCCCTCAACACCTGAAGTCACTAACGATGCCCTCCAGGCCATGCCCACAGAGAGGCGATGTGTGGCCCTTCAAACGACCCTTTTCTTCTTTGACTGCTTTTCCATATTACGCTTCTGATACTCCAAGCTAGGCGTCAAGAAATATTTACTGAAAGCCTCCATAAGGTGTACAACAGAATGGCACCAAATGTAATCCTCTACCTTCTAGGAGCCTATGACCTAGTTGTGGGGAGAAGGACTTCACTATCAAAAATGCAGCCCACGCCCTAGCCAGTTTGGCTCAATGGATAGAGCATTAGCCCACGGACTGAAGGGTCCTGGGTTTGATTCCGGTCAAGGGCACATACCTTGGTTGCAGGTTCCCCGGCCCTGGTGGTGGTGGTGGTGGTGGGGGTGGGGGGGTGCAGGAGGCAACCAATCGATGTGTCTCTCTCACATGCATGTTTCTCTCTGTCTCTCCCTCTCCCTTCCACTTTCTCTAAAAATCAATGGAAAAATATCCTTGGATGAGGGTTAACAACAACAACAAAAATGCAGATCACAAAGTGGTTTAGGGCCAAGAAATGACAGAACAAGATATCTGTGTGTTTGAGCAGTTGCAGAAGGCCTCATAAAGGCAGCCAACTGGAGGTGGACCTAGAGGGTATATATGTTAAAAAGCAAAACTCAAAGTGATAAATGTTTCTGATACAGGGAACTGCATCTGTGTTGCAGGGCGGCTGGCAGTGTATATAATGAATTTGGGAGGCAGGACAGTGGACCAGAGGTGGACAGAGAATGTCAAATTAATCTGGGGGTGAATGTGAAGTCTAGATATCAGTCTCCATTGCTCGGGAAGCAACAATAAGGCTGTTGCCTCTCTCGAATCTTCCACATCTCAAGAAAGTGCTTGTCATTTGATAAACTCCAACCTGGAACCTGCTCGTAAGAAATCTTGGGACATGCGGTGCCTGCAGCACAGAAAGGATCCAGTGAACAATTCAGCACAACCACTGGCTTGGACATAGGAGAGTCACGGTAACGGCGGTGTCAAGGCTGGCTGCTTGACATGATGGTGATGCCAGTGATGAGAAGCAAAGGTGTGTGTGTGTGTGTGGGGGGGGGATTTCTAGCATGTGAAGGTCTGTCTTGAATGTTGCATGTCCAAGATACTAACGTTACATTAAATGGACAAGTCCTATAAGAAGCCTTTGGAAATGCAGATTTGAAACTTCAGGGAGGTTTTAAAGCTGGGTACAAAGATTTAAGAGTCTAAGCACTGAGGTGATAATTCAAGCTATGTGATGGGATCAACTCATTCCGGAAAAAAGCACGTAGCGAGGGAAGAATATAGCCACGGACCAGGTGTGGAAAGAATGAAGGGCAGCAGCAGCACAGCCAGCAAAAGGAGGGCTCTTTTTCACTTCAGTTCCTTCGGGGTCCGTCTCTTGAGCGGCCTTTTCCATTGCTTTTAAGATCTCAACTGTTTTAACTGCCCCTTCCCAACACTAAAGCCCAGGTTCTCCACTCTTTCCAGTGAGCTCACCTGCACACAGGCAGTGCCATTTTCTATCTGCACATAAACAACTCCAAACCCACGTCTCGAGTCCCATCTAGAAGTCGTTTCTGTCCCACCTGCCAAAACTCATGGCCTCAGCTCGCTTGTTGATCCCGCACTCTCCCAACTTTCCCTTGGTCTCACCATGGCCATTACCACCCATGAACACCAGCGTTCTACTTCTCCTGACTGGTCCTTTAGGTCCCTTCTCCTTCCTCTTCTAATTCTTTCTCTCTTCTTACATTGTACTTGGAATCACAATCTATGTGGTAGTTTCAATGGTTAGAACTCAGTGTGAGGAATTCTGGGAAGAGGAATTTCTAGAGCAACAGCTTTCAGTGCATTATAACAAATATATTGTAACACACACACACACACACACACACACACACACACACACACACCTGAAACAAAATTTTCATAAATGAACAGTCCCTTTGAGTTTCATGTAATATATTCTGATATTTTCAAGTCCAGGTTCAAGCCCTGGTGTTGCCATTGACAGTGTCACTCTGGCTGCTCCCTTACCTGCACTGGACACTGATGGCAGGTAATACTATCTGAGCATTGCACTGTTTTACAGGGGAGTCAGACTGTGTTTACTTAGTTTTGGTTTTACTATAGGACAGACATAAATTTAAAAAAAATGATTTTTTTTTCTTAAATTCTAACAAACCAGCACCTGGTATCCAATTCATAGCTCCGGTGGCGTTGAGTATCGGATAGGCAGGTGGAGATCTTAACAGGCTCCCTCCTCCCTCTTATTTAAAGAAAACAATATCCTCCCCAAAGAAGGAACGGAGAAAAAGGAAGTGCTACCTGAACAAAAGCCTTTGTCCGGGCTCCTTCCTGATAATGTTTAGTTTGTAGTAGTGGCGCAGGGCTCTGGACATTTTCTCATAGGTCATGTTTGTTCTGTTCTGTTTGTTCAAAGGAGGAAGGGAGAAAAAAAGCACAAAGACACAATGAAATAAACCTCAGAAAAGGCGCTGGGGGAGCTGTTAAAATAAAAGTTCTTCAGCGGCTGCCGTGACCCAAAGTTTGGGAAGCTACCTGCGCATCTGCGGCCACCCAGGCCCATTCGTTCCCACCCCTCAGCCGCCAAGACTTCTCCCAGTGAATCACCCTTTGTCAGGAGGCCCGGAGGGGGAGGGGGCTCCGGCTAATAGGGCATATCCCGCAGCAGCCTCCCTCACTTCCTTTCCCAAGACCGCGCTCTGCTGTGCCCCAGGAATTTCCTGCAGGTTCCCACTATCTGTGGGCCATCCTTCACCTTCTGACCCACCGAGGAGAGCTTTTCTCTTTTTTGTTGCAGTGACCTTTCTCAAACTGTGTTTCTGGTTTGTCATTTTAAGGAAGAGATATTTTGTTGCTTAAATTCCTGTTGTGGAAGCAAGAACACAGGCTCCCAGCGCTGGGCTGGGCTGGGCTGGGCTGGGGCTACGGCGCCGGCACCGGGTGGGAGGTGCAGAGGGACTTTTCCCAGGACTCGCGCGTGGAAGTGTCTGGCAGTGGAGTGGGCCCTGCCGCGTGCGGTCATGGCCGCACGGGTCCTCCTAGGCGGCGGCCAGGGCAGAGATCGCTCGGCCGCGGCCCCCTGGTCCCCTCTCACTCAGCTGAGCTGTCACTGTGCCACTATGCCACCCACTTGTCTGTGGTCAGCCCCGGATCTTGGTTACTTGATTTTTTTTAAAGTAGGAATACAGATTTAGTTATTTAGTTTTTTTTTCTTTTTGGGAGCATTGGGGGTTGGGGGTAGGTGTGCTCTTTGCTCTATTTATTTTGTTGTGGCAAGAACGCTTAACATGAGATCTACCCTTTTAACAAACTTTTAGTGCGTAATGCACTGGTGTTACCAGGTTGTACAGCAGACCCCTGGGACTTACTCATCTTACTTAAAGGAAACTTCATGGCCGTTGACTACTGACTCCTCAGCTTCCCCTCCCGCAACCCCTCGCAACACCATTCCATTCTTTGATTCAATAAATTTGCTTAGTTTAGGTATTTCATAGAAGTGAAATCAGCCAGTATTTGTCTTTCTCTGACTTGCTTACTACACTTTGCATAATGTCCTCAAGGTCTGTCCGTATGGTCGCACACGGAAGGACTTCCTTCTTTTCTCTTGCAGGTACAGACCACAGTTCCTTTATCCCCTCAATCATGGATGTACATTTGGGTTGTTTTACCTCCTTGTTACATCTGCGCCCTTGAACAGTTTTCCTAACTCTAAAAGGCTTTGTCTTTTAGATTCCACTCCCTCTTCCTAGTGTGGGAACTCGTGGGGCAAGCCTACTTCTTGCCCTGTGTGCTTTGAAAGGGGGATGTTTTAGAGTCAGAATGTCAGTATTTTCCGTGGGAAAGAGGCTTTCGGGAACATGGGAGTTTCCGACTGAGCGGAACAGAAGCCACGCTTCAGAAGGCTCCCTCGTGCGTCAGAGCCCCGCGCGCTTCCCCGTTACCAGTTCCTAATGACACAGGTAACAGGGCCAGGTCAAGGGGCCAGTGAGGGTTGCTCAGCCCTCAGCCCGGAGGCCAGGATAGGCAGAGCTCGCTGGCACCTGGCCTGAGCCACACCGGAAAGGGGCATCTTTAATGATCTCCTTCCCTTTGCAACTGTCTAATTGTTGGCCCAGTAAGGAAGAAACTAAATGATTAGGGGCAGACTTAGGAAGCAGCAGACAGACAATTATCCTCCAACCCCGGCAGAAAGGCTTTGTTTTGGCACCAGTTTACAGAGCAGATATCTGGTGCCCTTTTACCTTATGGTTTCCCCACAGTCGAGCCAGTCCGTTGGGATCCACTATCCGGAATATTTTGGATTCTTTGTCCTCCCATCGGATGAAGTTTTCGTACCGGCTGTCAGAAAGCAGCTGATAGACGTAATCCCAAAGCAGTCTACAGTCTGCCGAGGAAAAGGGCAAGAAAACGCTGTTGAAAAGGTTTCTTGTCGAGACCAAGAACGCAAATCAGAAAACAGTCGAGTGAGTAACTGCGCTGGCCTACTTTGGATGGACGGCCTCACCTCCCGTCTGGCAGGGAGACCTGGGCCCCGAGGGGCTCGTGGGATGGTGTTGGGGAGGGTGACCTCAGTCCTGTGCGGGCCTGAGACCATCCCCTCCAACTGCCTCCTCCCAAGAGGGGGACACAGTGGCCGGGAGAGAGGAAGCGACTTGTCCACCGTCATGACCCATGACCTGACTTTGAGCAGAGCCCACAGGAGAGAGAGAGCCAGCTCGGACTGCAAATGCACTGGCCCTGAAAGTGTGCTGAAAAGTGGGCAGGCAGGATGGCAGGCAGGAGGCAAGTCCCGGTGCTCCAGAGAGAGCGGGTGATCAGTGGTGGTGCTAAGATGACCTGGGGGTGGAGGGTGATGCTGAACGGATAAAGACGAGAAGATTGGGGTCGGCTACGCAATGGCAGAAAATGAAGCCTGCTGCGTGAACGGCTGTGGGGAAAGAAAAACGCCACGGGACTCCGTGACCATGGCCGTGGGAGCTGTGACCGGCTGCTGCTGCTGCTTTTTTTTTTTTTTTTTTTTTTTAAGAGTACAGATATTCTCACTACAGCATACTTGGGAGGTCTGTAAAACTGCAGAGGAAGCAGGGGAGAAAGAAACCCCGTACAAAAAATCCCTTTCTCTACTTTACAAACGGGTGCTCCATCACTGGGTGGGCAACCAAGATTTATTTAGTGAATTCGTGTAGGCCGGGCCCTGAGCTAGGCTTCTAGCAAATTTGAAGAGAAGATGCGGCCCTGACCGGTGTCGCTCAGTGGATAGAGCGTCGGCCTGTGGACTCAAGGGCCCCAGGTTCGATTCTGGTCGAGGGTATGTACCTTGGTTGCGGGCACATGCCCAGTGGGGAGTGTGCAGGAGGCAGCTGATTGATGTTTCTCTCTCATCGATGTTTCTAGCTCTCTATTCCTCTCCCTTCCTCTCTGTAAAAAATCAATAAAATATATATATAAAAAAAATAAAAAAACAAAAACGAAGAGAAGATGCCTTTCCTTTGTGCTAGTGCGCTCTGGGTTTGTGCCATCGCGGGATGTGGTTTGCCCTCTAGCAGGTGGGTGGGGGCTGACGGGTATTTTCTAGGTCTAGTTCATGTTGGACTGGCCTCCGGGTGAGAATAAGAGACCCAATTTCCAGGTGCTCACTGTGGACCGGGAGCTGTGCCAGGCCCTCGCCAGCATGACTGGTGATAACTGACGAGCCACAGGATGCCATGTAGGTACTCGCCACTCTTCACACGTTATTCCTAACCCTCTCACTCCGAGGTCCTGGGACTTGAAACCCGAGGCCCCTGCACTACAATGTGCTGACTCCCTCCTGCTGGGCGCGGCCTGGGAGACCTGGAGGGAGTGTCTGGGTTAGACCTGGAGAGTCTCAGAGCCAGCACGTCACCTCCCAGAGAAACAAACACACCCTTCTCCGGAGTGTACCTACAAGGGGAATGGAGTCAGGTCCCCTTGGGCGAGTTTCTTGAATCTCCCTGAGGTTCAGTGTCCTCATTTACGAAACGGGACTAAGAGCCCTTACTCTGCAGGAGTCATTTTGACTTTTTTCGTCGAGGGCACAACATACACTGTCACTGAAATTCTGCGGCACACCAAAAAACGCATTTTTTGAAGGACTGACAAAAAACTAGGTATAATTTTGATTCATTCACACTAGACGGCTATTGTTGTGTTGGCTGTTGTCATTTTTTAAGTTGACAATCTAAGGGAAAAGAGGTCAGTGCCCTGAGTAAGTAGTCAGGTAGGTATTACCTGCCTAAAACATTCTGGTGACACACCGGTTGAAGATCGCTGCTTTACAGGATTATCGGATGAGCAATAATGTGAGTGAAGAGAAAGTAATGGAAGTAACGACGGTATTTTTTGGTGCTGTTTGCAGGCGCTGTGCTGTGTACTCTGTGGGCAGGGCTGCATTTGGCCCCTATGACACCGGATGAGGTATTTTATGGACAAGGAAGCTGGGGCGCAGCTCTGGAGGGACACAGGATTCTAGGTTCCACGTGACTCGGAGGCCGGTGCGGGCCACAATGCCCAATGCGGCTTCTATCCTCAGGGAAGCTGGTGAACAGGTATGTTTGTAAAAATTTAGGACTTTCCAGAGCAAGGTTTAACTCTGTTTAGTGCACCTTTTATGAAATCCAGCATAGTCTCTGAACAGAAGGAACTGGCATAAAATATGGCATTTTCTGGGAGGCTTAATTTTTCTAGGAATTACCACGAAACTTAAAATGATCATAAATTTTGCCCTGGCGGGTGTGGCTCAGTTGGTTGGAGTGTCGTACCATACACCAATGGAGGCAACTGATTGATGTTTCTCTTGTGTGTCTCTTACATCAATGTGTTTCTCTCTCTCCCTCTCTAAAATAAAAAAAGTAGCTGGCATTTAAAAAAAAATAAACCATAAATCTTTAGTGTCTCTTACTGTATTCTTTTTCTCCCAATTACCTGCATGTAAAAGTTAATGTGATGTATTTCATTGTGTTTTAGAAAAGGACAAATGGTGTTCTTAAACCGATGACCAGGCTTCTGGAGCCTGAATCCCATTGGCCAGCCTCTTCGAACTCCACCCCTACCCACAGCTGTGCTCTTACTGCGGGAGGGTGGGCTGCGGGAGCTTGGGGGGGGGGACAGGGCAGGGGGACGAATCCTAGTGTCATAAGTACTTGGAGAAGCCAGTGTCTTGCCACTGCGGACTGAGAATAATCAGCGGTAGTAATACGACTACTCTAGTTTCCAGGCAAAGCAGCAGTATGGGCTGCCCCTCCCCCGCCACCTCCCTGTCTTACGACATTTTTACTGCAAATAGGAAACAGAGAACTGAGCTGGGTTTAATGGTCCAGTTGTTGTCCTGCCATCCAATGGCAGATACATTTTAGTTTCCCACCATCTCTTCCAACTGGAAAACATCTGACAAAACCAAATATTATCACATAAAATGCAGGTAAATAGGAGGAACAAGGTGGTGGTGGTGGTGAAGTTGTGTATAACTTTGCTGTTTCCCACAGGGTTACAATCATTTTTACCACAAAGAAGCCTGATGACACTTTCAGATTCATCTGAATTTGGCATGTAATTCTCTAGAGTGTTCATATGAATAAAATCTATATATAAAAGCCTAAGCGACCATTATGACCAGTCGCTATGATGTGCACTGACCACCAGGGGGCAGATGCTCAATGAAGGAGCTGCCCCCTGGTGGTCAGTGCACTCCCACAGCCAACCTCCCACGGCCCTTCCCCATGCCGGTCAGTCAGCCAACCTCCTGCAGTCCCATCCCCCCTTCATCCCCCCCTCCCCCCTCCCCCGCCAGCCGGTCACCCTCCCATGGTCCCTCCCCATGGCCTGGGCAAGACGGCCCCAATCACCGGCCAGGCTGAGGGACCCCACCTGTGCACGAATTTGTGCACCGGGACTCTAGTGTAATAATAAAAAACTATCTGGTTGTCTTATGTAGTTGGTTGTGGAGAACGTTTGCCCTTCTGAAGGTGAGCAGTACATCAGCAGCCCTCCCAGCCGCAGGCTTCCTGGAGCTACGACTTCAAGTGGCTGGTTCTCCTCTCATCCCCTTCTGCACAAAGATGTTCACGTGTATGGTTTCTGTTGCTTCTCTTTACTGTCTTGGTAACCCCCTTTTTCTCATAAAACAGTAAATGTGAACCAGACACTTCTTCAAGTACGGGCTTGCCCAGGACTGGGCACCATGCTGGTTTTTCATCCGACTGAGGCCTTTATGCAAACCACTTACTAAGAAGAGATCTGGAAGGTTATCTGTTCTTTGGTTGGTAAAAATGAAGGGCGGGCTGACCAGAGCACAGACTTCACCTGTAAGATTCAAAACCGCGTGTATCTTGCAAGCTTTTCCCTTTCATAAATGTAAAAATAACCCCAAACAAGCTGCCACTTAATCATTTTAAATGGCATTTAATCCAGCAAAGCCAACTTCAGCTGAGTAATAAAAATATGTTGACATTCAAGACATATTGAATTACTCAGTCACTAATGGAGGAAGCAACAGGAATTTTGTAGCATGAAGCAGTTGTTTCAAGCTCAGAGTACAGTGGCTTTTATAACACTATTGATTGTTTTGTTTCTTTAGTTAAAAATTATGCCAGATGATAAAAATAACTGCTGGCCCACACAAGTTTTTTTTTAATTTTCTGATTTTTTTTTTTTTTTTTTTTTTACAATTGAAGTTCAAGCCATATGAGTTTTTAAGATTTCAATGAAATAAAAGATCCTTCTTATTTCCCTGGGTCCTCTGGAGACTGTTATCACGCACCAACCCCCCCCCCCCCCCGCAATTTTTCAGTCCATGTCAGCACAGACACAATGTTCTTTTTCTCTTTCTAAACTGAGGGATAACAGATATGCCACAGTACAGTATTAGTTTCAGGGGTACAACGCTACATAATGACTAGACATTTTTACTTGTGGGGAGATGATCACCACAGTAAGTCTAGTTACCATCTGTCACCAAAGGTACACGGTTTTATTGTTGTGATGAGAACTTTTAAGATTTACCCTCTTGAGAACAATCAAATATGCACTATCGTATTCCTGACTGCAGTCACCACGCTGTACGTGACATCCCCATGACTTACTTGTTTTGTAACTGGAAGTTTGTACCTTTTCACCTCCTTCATTCATTTTGCCCACCGCCAACCCCCTCCCTCTGGTAAACGTCACTGTGTTCTTTGAGATACAATGTTCTTTGATCATCAAGGAAATGCTTAATACAATGTAATAAAAGTCATAAAACTCTATAAACAAAAGTTCATCCCGTTATAAAAGCCCTTGAACATGCATGTAAAAAAAAAAAACTCGTATCACAAGGTATTCATTAATTTTAAGGGCATTTCTCCTAAACGGAAGGGCCTTCTCCATCAAGGCATGTGGATACGTTAAACAACTGTTCATTATTTGGACCATCTCTCCCACCCGAGGAAGTTTATGAAAGGGTTTAGTGCAAGTAAGATGTCATCACGAAGAACCATTTTCTAATTGCAAGGGGAGAGTGCTCGCTCTTTCCTGCTGCGCGAGGTACCCTGGGTGTCTGCAGCTAAAAGACATGGTAAAAAAATCCCTTTCTGTGGTGAGGAAGAATATTTTCACTCCCACGTCTGTGTCTTACCAGAAACGCACTGTATCAGTTCATTGAGCAGAGACTGTAAAAAGGATGGGCAGTTCACACATAACCAACATGGTTTCCAATGAAAAGAAACCATGCTAGACAAAGCTGATATTATAAAACCTGAGTGGGACGGGAAGTTATGGACAAAGGGGATTGTTTAATGATGGTGGTTAATATAAATTTCGAGAAAGCTTCTAAGAGGGCAATTTTATGTAGTTTTCATTGCCTAAATGGAATTTTAAATGAAGGTTTGGAAAATGGGAGTTCTGTGGGTATAACCTCCAACAAGAAGAGGCTGAGTGTTCCTGTTTAATTTCTTTAAATTTATTATGAAAAAAATAATACATTTATTTCAGATTCAGCAACAAAACAGGTAAGCAACAGGCAAAAATATTGCTGCCTGGGCCAGTGTGTTCCGTGGCTATGGCATCAGCCTGTGCACTGGAGGGTCGCCGGTCTGATTCCTGGTCAAGGGAATATACCTGGGTTGCAAATTCAATCCCTGGACCTGGTTGGGGTGCATGCAGGAGGCAACCAATCAATGTGTTTCTCTCACATGATGTTTCTCTCTGGCCCCCTTCCCTCCTCCCTTCCACTCTCTAAAATCAATGGAAAAAAATGCCCTCAGGTGAGGACCAACAAAACAAAACAGAACAATAATAACTGCTACTCTGCATTATAAAAGAAACTAGAGTTTCTAAACTCTTGTTCCTTATTGGGTATTTGGCAAGGTTTTGAGACAACTGTGGTTGTCTCACTGGGGTGGAGAATGCTACTAGCATCTACTGGGTACATACAGGTCAGGGGTGCTACTAAATATCTTATAATGCACAGCACAAGCCCCAGATCAAAGGGTTATTTGGCCCAAATATCAAGAGTGGCAAACGCAAGAAACCTTGCTTATAGACACACAGAGCTTACAACAGGCAGGGGCGACCTGCAGCTCAGTGTCCCCTGCCTCCTCCATTCTAGCTAAGCCATTACCTAGACGCAGAAAGTTGATAAATCCAGTGCAGACAACCCTGTGTGGATACGCAGATGTGGGCTTGCAATGGATAATTGCTTGCACTTTGCTGTGGCTTAGGAAAACAGAAACCAAATGTGAGCAGTGGCAAGCTGGGGGAGGGAGGAGCTCAGGCACCAAAGACAGAGCCATGCTTCCTGGCTTCATGGGCAGAGGAACCGCAGCGACAGACCAGGCAGGACCTTCACACCTCTGGCTGCTGAAGGTGGGAAATCCTGGTGTCTGCAGCTCAGGCCTTACAGCTGAGCTGGAGCCACAGCTGGACGCGAGCACCGCCCAGCCGGGGATTCCCACCCAGGGGCTGCAGGGAGGCAGGGACGCTGTCTTACAGAAAGGCGTACCCTCAACCAAACTGGAATTTCCAGTCTCCCCCAGCCCTGTATTATTTTCCACGCAGCCACTGTGCCGTTACTGTTTATCCTTTTAAGACGTCGTTCTGAAGCCTCCTTCTCCCACAGGCCCACACTGCAGCCACACGCCAGGTTGGCTGTGGATTAGGACCTGGGCCAGGAGCCCTCGGGTCTGGGCTGAGGGGTCTGCTGAGGGCGCTCTGCCTGCGGGAGTGTGGGGGGATGCGGTGCTTTCAGGTGCGACTGAAATTCCGAGCCCCTCTGGCTCATAGAGATGCATCACAGGCCATCCTTTCTTTCCTCCAAACACATCTACACGTGTGAGGGATCGAGCAAAGGCATACACACACCTGCACACCCCACACCTTCCCGCAAAGCCTGCCATCACTTCCATACTAATCCCTTTACGCTTCGCTTTTATGATGCCCTTTCTTCCCCTTCGAGGCTGCTCCCAAGGCTCATTTGTAAAAGCAAAGTCCATGAGCCTCATCTGAAATTGCTTCGCCAGCCCCTAAGTCAGCAGTTCTCAACCTGTGTGTCACGACCCCTTTGGGGGTCGAACGACCCTTTCACAGGGGTCGCCTAAGACCATCGGAAAACACATATATAATTACATACTGTTTTTGTGATTAATCACTATGCTTTAATTATGTTCAATTTGTAACAATGAAAATACATCCTGCATATCAGATATTTACATTACGATTCATAACAGTAGCAAAATTATAGTTATGAAGTAGCAACGAAAATAATTTTATGGTTGGGGGTCACCACAACATGAGGAACTGTATGAAAGGGCCGCGGCATTAGGAAGGTTGAGAACCACTGCCCTAAGTACTGCTGGGGAGGAAGCCAGAGGCAAGAGTGGGGCGTGACTTCCCCTTGAAGCCCCTGAGGATGAGCCTCCAACAGCTTCCCCTGGGTGTCAGGCTCATTTTCCCTCATCTGATTTAAGATTTGAGGTGTCCAGGATTGACTTTCTGTGCATATAAAACACATCCAGTCAATACAACCAAATCAAGCAAGTACAGTCCTAGCCTGGTGACAAATAAGCAATAAAGGAGACTCTGCCTCCCTGATTGGAATTTTGTTTCTATTAAAAATGTAAGCTTGAGAGATAATCAACATATTTTTTAAAGCTCCTTAAAGGATCTGAAAGATTGCAATGATGTGTGTTATATGAAGGTTGGGGAGGGAGAGAACATGGTCTGGGAGGTGGGGGGATTCTATGTCTTATCTGTTTGGTGTAGGATCAACCAACCAATGAAATCCTCACCAACCAAAGTTCGTGTTTGCAAAGCAAAGGAGAGACTTAAACAAAACCTGTGAGCTAAGCACAAGACGAGCAATAGTCTCCATTTGGATGGTCATGGACTCTGAACAACAGATCTATACAGACCTGCAACGTCCGCACCTCTGTGTGGCAAGCGAGGGCTACGGACAGATTCTAGAGCAGTTGGCCAATGAGTCCTGCTTCCTTGGCAGATTTTTGGATTAAGGCCAAGGAAGGGACAAGCCGACAGGAAGTCTGATCGCTCAGGTTTTAATGGAAAACATATCCTTGGTGATGATTAACAAAACCAAGTATTTCTTTGCATACTTGAATTGTATAGTTAAGTCATTCGTTCATTTATTCCAAAATCATCACATATCTCTGTGTCCACCTAGGAAACTTTGTTGTTCAAAGTGTTCTAGGTGATGGATAGAGCGTCTCTAAACATTGCATCTTTCCCGGCCTCGGCAATACCCCTTTTACATTATGCCAAAAACAAACTAAGCCTCTGGTTTGTTTTTAACTGCAAACAGCTGAGTCTTAAAAGAAAAATTTTAAGTCATTTTGTTTGTTTTGTTAATCATCACTGAGGATATGTTTTCCATTGAAAGAGAGTGGGGGTGGGGAAAAGGGAGGGAGGAAGGGGGAGGGAAGGCGGGGGGGGGGGGGAGAGAGAGAGAGAGAGAGAGAGAGAAACATTGATGTGGCAGAGGCACATTGATTGGTTGCCCCCTGCATGCACCCGTGGGGCTGCGAGTGAACCCGCAACCCAGGTACTTGCCTTTGACCAGGAATCGAACCTGTGACCCTTCGGTGCACAGGCCAACACTCTAACCATCGATCCACACTGGCCAGGACGAAATAATTTCTTTTATTTGGCTGTATTTATGTTGAGGATGTTACTGTAACCATTCCAGGCTGGTCTGCAAACAGCCTGCAGCCTAGAACTTGTCTCCTTTCTTACTTCATTGTGATTGCTGCTCGTACATGTCTTAGGCACGCCCCATTCTCTAAAGTGCAAGTAATTCCTTGGAGGAGGGACCGTGTGTGCTACTTCTGCATGCTACCTTACGCCCATGATTCCAAGCATAATGACCAGACAAGTAAGTGAGGCTGGGGACAGCAAATGCTTGCTGTGAAAGCCAATGATAAGTAGCTTAGGCTCTGCTGGCCACACTATCTCTGCTGCAGCCACTCACCTCTGCCTTGCAGTGCACAGCACACGGCGCTGCCGCAGGTAGTCCTAAGTGACTGGGAGTGGCTGTGTGCCAATAAAACTCAATTTACAGAAACAGGCGGCAGCCGATTTGGCCTTCGGGGCAGAGCTCCCAACCCCTGCTCTGGAGGCCCAGGTCAGGAGACTCGTGTGTTGGAAAGGATGCTAGATGGAAGCTTGAGGCTGGACTCTGGATGTGTGTGGGAATCTCAGTTTCTTCATCTGTAAAGGACCCTTCTAGCTTTGAAATCGTCGGGCTCTAAGAGTGATGTCCGTACACACTGAAAGCATGACTCAGGGCATCACCAGAGCTACACCCTGTCGACTGTGGAGCTCTCTGCCAGCAAACTCTCTGCTTACAAAACACGTTGGTGAGACACAGACCAGTAAAACGTCTATGGGCTGAGAGAAATGTTAGAAGGCTGGCAGATGCTGACTTCTGCTCCTGCCCCACCCAGCAATTCCTTCCTAAGGGTAATGCATAGAAAACAAGAACAAAAAGAAGCAACTTGCTGGTTGTTACACACCATTAGCTAGTCAATAAAAACTAGAACCCAGGAAGGACCTCGTCTCACTCTGGCCTGTGTGAACTCTCTCCCAGAAACACCAGCCATTCCAACTTGTTAAACTCAATAATAGTTCATCTTATCCTTTGAACAATAAACAACATCTTTAAACATCAGCTTAATGCGAGATTTAAATAGATCTAATTTGTGGCTTGTATTTAAATTGTCAACTACCTCCTGTCAACTATTTCCTTTATTGATCATTTTAGTTTTGCCACAAGATAAATACCTAGGTAACCTGTCATAATTTTGCATGTAATCTCTTAATTGTATGGTGCATCTCAATATTAAACAGTGAAAAAATAAAGAATTGATGAAGTATGATGGATTTTTAATGGACTTGGATTCTTGGATTTACATTTTTACCTGAAGTAAAAAAATATATATATATATAAGGGGACTTATGTTGTTTAGAATTTTTGTCATCTAGAATGACCGCTTTTTCTCTACTCTCCACTTGTCCACATTCGAAGTATTCATCTAAGCCCAGCTAAAAGCCACCCCCTCCACGAAGCCTTCCGTGATATGCCTGCTCCAACCTCCTGTGGTACTTAATATGAGTCCTTTGCTGATACCAATTACAGTATTGCACTTACAGCTAATGGTCTACACCTCCTTAAACACCCACCCCCATGAGTGCAGTAAAAGTGGCTTAAATGCAGGTGTCCATATGCATAAATCCTAGAGTACCTGAGAAAATTATATCTGAGTGGATAAGAATTCAACTTTACTACTTAATCAACATTCTTAAGTTGTTTCTACCCATTCCCTGCAGCTATGTTATTCATCAGAGTGACATTCAACAACACCTTCGTGTCACCTTCATTTCTTTCTGCTCTGTGCTCATTCAAAAAGCTAAAGGAACTATGTTTTCTCATCTAACAGTTGCTTTATAGGGACCGGAAAGATTATTATGGCTGTTTAGTAATGACAGAACTTTACACTGTACATAGAAATCACCCAATGAATTTGACCTTCAATAAACAGAATCAATTTTACAAGGATCGGAGTAATCCAAAAAGACACCAGAAGGTCTGGGGTGGAGAGGCAGGGATCTCCCGAACAACACAAAGGAGCCTAGAATTGTGCTGAGGGTTCCAGGATCAAGACGAAGTATGAGATCATAGACTTCTGGAGTTGGAGTTACACTGAAGACTTTCCAATCCGCTCATTCACCCTTGAGAAAAACAGTGCCATTTAGTTAAGTGAACTATTCCTGGATTTGGTGATATTAGTTAATACTGTATCACCAAATCTGGAGATGTTTAAACTGTTGAATATACCATTAGAGCATTCATAATAAATAATTTTAGGGGATTCTATCATACTGCATGAGTTCTTGCACTCCTCCAAAGGATCTGGGCCCTAGATTACTTAACATGAATATTGTGATTTCCTAGAGTCACCAAGAAAAGCATAGATTCCCCTTTTCTGTGGGTTCTTAAGGGAGAGGGGGCATCCATAGGCACCCAGGTTCATCGCTTGGTTGGTACAATATTCCATGGAGCATCATCCTGATGAGACTACATCCTTTGGCCAACAATTCTGAAGTTTGGGAACAAGAATTTAAAAAGTAGCATAATTTTTAAGGGACTAATATTTTAAAATTTACAAACTACTAAACAAGTGGAAATATAACTCCATACGTGAAAAACCTTAACTTTCTTTAGGTACAGACTTAAGGACAGTGTCACTAAGGAGGCGGACAAAACGGATTTCAGAGGAAGGCAGGCCCCGGCGGGCAGCACTACGCACAGCACCCTGCAGCCACCCAACCCCTATTGGACCTCTGCTTCTCTGGGGTCCAGTTTCCTCTGTGGTTTCCCCTATAAATGACCCATATAAAACAGATACAGCGGTGCTAAGCTACCTCGAAGAGCTGTCCTGAGAATTATAAACAAGTAGGAAGTATCTGCAAAACGGCCAATGCTGCTGTGCAGACCATGCGAGAAACAACACAAGAGGGTCTTGCTGGACAGCACGAGACGGGTCATGTATATTATTCATGGTTCTTTGCTGACCCACCCCCTTTCTCCAACTGGGAAGTTCTCAGGCTTTGTCTAAGCTCTGCTTCTTTTTCCCTGCTCTTCTTTTCAGTTTCTTTTTTCTTTTTATTATTAAAATAATACTTATATATACACACAGGTAGAGAGAACAGTAATCCCCCCACCCCCTGGCATCCATCACCTGGCCACATGGCCACTGGCTCAGGGCTGGCCTTATTTTAGGTAGACTCCATCCATTCCTTGTGCCCGACTCTGCGGGATGTTTGAATCAAATCCCAGACATAGATCATTTCATTTTTCATAGTTTTTAAAACACATTTCTATGCCATCTTATTTTCTTGATTCAACACTCCTGATGTAAATTATTTGTAACAATAAAATTGAGACAACACTGGAGGTGCATTTGGGGCCGGAGAAAAATTTGGAAACAACTTAAAGACGGGACAATGAGTGGAGGCAGAGGTGATTAAAGTAAGGAGCCTATTGGACCCCAGGCTGTTGAGGTGTCAGGAGCACTGCTCCACCCTGGAGTGCAGCTGGCACTTTATCCTGGGGCATCAGCACGTGGAGGAGGAGGAAGAGGAGGAGGAGGAGGAGGAGGAGGGAGAAGAGGAGGCATTTCTCACCTTTCCCTGAACAGGCCGGACTCCTCCCCTCCTTCTTCCATGCATTCCTCCCACCAGTGAACACAAATCACCTTCAGCATTAAGCTACCTCCCTGCGAAGCCTTCCGCAGTTCCTACAGTCAAAACGTGCCTTCCCTTTGCTTTGCTTCCATAGCACTTAATTATCCCAGCACACAGTGAGTAATAAATAAGTGAATAAATGCTTGTGCACTGAATGAATGGAACATAGAACTTACTTTGTTCTGCCTTATATCTTAGTTAGTGGTTTTCCCATCTGTCTCTCCTAGTGCATTTTAAATTCCTTGAAGAAATAATTGTGTCAAGTCAGCTCTGCGTCCCCTGCTTCCTAATGTGTTTATCTGTGCATAGTCAGTGCTCAACAAATGTCTCAGGAATAGAGTGACGCTCTAGGCAAAGAGCTAACCCTGCCAAGCGGTTGGAGGATTAGGCTTCTGGGGACTGACGTCACGTAAACCAGGGGAAGACAAACGCAATGTGTAGATGTCTACTGGCTTCTTGCCTCAGGAAACAAATCTGAGCTTGTCATCATAAAAGAATTCAAGAGTGGTTTCCTCCATCCCAATGACCCAACAACACCTGTCTCCAACACCACCCTCCTGTTTTTCTCTCCTGCCCCCTCCCAAGCGAGGGCTGTGCTGAGCTACTGCCCACAGGGTGGAATTACAGGCCTGTGCCCGAGACAAAGGCTCTTTATGCTGTGTCTGGTTATTAATTAGTGGCTGGAAACTTCAGGACAGGGCCATTAACATGCTCATAAACCTTTTATTCTAAGTGTTTTCGCTTAGCCATGACTCTGATGTGACTCTCCTTATAAGCGGGATGTAGGACATTCGTTCCTTAACATTTCTGAGGCTCATTAACCACTTCGCCCCAGCAGCTCATTAACTAGACCATTAGGGATTTCGCCTCATCCAGACAGTAGTCCCTCAGAGCCTCTGAGGGCACCTAATTGGGGATGGTGTGAGGCTGGTGGCAAAGTTCTCAGGAGAGAGTAGGGCTTTGTTAGGCCTGCCCTGAGGCTGAAGTGGCAGCAGAGGGGAGCACCCACTTACCTGCTATCCTCCCAATGGGCATGGCGTGCTCCTCGGGCGGGGAGACGGAGACCATGATGTGGTTCATGTACAGGTCTTCCCGATGCGACAGGTTGATGGGCTTCCCTTCCCGGTGCAGCCCGTCCTCGGAAAGCCTGGACTGTTTGAAATCCACGGAGTGCCGGGGGTTCAAGATCAGAGGGTGCATGATGGGGCTGGGCATCAGCTGGATCACGCGTGTGCTCTCCTGCCGGGGGCTAGATGGCTTCTGGTGGGACTCAGAGGACGGTGGGCAGTGATTATTCTCTATGGGAGACACCGACAGGGGGTAGGACTCCTGGTGGTTGTTTTCCTGGTGGAGCCTTGGTCCCTGGGCCCTCTCGGCTGGGGAGAGGCGGCGGATCATGTTGTCCAGGGGGGACCGGAGGGGCCGTTGCTCTGGGTCAGGAGACGGCCGGTGATTGGTGGTGATGGGTGACCTAGAGCGGTGCAACAGTTCAATGGTGGGAGGGTTGTGGTGCACATTCTCCACGGACGGCCTCGGGGTCCTCTGGACACAGTTATCTGTGGAGCAGAGGAGAGACCATCAGAGCCCCCAGTGAGCTGCAGGGGAGGGACCTCACTGCAGCTCTACAGTGACAGGGCAGGGGTGCAGTGCGGCCGCTTTCTGCCCAGGATGCAGGGCTGTTTTCCCCACGTAGTGCACATACTTAGAATTCTTTTCCTGCCACTAGACAGCGAAGAATGTCTACAAACATTCCATCAATCACCTGCTCGTGGCTTACAAACACGAGGAAGCCAAACTTTCATTCTTTACCTTTGACTCTGCATGTGGCTTTCAGGGTCCTTAAGGGTTTCTCTCTAGATGCTTTCACTGACTTACATTTTCATAAGCAAATTTTCATTTTCTCTACCTCCAGGAGGTATGGGTATTTAATAATAATAATAATAATAATAATAAAATAAAACAATTACTATATCCTAGCTTCTGCATTGTAATATTTAAAATTTACAACACTCCTAAGTAGCAGATGCTAACTACATTAATCCTACTTCACAGGTGAAAAAATGGAGGCATAGAGAAGGTAAGCAATTTACCCAAGGCCACAGAGCCAGTTAGGGGGTTAGAACCAGACTCCAATCAGATTCTAGAACCCATGTATCTATTGCAATATCTACCACTTTTCTATATACAAACCAGGGTGGAAGTAACACCTAAACCTGCTCTAAGCATGAATAGTGGGGCTAATGTACAGAATGACAATCTGATTGTACTTGAAAGAACGATTAGGATCACTCTGTTTCTGAGTGCGCAGACCCTACCCATAAGTGCTTAAAGATAGGCAGAGGTAAGTAAAAAGGAGAAACATACCTCCACCCCATCCCACTTTAACTTTCAAGCTGGTCACATATGAGCAAGGACAACCCAGAAGTATACACAGCTCAGCAACAGAAGTAGTTCTGCAGGCTGGGTTGAGAGAGGAACTAGCATACATTTGGCTTTGAGTCCTGCTAAGAATAGAAAGGAGATAAATCTGTCTATGAAAATGGAGCTTTCTATAGGGACCCACACTCATCTTCATGAAGTTTTTCTGGCCATATCTATTCCCAGAACTTTCTCATTGGCATAGCTACCAGCAGGAGACTGGTTTATTAAGCTATAGTATACCTATAAATAGCGAAGGACTATATATATGGTAATATGCAAATTAGGCCAGGATGCTGTAACGGGTCACTACCGGACAGGAAGAGGTTGCACAGGCAGGTGAGGCCTGGAGCGGAGACGGAGACAGAGACAGGGGGGCCTGCCTGAGCTGGTGCGGCGGCTCTGGCGACCCGGAGCGGACACAGGCAGGGGGGCCGGGGGGACCTGGGCGGAAGTCAGGCGCGGGTCCCGGCCGCCTGCAGCGCCAGTCTGGCCTGACTCCCGCGGCAGCCCGTGGGGTGCCTCCTTGCGCAATTGCTGGGCCTCTAGTGTGGCTATAAAATGGAATGAGGAGTATCTCAATATTCTGCTAAGCACTGGTCTCTAGGCTCTATGGTTAGATAAGCAAAGCAAGATAAAGTATTTATGGTATGCTACCATTTTTCTAATTAAGAAGGGAATTCCAGTTTCAATAATGGCAGAGTGGCTTGTACTGAACTAACCTTTCTACAGGTAGAAATAATAGAATCTGGATAGAATACATTTCTAAAAGTTATTTGAAGGTAATGGAAAAAATGAAGGGGATTTCACTCTTGAAAGAATGAAACTGACAGAGTGAGATACCAATTTGCAGAGCTTTTGCCCTGAGGATTGTCCGTGTAATGTGGGGCAGATAGAGAATGACTTGAAAGTTGCTTGAGGTGTCAGGGATTCAAGTATGGCTGCCAGAATGGCAAAAAATTGAGAGAGCAAGTCTCATAAAGAGAGCTTCAGAGGGAATATCACTAAATTGGTACATAAAGTTTCCTCAAATCTTTAACATGTGCTCTGAATAGCACATGTGCTGGGGAAACTCTCTGAGGAGCTCAGTGAAAAGCAACAGCTGGATGATTGAAAGATAGGAGCAGAAATCTCAGCTACTGGCCACTGTACTGAAGACAGAATTTGGATTTTAATTTCCATTAGAAAGCTCTGTAAGTATCTCAAGCTGGGTATTAACCCAGAATGGTCACATCTTATGAGTAAGAATAGTGCTCTAGGACAAAGGGATTTACCTGATGGCTAAAGGCAAAACTGAAGCAGATCTGTCCTAACTAAATGTAAGATCAAGACTCAACAAATTCAAAGTGACTGGCTAGTCATTTAACTGCCTAAAATAAAAACCAACATCCTTCGGAGGAATCTATATACATAAAAGCCTAAGCAACCATCCGACTGTTCAACCATCTGACCCGTATCTATGATGCGCAATGATCACCAAGGGGCAGACGCTCCAACCGGTAGCTAAGATGTGCACTGACCACCAGGGGACAGATGCTCAACACAGGAGCTGCTGAGCTGCGGTGACTTGGCAGCTGCAGCTCTTGGGTGATGCACCCAGAACCAGAGAGGAGGGAGCCCAATTCCAGGGTGTGTCACCCAAGAACTGTCCTCTTGCAATTGGGAACCCTCGGGGGATGTTGGAGAGCGCAGGCCAGGCCAAGGGACCCCACCTGTCGGAGGGACCCCCCTTACTCCGCAGACACCCTTCAAGCCCCAGCGCTGCCCAGGGAGGGACCACAAGAGGTTGGCTCTAGGGCAGGGGTGGGCAAACTTTTTGACTCGAGGGCCACAATGGGTTCTTAAACTGGACCGGAGGGCCGGAACAAAAGCATGGATGGAGTGTTTGTGTGAACTAATATAAATTCAAAGTAAACATCGTTACATAAAAGGGTACGGTCTTTTTTTTTTTTTTAGTTTTATTCATTTCAAACGGGGATCCGGGCGGGCAGTAGCTTGCCCACGGCTGCTCTAGGGCGTGTCTGGCCTATCTCACCCAGGCCCGCTCCCCCGACCACCTTCTAATTAATTCCTTTCAATGTGCATGAATCCGTGCCCTGGGCACTAGTATAACATACTTTCTCTACAATGTGTTATCGATTATGTTTATCTATCTTTATTGGATATCTAGTATCCGATAAAGGTTTCTAGACATTTGAAGACAGAGAAGCATGATCCAAAATCAAGAGGAAAACAGACTGAAAACAGACTGATAATGCAGAGGTTGAAATTAGCAAAAAAGAACTTTAAAGTAGCTGTAAGTTCAAGCATTTACAATAAATGATAATCATAATGAATGATAACGGAGATTGTCAGAAGAGAAATGGAAACGATATATTAAAAAAAAGAAGATTCTAGAACTGAAAAAAAAAATACAGTATCTGAAATGAAAGATTAGACTAGATGAACTTAATAGCAGGTTGGAGATGACAGAAGATAGGATTAGGAAACTTGAAGACAAATTTTAAAAAGTTAAAAAATAGATCCTCTGTGACTAAAACAATATTAAATGGTAACAGATATGTAATTGGAGTCTAAGAAGGAGAGAACAGAAAGAATGGGGCAAAAAATTTGCAGAAATAATGGCCAAATTAATTGTTCCCAAATTTGGTAACAATGACAAACTTAAAGGTCCAAGAAGCTCAGCAAATCCCAAGCAAAATAAGTACAAGAAAAGCTACACACAGTCACACCATAGTAAAAAATCTGAAAACCAAAGAGAAAATCTTGAAAGCAACCAGAGAAAAAAAGACACACTATGTACAGGGGAAGATTTACACTAACAAGCAAGTGTTCAAGAAAGACAGAGATGGAGAACTATAGATTGAAAGAGACTTAAGAGACACATCAACCATTTGCAATGTATAGAGACTTGTTTGGATTCTGATTCAAAGTTAGAAACATTGATGAGATAGTTGGGGAAATGTGAACATTAACAGGATATTTGGTGATACTGAAGATCTATTAGTTTTCAGGTGATGTAATAACTCTGTATGATTTTATAATGGGTCCTTATCTTTTCAGACCTGTACTGATATATTTATAGATGAAATTATATACCTGGGATTTGCTTTACAATAATCTGGAAGTTTGAATCAGAGTGTACCTGGGGTATAAAGGAAACAAGAATGGCCACAATTGATCCTTAAAGCTGGTGATGGGTACATGGTGGTTCATTATATAATTCTCCCTACTTTTGTATCAATTTGATGTTTGCCTACAAAAAAGTGTGTGTGTTTTTTAAGTGCTTAATCAATCTCGCAATGATACAGGTCAGGATGACAAGTACTAACTTCGTTACTTGAACCCAAATGCAAATAAATGCTTACAAGGTACTGGCTGGACCTGTGGTATTAACTTTAATAACTGAGATTATTAGTATGATATAAATGACCTGTAATCTTTTGGGGATGATTCTTTTCACAGCTAATATGGATCTCAACTTTGCTAGCCATGAACACTTGTCATTTGTCACAGAATATGGCCACCGTAAGCAAGTATTTAAGATAGCTGCATTTTGAAGTTTCATATGTTTTCTTCTAAATGCCATTTACAGAATGTCTCCCTTTCCTTAAAAGCTTATTAAGGTTTTAAAAATACTTAAGGATGATGAAGGCCATGTGTTGAAAAAAATCCTATTTCCTGAATCCATTTCCCGTCTTACAAATTGCAAAATGACACAGGCATTGGCCAGTAGTCTGGTTACCTACAAGCTTCCTTTGATGTCCTGGGCTTCAAGGCTCAGTGTATGGGTGTGCACTCAGGGCAAGCCTTAGGAAGTCTGGGAGGACCATGAGAGGAAGAGCTTTCATGCCAAGGGTAAAGGAGGAACTGATGTAATGTCCTGGAGAGATTTCACTCTCTGTTCCTGCCCAGATCATTGGGAACAATAAAGGAGGGAGATAGTGCTCTTGGATAATCAACTCACATTTTACTTTTGACTCAGGATCTGGCAGCAACGGGACCTGGTGGAGCATGATTTATTTCTCTCTCTGCACACACCACTCAGAGAGGAAGTACTTGATGAAGTTGATAACATTAATGGAAGAGAACTGGATCCGAGGGTTTTAATTCCAGGCAACCGGTGGTCTGGGCACAACCACTGTCAAGGCTGAAAGGCCTGCAATGAGGTCTTCTAAGCTTTTGTTTCAGTTTGCAAGGCACGCGCCCACGGATGGAGAGGGCGATGACGTTCCTGCCCTGCTGCCTGCGGCCTCTGTTATTATAAGTTGGCAGCAGGGTATGGAAACTTATGAGACCAGAGCCGGCAGGCAGAGAAGCTCCGGACACAGGAAATGCACCGAGCGGACAGTGGGTGCATTAAATCCCCCAGATGTAGGAGTCTTCTGTCTAAAACAAGAAGATTTTTTTTGGTCTGGCCTTGATGTCTGGGTTTGTTCTTGGTGAATTGCCCATCTGGAAAACTGGGAAATTATCCACATTGCCCTCCGTCTGAAGGTCTTGATATGGGAGGGAAATGCATAAGGAAGAGGGAGGGAAAGCCACACGTAATTAGTGTAGGCGTGGAAGGAAGATGGAAGGGGGAAAAAGACCAAGGACTGGTAGAGAACCCATTCTGGTTGAAAGTGTTTTCTGATGCCAAACCTTTCTCTTTGTAGGTCTCTTTTAGACACATATAATCCCTTCTCACTACCACACAGCCCAAAATAAGATGATTACAAAATCATCATATAAAAAAATGTGATGATTACAAAAAAAAGGGTCTGATTTCTTTTCTCCTCTTTTTTCTTTTTTTTTTTGGGGGGGGGAGGGAGGTTGTTTGGCAATCCTCATTTGAGGATATTTTTTCCATTGATTTTCAGAGAGAGAGTGGAGGGGAGGAGGAGCGACAGAGAGAGAAAAACATCAATGTTGGGTTGATTGGTTGCCTCCCCCATGTGCCTTGACCCGGGCTGGGGATCGAGCCTGCAATCAAGGAAGGTGCGCTTGATGGGAATCGAACCCGGGACCCTTTAGTCTGAGGGCCGACGTTCCAATCACTAGGGCTCTCCTCTTTCTTTTTACCTATTAGAAAAGTTTCTCTATATAAAATTCACTAAAAGTTGACCCAATTTAATCATGTTATAAATAATGAACACTAGTAAACCTAAAAAAAACAAAGCAAAAACAAATTGCCTTTGGTTAAAGTCACGGGTTTTGACTGGAAAATCTGCAGAGTAGAACAAAGGCTAAGATCAAGTTTATACCTCACACACAGGATCATACGTCCACCAGCATGCCTTGCCCGAGGCACGGATGATGGTAAGAAGTTAGAGAGATGCAAATCAACAGGCCAAGCAGGTCAGCCTCTCTCATCAGCCTCCATCTCCCGTCCCACACTCTTTCAGAAGGGACCATTTCCCAGCACAATTTTGTAAAAGATTCATGGGAACCATAAAGAGCTACATGGAGATTAAAGGGTCTAGGTCTTGAGGTAGAACTCAAAACAGATTTCGTGTGCACACTTAAGTGCTGTAAAACCTGTTACGGGTTGAACTGTGCTTCCCCTACTCAAAGAAAATTCATGTTCTGAAGTCCCAGTACCTCAGAATGTGACCTTGCCGGAAATGGGGCCACTGCAGATGCACTTAGTTAAGGTAAGGTGATAAGGTGGGGCCCTAATCCAATATGACTGGTGTCCTTATGAAAAGGGGAAATTGGACACACGGACATACACACACTGCATGATTGAAAGGGGAGTATTTTACCCCACAGTGATTACAAAATATGAGTTGAATCACAGAACCTTGCGTGATGTCAACTATATTTCGAGCAGTGTCTCGGATGCACAATATACAAAGAGTAAGAAAATGTGGTCCTTGCTCTCAAGAATGTAATAATTTAAAAGGCACATAAAAATATACACACATCAACAGACTACAGGTGCTGAATAAAGAGTGGATGCACACGGGGAGCATGCCATGTGAAGACGAAGCCAAGGATTGCCAGCAAACCACCAGAAGCTAGAAGAGGGGCGCATAACAGGTTCTCCCTCACGGTCCTCAGAAGGAAGCGATTCTGCCCACCCCTCCTTGATCTTGGACTTCCAGCCTCCAGAACTGTGAGATAATAAATTCATGTTGTTTAAACAGCTATCTGTGGTACCTTGTTATTGTAGCCTTAGAAAACTAATACATCCCTCATCCCCTACTCCTTTCCCAAGAGTTTTCAGCTGAGACTTTTCACTGACCCTTTGCCTGCCCATTTCAGTCTATTCATCTCAACAAGTTGCCAATGCTACTGAATGCTTGAGAATAAAACTGCCCAAGTTTGCAGGGTATGGCCCTAATCCAATATGACTGGTGTTTGAGTATGACTTCAAACATTCACAGATGTTTGAGGTCATACACAGTAAGTAAGCTCCTTGAATTTTATAAGCATTTGGTGAAAGGAACTGAAAGAAGCAACATCGGTAACTTGCAGGACTCTGAGGTTTCAACTTCCTTATTGTGGGTGGAAGGCCTTCAAACAGGCTACCTCTGCCAGGGGCTCAGTACAGAGGGCAGAAGCAGGTCTGTGAACCCGGGAGGTGCTCCAGTATGCTGTCTTTGGCCTTTGCAGTCAGGTGGTGTAGACTGCAAGCATGTCAAACTCGCTGGCAGGCCACTGACCATGAGTTTGACATACTTGGTAGAGGAAGGAGTCTCCCTCAGTCTCAATAAAGCAGCACAGAAGACGTAAATGAAGAAATCAAGGGATCAGATTTCAAATGAGTCTATTAGACCTGTGGGTGTATGCCTTGTAAATCATTTACAGGGATGGGGTCAGGGTGGCACAAAGATAAGGCAGAGGAGGGCGGGAAAGAGGAAAGAGCAAGATAACGCCAAATGAGGGCCTCCTTCTCAGGAAGTGAACCCGCAAGGCTCCCAGTGCCGTTATCTCCAAAACAGCAGATGACATTTCCCTAGTGGTAAGAGGAAGTTTCTTGAAGACTTCCAGACCACCTTGTGGGAGTTATTCATGCATCTGAGGGCTCACCTGTCCCTAAAACTTGTGGCTGAATAGAGCCAGCTAGCCCTTGGGCTAAGAGCAGCCTCTACCGTTGCAGGAAGCCGGAGGAGGCAGGGAAGGGAGTGGGTCCTCCCTGACGTAGGCTGACCACTGGCAAAGGCTCTCTGCACCACCCAGGGGCTCCACACTTCCCCATCACAATCAAATGCTGCATCAGGGGACAAAGGTCAGAGAGTAAAAGGTCTTGCTGCCCTAGACCCTGAAATATAGGAAGCAAAGCAGGGAAAAGGAGTTAGGCAAGAGCAGAATGCGGCCTGGAAAGGGGAAAAGATATGTTAGCTGGTTCCCTGGGGAACGACAGGAAGTCAAGATCTGGGCCTGTTCTTTCTCTGGTGGGACCTCATGTCAGATGCAAGAATCACAGAATTGAAAGGAGCACAAAAAGGTTCATCTTATAGTTTTTAAATGTGAGACGAGACCCAGGAGATTAACAGGCCCCAAAGGGTCACGAAGGACCTACCATGTGCCAGGGACCGTGACGTTAGAGTACACGCAGAACTCATTCTCAAAGTGGGCTGTGTCCTGAAAGCAATTAAGGCTGGGACTTCAAATGTATTTCACCATAGAAATAATATTACATAAGGTGCCCGGTGAATCAATGAAGGAATTCTAGGATAATGGCATGGGTAGAGAAAAGCCCCTTCTTATGTCCGGAATGCACAAAGGTGGTGTTTACACAAAGAGCATGTAGCTGCAATAATGGGATTGGTTAAGAACATTGGAACTGAATGTAAGACATCAAACAGCCAACCACTGCACGACAATGTGAATACACTTAACACTGCTGAGCACTTAAACATGGTTCTGATGGTAAATGTTACATGTATTTTACCACAACTACAATTTTAAGCTAAAAAAAGAAAAGAAAAAACCCCAATCATAGAGTGGCAAAAAAATATCAAATCATGGTAATGAGAAGCATTTATTGAATGCCTGCTATGTGATAGATGCTGTTCTCAGGGCATTTTCCATATTAACTCGATCCTTTCTGATATCCATCATATCCGATAAGTGTATTTTCCTTATTTTACAGATGGAAACTGAGACACAAGGAAGTCGAGTAACTTGCGTGAAGTCTCCCGGCTGGTAAACTGGGAGCTGGGACCTGAACAGCTGGTCAGGATCCAGAGTGCAGACACACGATGCTGCTCTCTGGCTCCACCACGCATTACACAGTTCACACGGATTACACAGTCGCCAGACCCCAGCCAGCAGCCTCCTTGACACTTCAGTCATCAACACGATCCCAGCGAGACTAGAGAAGCGGGGATGCTTTTCGCAACAACCAGTCATAGGACGTGGCCAGGCAGCTAAAAGCCTCATGTGCCCACCTGCCCACTCGGCAGCTGTCCTGAGGGGCTGGCTCCCACGGGCTGGCAGCTCTCCAGCTCTCGGAAGCCAGGGCCTGACGGAGAGCCCGCATTTCTTACAGGCTGGGATATTCCCTGGGCTAAGTCCATTCACCCCGAGGCAGTCAATGGTCTCTATGGGTTAATGCATCCAAATTAGTATGAGTTTTTCATATCGTGAATTGAGGACATACACTGGTGTCTCAAAAGTTATCTTTGACTTTTTTTCTTTTTACTTAGTTTTGGCAGTTTCAAGGACTATGAAGCAGAAAATGTATAAGCAGACGTGCTGGGACTTGCCACAATGTACCCAGTCAGAAGACCTGACCTGGCATCCTAATCTCTACATGCCCATTCATTTGTTCCACGTTTAGAGTGCTTGCAAATAATAATAATAATAATAATAATAATAATAATAATAATAATAATAAAATAAAATAATGAAAGCATTATTTTTGTGGCTCAGTCATGCTGTGGGTAAATGCAGGTATTGGAGCCGTGTGGGCCTGGGGTTAAGTCTTAGCTTTGCTTCTTTGCAGCTGTGTGATTTGGGGGATGCCACTTTACTGCTCTAGCCGCAATTTCCTCATCTGTAAAATGGGAATATTACCTTCTTGAAAGGCTGGGTGTGAAGATTAAATGATTTCAACATGTAAGAGCTTAGAACAGGGTCTGACATGCAAAAAAGGACCCCATAAATGTTAGCTTTAATTTTGTTATTATAAAGCAGATTCCTATACCTCATCATCTTTAATTATTTCATTAAACTTGTTTAAGATTTCCTTCCTCCAAATCAGTCTTTGGGCACTTGGATCTGGTGGCTGGCGGAGGGGAAGAGGTAATGTTTCCATTAATAAAGCAATCCTATAAATAAAACTTCTGTGGGCCATCCAGAATGTAGGCCACCCACTCTGCCCCTCATCAAAGACATGATTTCTCTCCACTCTCTTACCCTGTGTGGTTGTAAGGAGAATTGAGAAAACAGTATTTTGACACTTGACATTTCTCATCTTCACTTCTACTTTCCACGTCCACCTGGTGACAAAAAGCTGCCCCAGAGCAGAACTGTCACCTTAAAACGGCCTACACTGTTGCAGAAACAATCACCGCACTGCACGTGCAAATATTTTCAAACTAAAGTGACTAAGGATCACCTCCCAGTCTCTTAGATGGGGCATAGGAGAGGGTGGAACAGAAGAGCTGAAATTATAGGGGGGTCCCCCAAGGAGGTGGTGGAATAAGAATATTTAAGAAACATAGACATTTCCCTGGCCAGTGACTCAATTGGTTGGAGCGTCGTCCGCACACCAAAAGGTTGCGGGTTCGATTCCTGGTCAGGGCACACACCTAGGTTATGGGTTCAATCCCCAGTCAGGATGCGTACAGGAGGCAGCCAACTGAGGCCTCTCTATCTCTCTCTCTTTCCCCGCCTTCCTTTCTCTCTAGAATCAATGAAAACATCCTCGGGTAAGGATCAGAAGAAACATAGATCTCATTCCTTCTCCCTAGAGATTTGTGCATGTCCAGGCCAACATCATTTGCTGGCCTGAAATTTCTAAAGATGTTTTGCCTACTGGTTTTGGTAAAAGAAGTAGTATCATTGTTTATTTTGTCTTCTTCCTACGTAACTATCTAATTCATATGATGCAGATAAAATGGGTCACAACAATAAAAGAAAAGGAATCTAGAAGAGATATTTAGCTATTTCTGAGCAACGCCAGGAGGACACCGTTGGGATTTTCTAGATTTTAGTTGCCTTTTACCCTGAAGGTGGGGAATGCATCTTATTCATCTTCATATCACCCAGGGAGGCTCACACCATGGATAGAATGTGAGGAATTGAGAGCTGAAAGATCTGAGACCATTTGGTATAATCTCCTATTTTACAACTGAGGGCCAGAGAAATGAGAAACTTAGCCCTTATGATTATTCTGGAAGAATAATGGGCTAGAACCTGGTTTCCTGACTTCCGAAATCATTCTTCAGAAAGTTTTATCTCAGCTGACCATGTGACCCATTTTGTCAAAATGATTCTGGTTTATGCCTATTGCCCTCGCTTACTTGTTAGAATCCCATGAACGCCTTGGTAGGGATGGCAATTTATAAGGTTACCTGGTGATATAATATTGCACTCTCTTCCCATAAGCAAATAAGGAAGAAGAGTAGGATGCAGGTTCTCCTAGACTTTGGTGGTGATCTGAGGACTGCTTTGCCCAATGCAGGACAATTTCAGGACACGGAGAAGATACGTGTTTACAAAAAAAAAAAAAAAAGGTTTGAATTAGTAAGATCACCTTCCTCTCCTGTGGGAGCTCCGAGGGGGCCTTTGAGCTAACACCAGCTTCCTAGCTTATGGGACTGCCGTGTGGCTGCTGGTGAGGGGGGCGGGATTTCAATGCAATGTACTCGGATGGGATATTTGCAGGGAACTGCTGCTGGATTAAACAAGATACCTTTGTGGTGGGAGATACATCCCCAGTATGACATGAATGTCTGAACTGGGTAAGGTGGTGGCAGTGATGAGGTGAAGCCACAGGGGGGGCTGAATGAAGCTTTGTGCTTGCATGTCACTCTGCAAGCCCGCCGTGCCAGCCTATCGAGGGGCTGAGCAGAGCCCCCTCTGAAACGCCAGTTACCCTTCCATTCAGTCACATCTCTCTGCGCCAAGTCAGGAGCTACACACTTTCATGTGGCACTATACCCCAATAAGGTCAAATAAATCATTGGGGACATAATATTTGCTATGCTTAATTTCACTTTACAGAACTACTTTTTTTCAGAGCCAGATCTCTCTGTATGTTAACATATGCCCATATTAATATGTTACTAGTCACAAGTAAATATCACAGTATTGATTCCAGAGATAGTTCCTGTCGAGCTGGATATTTCTTCTTGTTGGTGGAGGAGAGAGGAAAAGAGGTGGGAGGTGGGAGGCGGGTGGGGGCAGGGAACTCTAGTGGGTTCCTTCTCCTTCGTCACCAAGGGCACCAAGAGATCTGGAAGTCTAGGGGCAGCGGCCTCTTCATATCGCCTCAGAATCTTGTACAGCTCTTCTCATTTGCTAACCGCTGATAAAGACCTAAGCTGCCCTTCTTGTGTGTCCACCTGTCCATCTGAGAGCATGGCCTGCGTCTGCCGGGTGAAGGAGAGGGCACGTACTCTCCGCTCCTGCTTCCTGGCTGATGGCTTTAAGGAGTGGTCTCTGAGACACAGTACTTTTCAGGGCAGGGTCTGCAGCGGAGCGAACTGGTTCACAGGGCGATGAGACCCTTGACCTTGGCCTCATTAGCTCCATTCTTTGACCGACTGAGCTCATCCCTACCACCACCACACTTGAGAGCACAGCTTTAAAGCGTAGGTGGGCCACATTTGTATTTACTGGGTTTGAGAGTAGCTCTGAGAGTAAGCCAGCTTTCTCTATTGATTAGCTCCTGCAAATGAGAACAATGACAAGCACACCTACTATGGAGTCAAATCATGCCCGGGGAGAGGAGGAAGGATTTGTGATGAGGTGAGACCATCAGTCTCCAATCGCATTTGGGAATAAAAAGAGGAATAGAAATTCCAAACGGGATTTTTTTTTTTAAGTAATGAGAAAAAGAGGGGGGGGGGAGGGTGTAACACCCATCACACGCCCTTTGTATCTGAAGAGGCAGGCAAGGTAATATGATTCTCGCCTTAATGCCAAGCTTCAGTAAACCCACCTCCTGGTTACTATGCAGGCGGAAATGTGCATGCAGGAAGAGCAGAAGAAGGAAGAAACCAACTGGGGGTGGGGCCAGCTGCTAAATTTAGCAAGGGTGAAACTAGAGGAAGGAAGGATGAGAGAAACATCACAAAGCCAGGGACCTGCTGGGAAACACTTGGCACAAGGAAGAGGTGTCGAGCTGCCAGAGTCAGGCTCTCTTTTGTGAAGTGTTAATTAAGAAGACAACTTCTCATGTTTTTAATTTGCCAATACCAGAACAAAAATATTAGCCCTGCTCTTGGGGGTGATCTAGCGGTACAAGGAAATGCCCCAAGGGACCAGGGTTTTAGTCCCCTAGTAATCTGGTCCTAAGGAAAAGTCCCAGGTGACAAGTATTGCTGTGCGTCCCCACATCTGTTGTCTAACCCATCCGGGCAGGAACGCTCCACAGAGGCACTGAGCATCGCTGTACATGGAATGGTGCACAAAGTAAGATTTTTATACCTATTTCCCTGCCCATATGCCTGCTTTTTTTTTTTTTTTAAGATTTTTAAAACTGCTTTTTAGAGAGAGAGGAAGAGAGAGGGAAAGAGAGAAAAGCATTGATGTGAGAGTATAGCATCAATCGGCTGAGACCTGTATGCCCCCTACCAGGGATTGAGCCCACAACCTGGGCATGTACCCTGACCGGGAATGGAACCAGCAACCTTTCAGTGTATGGGATGACATTCAAGCACCTGGGTGACACGGCCAGGGCCCATAGGCCTGCTCTGGACTATGTCCAGGGTCACAATGGAAGTCTGGTTTTCTGCTCTGTTTTCTAGCAATGATTTTGCTGATGGTGTGACTCACAGGAGAGCAGCACCTGGGTCCGCTGAAATAAGCACTTACACTGAGTACGCGGTAGGACACCACCTCTGGTGCATGAAGAACCCCTGGGTCCCCCACAGAGTTCACAGGGTTTGGGTCTTTTTTCATCCTCCAGCTTTCATTACCCTCTGCTCACAAATCTTCAATGATTCCCCATTACCCGCTCCATCCAAATCCCCCACATTGGATTTCCAACCTAACCTCCTTGGAGTAGCTCTACAAAGGCCCAGTGTGGATCATGGCTGAAACAGGCTGACGGCTCACAGGGTTGTATTGAGTTTATTCTCTCTATTTGGGGTATGTTTAAAATTCCTCATAACAAAAGGTTGTGGGGAGGTGAGGGGGAAGATAAGTTGTACAACCCAAGTCATCTGACTACTTTCTACCCCAAGGACTGATTCCATCCTCTGCCATTCTCTCTGCTTGGAATGTTCTCCACACCATCCCTGCTTAACTGAATCCTGCTGGGCCATCTCATACATGGAGCTGACCTGCTGCTGGTACCTGGGCATATCTCCCCTTCCGCCACCTCGTTAGGATGCCTACTATGACATGTGCGTATCTTGCTCCTTTCTTCGCCAATATTATGAGTTGCAAAGAGCCTCGAGTATCTCTCAATCATCTTGGCATTTCCCCCAGGACCTTATACAAAGTAAGCATTCGATAATTGGTTTGTTGAACGAAAAATGACTCACATAAAAAAGGACAACTTATCAAATTAACAGTGAGACCTCTTGGATCTGTCTAAGGAAAGACAAGCCTCCTCGGGTACCTTCTTCGTGGTTCTGGTGCAGTATGACTTCCGGCTGGGTGTGGATCGAGTTTCCGGGGTGGAAGAAAGGTGAAAAAAGAATCCGAGGTTTCCTCTGCTTCAGAATATGCTGAAGGAGTTCATAGAGCACATCCCCTGGAAAGAGAAAGGAAAGAGAAATACAGAAATGGGAATATTTTATTCACTACTCACTGAGTTTCGACGGTATGCGAAACTGAGTTCTGAGTTCACCGTGTCCTGTGAGTAGGACAGGCTCGCTTCCTACTCTCCCAGGGCTGGGGGGACACACAGGCTGTGCCGCTTGGAACTCGGAAGGTCAGAGCATGTGAGTTTTTTAATAGAACTTTTCGATTATGAAATATACCGAAAAAAGTTTTATAAAATGCCGAAAACCAAGAAGAAAACAAAAGCCCACCCATAATGTCATCACTAAGAGGAAAGCCCCATTCCCTACTTAGAGCTATAAATTAGAATCGAGCACATCATAGCTCAGTGTCCCTGTTTTCCTCCCACATTATTGCACTGTTCCAGTAGCTGCATAATGACTGCTTCACAGACTTTATTTGAAATTTAAATTGTCCTAAGTTATTGCTATTCCTTTTGTGAAAACATCCTTTCCACATCCATCTTTGCTTGCATTTCAGATAATTCAAGGGTTTATGAAGTCACTGAGTATGAAAAGTTTTAATATCCCTATGACAACTCAGAGATTCTTCATAGAAATCACCATCCCCCCCCCAAAAAAAACCCCCCAAACAACACACATACATAACACCCATGCTTTTTTACCCACCCCAATCCCAGGTAGGAAGAGAATAAATGTGAAAAAATTTCACTATCTGGTCACAGCTGCTAAGTACAGAAGAGACGGTGTAGGGAACTGGCACATCTGGGATGCTTCCCTCCTTTAAAAATGCAACACAGCACTGCTCCAAGGTTCCATAATTTCCAGAGAATCGTCTTTAGTTGTCAGCCCCTTGCTGAGGACGGAGGGGGCTGTCCTGAGCTGGGACCCTTTGTTCTGATATATTTGGTGTTTGACGTGTCCACTGAGAAGTTAGAGAAAAAACACCTGTCATGATCTTGTCCCACCCCTTTGACTTAGATCCAAGTTCAAAATGCAGGTGGGTGCCTCAAAACCCCTTAGGGTGGGTGATTAATCTCTCAGATGCCACAGCCCTGACTGTCCCCCACACCCTTCCACACACAGATATGCCGTCAACAGCAGGAACAAACAATGGGCTTTTATCTCTAATTTTAGCCATTTTAAACAGGCGCTTTCACTAACAACTTAATTTAACTGCATATTTTGGGCTGTAGATATTCTTTTTTTTTTCTTTTAAACTCAGCCTGAGAAATGCTCCCTGTTTAATTCTTTTTTTTAAATATTTTTTATTGATTAAGATATTACATATGTGTACACTCTACCCCCCCCCCCCCCCGCTCATCCCCTCACCCCCCCGTTGTCCGTGTCCATTGGTTAGGCCTATATGCTTGCATATAAGTCCTTTGGTTGATCTTTCCCCCTTGCCCCCACCCTCCCCTACCTTCCCTCCAAGGCCCGACAGTCCAATCAAAGCCTCTCCGTCTCTGGGTCAGTCCTTGTTCATCAGTTTATGTTGTTCATTATATTCCACAAATAAGTGAGATCTTGTGGTATTTATCCGCTCTCCAGTTCCATCCATGCTGTGGCAAATGGTAAGAGTTCCTTTTTCTTCTTCCTCTTCTTAAAGAATACCTTTCAGCATTTCATATAATGCTGGTTTAGTGGTGATGAACTCCTTTAGCTTTTTCTTATCCGTGAAGCTCTTTATCTGACCTTCCATTCTGAATGATAGCTTTGCTGGATAAAGTAATCTTGGTTGCAGGTTCTTGCTATTCATCTCTTTGAATATTTCTTGCCACTCTCTTCTGGCCTGCATGGTTTCTGTTGAGAAATCAGCTGACAGTCGGATGGGTACTCCCTTGTAGGTAACTGACTGTCTTTCTCTTGCTGCTTTTAAGATTCTCTCTTTATCTTTTGATCTTGGCATTTTAATTATGATGTGTCTTGGTGTGGTCCTCTTTGGATTCCTTTTGTTTGGGGTTCTCTGCGCTTCCTGGACTTGTAGGTCCATTTCTTTCACCAGGTGGGGGAAGTTTTCTGTCATTATTTCTTCAAAAAGGTTTTCAATATCTTGCCCTCTCTCTCCTTCTGGTACCCCTATAATTCTGATGTTGGTACGCTTGAAGTTGTCCCAGAGGTTCCTTACACTATCTTCATATTTTTTGAATCTCTTTTCTTTTTTCTTTTTCGGTTGGGTATTTTTTGTTTCTTTGTATTTCAAATCTTTGACTTGATTCTTGGGATCCTCTTGTCTGCTGTTGGATCTCTGTAAATTATTCTTTATTTCAGTCAGTGTATGCTTAATTTCTAGTTGGTCCTTTTTCATGTCCTCCATGGTCTCACTATACTCCTTGAGGGATTCATTAAATTTATCGGCGGTTTCCATAAAATTCTTGACAAACCTTATAAACGTGGCCTTGAACTCTATATCCAGTCGTCTGCCCTCCTCCGTTTCTGCCAATTGTGACCTGTTTCTTTGTCTCCGCATTTTGGCTGCTTCCCTGTGTTGATAGAGTGGCCCTGCGCGCCAGGTGTCCTGTAGGGCCCAGTGGCTCAGCCTCCCCAGTTACCTGGGGTGGACACTCTTGGTGCACTCTTGGTGCCTTGGTTGTTGTAGGATCACTGGGAGGAATTGACCTCCAGGCCAATTGGCTGTGGGAAGCAGCTGTGTCTGAAGTGGGAGAATGGTCCCCCTCTGACCACTGGGTACAGTGGCTCCTGGATCTAAGGAGGTGCTAATTCAGCCCCTGCCTGAGGCCACACAGCCGGAGCCACGAAGAGGCTCAGCTGTGAAGCAATGCAAGCCGCTGCAGGGCCTTGGGCCCTCTCTTGGAAGTTCCGGGTCTGCCTGGCTGGACTGTAGTTAGGTACATTTACATGCAAAAGCCTCTGCCGCAGCCTGGGTGGGGCGGGGTCTCAGGGAGTCAAAAGGGCGGAGAAAGAAGCTATGGCTGATTCTCCGCGCCCCGAGTCCCGCGTCTCAGTGTCCCGGTAACGGCTGCAAGCACCTCTGAGGGAAATCCGCCCTCAAGTTTGCCCGCTGCCGCCTGACAGACCAGCCTCTCCCCGTATAAGACCTGGGTCCCCAGAGACTTCCCGGAACCGGAGTTCAGAGCAGTCGGGAGCTTGTGATTCAAAAAGACAGCCGCGTCCTCAGGTGCCACCCCCTTTCCGCGCGCGAGCCGCCGCCGTACCTCTGCACTCAGCCTCCGCAGCTCCTCTGGCTCTCAGCGTGCTTTTCTTTTCTTCTAGTTGTAGAAATTACACTCAGCCAGCCTTCCTGTTGTTCTGGACGATGTTTGCTCCGTCCTTTGGGATATTTTTCAATTGTTGTGTGAGGCAACTATTTCCTGGTGTTTATCTATGCCGCCATCTTAGTTTCTCCCTGTTTAATTCTTTCTCTGTGCAAACCTCCACTCCTTTTCCATTTATCCCAAATCGAGTTCCATCACATTCGATTCTGAGGGATTCCTGAGGTCCCTAGCGTCTTCGCTTTGGCTTTCGTCCTTCCTCTGCCTTTGAATTAGGTTGTTATTAACATAACTTACTGCCACTATTTACTGTTATGACTCAATAAGGCAAAAGACTTTGAAAAGCTGAAGACACCAGGTCACTTGGGTATTTCCTTTCAGTGAAACGGGCAAGAAGACCAGCAGTGTTCTGAACCAGACTTTTAACAGGACTTTGGAGGCAGAACCTGGCACATGTGATTGGGTTTGGGAGCTGGAAGGCTGCGGAGCTCACCTAAGCCCCATCGAGTAGTCACAGCAGTCATGGTAATGTTGTCTCCGATAAGATGAGGACACGGAGTCCGAACTACAGTCCTAGTTTAAAATTCATATTTTAATCCCTTACAAAAACAAGTCACTAATCAATACTCTGTTTCTTTCTGTTTAGTGTGATGTCTTCCTAAACTTTTCTTTAAAAAAAATTATTGATTTCAGAGAGGAAGGGGGAGAGAGAGAGAGAGAGAGAGAGAGAGAGAGAGAGAGAGAGAGAGAGAGAGAGAGAGAGAGAAACATCAGTGATGAGAAAGAATCATTGATTGGCTGCCCCCTGCATGCCCCACACCTGGGATCGAGCCCGCAACCTGGGCATGTGCCCTGACTGGGAATCGAACCATGACCTCCTGGTTCAAAGGTCAATGCTCAACCACTGAGCCAACCCAGCCAGACTTCCTAAACTTTTCTTAATTTACACGGCCTCACACTCACTGGGTTTCATCCTGTGGATTTGAGCGACGCTTTATTTGAGTAGCATGAAGAAGAGAAAAAAAAAAAACAGTGAAAATGTGTTTCTGATGATTACTATTAAAAATGAAAGATCAGTAATCAGTGTATCATTTTGGAAGGGGAGCCAGGAAATATAAACTTAGCGCCTGTGAGGGGTTCAACTTTGTTGTCTAGAGAGGCAGGCTGATGTGGAGGATCACAGACCGCTTTTCACAGAACATCCACCCCAGAGGTCGCTGTGAGGATTCAATGAGAGGATGGTCTTGAAGCAGTCAGAGCAGGGGCGGGTGCACTGTTACACCCTAACCTCTTCCTGGGGTCACGCCGGGGGCTGGAGAAGCTCTGAGGTGTGGTGGCTGAAGCCTGGGCAGGAGAGCAGGCAGCGCAGTAACATGGGCCGGGGAGAGTCTCCGCTGTGGGGCCAGGCTGGCGCCTCTAGGCCTCACTCAGCTTCATCCACCCCACAGGATTGCTGGGAGGAGTGGATGAGGAAATGAGCTCATCACAGCGCCAGGCAAACAGAGAACTCAGCAAACACTAGCTGAGGCTGTGACCACTGCTGTCACCACCACCACCACCATTATTATTATTATTATTACTACTATTATTATTGATAATACTATAGTAATATCTCACATATTGAACAAAGGAGGGGTGTCTGGGTCATGGTCAGTGAGTCTCTGTTTCCTCTCCAGAAAGGGCAAAGGTTATAGAGGCCATTCAACCCATTTGTGGCCTCTCCGGACACCTCACCTCCCTGGTGGGCTAAGCCCACGGTGGGGCTGACCTGTGCTCTGCCCCACACTTTCCCAGGTCTTAACTTCAGCCTTTCACCCAAAAGCTGGCAAAGGGAGCCAGGCAGCCGAGGTTCATCTCTGAGTGGGCAGGAGCAAGCTGGCGGAGGAGAGAGCCAAGCGGAAGTTGGCCAGTTCCTCACCTAAACTGCACGCCTATTGTGAGAACTAGTAAGATAACATTCATCAGCACCACCTGTGACAGCTGGCTAGTGGGTGGGAGCGAGAGCCTGAGGTCCCAGGTTCCAGGCCAGGAAAAAACTGAATCCTAAAACTGTGAAGTACGGCCACAGCTAGATCCATCCATCCATCCATCCATCCATCCATCCACATGTTTCCTCAGCAACCAGGGCTCCGCCGGGGAATGTGCCAGGCTTAGCACAAACATGTCACTACAATGGGGACCCAACTAACTGATGCCCTGTGTGTGCATGACTGGCAGTAATAACAGCTTGCTGAGAAATGCTCCTGATAACTGCTTGGAGTCTTAGACCGAGAGAGGATTCTAGAGGTTTCTTATAATGACTCGAACTTGTGTTTAGTAAAAGTCCCCTGCCTCCCCCGCCCCCCACCCACCCCCCGCCCCTGCCAAGAAGTAGCTTTGGAGGAGAACTTCCAGGGATGGGCAGCCAGCCACGAGATAAGCAAACCACTTTTGGACAGCTCTAGTTGATACAAAGTTCTGATGAGTTGGACTCTGGCCGCCCTACAATCTCATGTACTTCAGCTCTTAGCTTTGGCTTCTGGAGCACCATGAAAGTGTGTCCCACCTACAACCGTTTTCTACATAAATAAAGATGGCCTCCCGCCCTCTCCCCATCGCTACAGTCCTCTAATCCCGCCAACACCCGGCCTGTTCTCTTGGTACACTCTGAAAATATTCATGGAGGCATATCTGAAGAGTAGTACTAACAAAGAGATCTCTGGAATAAAGAAGATATTTTAAAATGTTATATTTATTTGCTTGTTGAAAATAAAGAGCATGAGCCAAAGCACTGTATATCTAACTTAGCTAATGATCACTGGCTCAAATTCAAAAGGCACTTTTCGGGAAATTCTTGGCCCATTCAATTCTTGATAAATCTTCTTTGTCTTCCCAGAAGAGACATAACTAGTACTAACTGTAAGGGGTGCTTCTAGCTTTTGTTGGCGCCTCCATATATCTGCATGCATACATACATAGTTCATGTACACGCATAACCGTACAGAGGTGGGTTTACCACGAAGCTGGTGAGTTTCAGGGGCCTTCACTTACATAGTCCCTTGGGAGGAGCCCTAGAACTATTTGCATCCAAATTATAAAATTCAGGCCCCGTAAAATCTATATACCCTTCCAGGTGCATGCACACATGTGACACATGAAGAATGTACATGCATGCATACACACATGTGCACACACACACATACACAGAAACCCACAAACTAAACACATACTATCTTACATTGGTGATCTGGATGTAAAAAACCAAGCATCTAATCTGAGAATTCTAAATTCTATCCTTTCATTTGCATTTTGTTTCAAATGGATAGTAGTGAGAGTGAACAAAACTGTTGCAAGTTGCTTATCAATTTTACTAGTGTCTAAAGACCAAGAACATACAGATACTGCTTAGGGGATCAAATTTATCTGAGTTTCCTTACTTTTAGAGGAAAGAGCTTGGGCTCTGGAGCAAGGAAGTCCCAAGTTTGAATCATGGTCCCTCTATTTTTCAAGCTGCATGCACTTAGGCAAACTATTTTGAGCCTTAGTTCAAGGCTTAGTTAAATAATCTTTGTCTCAAATAACAATAATGCCATAGACTTGGCAGGGCTGTTATGATTAAATGAGATGATGGGAAGAAGCACCAGCCCATGCCTGCTATCATATGTGCTCAATAGATGGGACCCCTTGTGATTATGATAATTATTCTCAGACCTGTCTCAAAAAATCTGGAAACTATTTGCTTTCCTTCAATACTTTTTGCACTTAAAGCACATACAAAAGTTTAATGAAGTCACATTTATACGTATGGAATTTGTTTTCCAGTTGACATCATTTCATTCAGACATTTCTAGCTCACCATTTCTCTCTCTCTCTAGTTCACGGTTTTATCTTCAACCTCTTTCTATGGGTTTCTTCCTTTTAGTATTTAAGCAGTTTCAAGTTATGGGTTTCTTCCCTTTAATATATAAGCAGTTTCACGTTTTTGTCTTACGTGTGTGCATAAGACAAAAAGGGTGATAGCAGAGTAGGACAGCTCCTCAGAGACTTTTTCAGCTACAATGGGAGAGAAACAGGAATACCTAGAGGGGAAGGTGCAGACAAAGAGTGTGTGTGTGTGTGTGTGTGTGTGTGTGTGTGTGTGTGTTTATAATTTAGAGGTGGGTCAGAGATTTTCCTCACATGCCTGTTTTTTAAAATATTTTTTATTGATTTCAGAGAGGAAGGGAGAGGTAGAGAGAGAGAGACAGAAACATCAATGATGAGAAAGAATCATTAATTGGCTGCCTCCTGCACACACCCTAATGGGGATGAGCCAGCAATCTGGGCAGATGCCCTGACCGGGAATTGAACCATGATCTCCTGGTTCATAGGTCAATACTCAACAACATGTTCAATCGCTGAGCCACACCAGCTGGTCAGGCTCCTATCTGTCTTTCAAATAACACTGACAGTCCTGAGCATGATCCATAAGACCTCGTACAACCTACTGAAGAAATTATAAGCGACCCCACAAATGGTACTTTATAGTCACATTCTCCGAGTTCGTTTAGCAAATCTCATATTGGGGGCTGGCTTGGTGACTTCCAGTTTCGACAATTATAAATAGAATTGTTAAGGACTATCTATCATATATCTATCTATCTATCTATCTATCTATCTATCTATCTATCTACCTATCTATCGATCTATCTATCTATTTTACTGGATTGTTTTCTTCGATTTTTTTTTCTTAAAATGGTACTATCAACAAAGGGGTATGATTTGTTTTAAAGTTGTTGTTATTCACTGCTTGTTCTCTAAGGGGCTAGGACCAGTGCTGTATGTCATCGACAAGGGTCCCCAGAGCCTGTCTCCTGGGGTTTCACAACATCAAACCTCTCACGTTTAGTAGATTTAAGTGGAATCTTAACACTTTTAAAGTGTGCAATTTTCAGGTGATGACTATGCACATATCCTCATATGAAGCTTATCTGATGTAACACATTCTTATATTTGCAAATTGTTCACTTTTCCCTTTCTTTCTCTTCTGTTTTTATTCAGATTTTAGTTTCCTTCTGACCAAGTCTTTAAAATAATAAAAGCATGCATGGGGTGAGAGGGATCGCTCTTAGACTGGTCAGAAAATTCCCTCTGCTTGTGACAGGTTCAGGATGAAGTTCATGTCTCAGTCCCTTCAGTTTCATCATAAACTCAACAGGGAAAACACCTGTGCAGTCACAGGTCCCAGAGGGGGACCCACGGGCAGCCACAGGCCCGTTCCTGTCTCGGACTGCTTGGCTTTCTGACTCTGCGTGCTCTCATTTTCCCAGCATGCCATGCAATCCATTTTTGGAGGCTGATTGAATTACAAACCCTTTTATTTAATACAAAATGCCTTCAGTGACCATAAAAATAAACTAGTCTTTTACTTAGGAACAAATGTTAGAAATTTCGCTGGAAATCTATGTCCTTGACACAGAGACCCTGAGATAAAGGGAGTAGCTTGTGGGAAAAGTTCAATATTATATTTAAGACAAGAATAAATCAGTTAGAAAAGAGACCTATTGAGACAATTACCTTTAGCTGGATTAAAAAACAAAGAAAAACATGTGGTAAGAAAAACAACAGAATAAGCTCATGAGGAAAAAAACATTGTGAAAGAGGTACGTTCTTTACTTAAAAAGTGTTAGTTTTACATGTTCCAGTGTCACTCTGTATGAGGGCTCAGCGATTACCACCTTTCACCAATGGGACAAGTGAAATGCTAAGAAATTAAGAGGCTTTCCTGTAATTGACTTATCTAAGCATTTTTCTAATGTGTGATACACTTTCTGTTTTTTTGTGTGTTTTTTTCCCTTTGCTCAAAGACACAATAAGAGCAGAAAGAGCCAACTCCAGTGTCTTCAGTCAAGGGTCATGTCTGCTCCAACTCCCACACTGCAGGACTATTACTCCCCTCCGGGATGCGGACCCTCGAAGACTTTGTGAGTCAATTCTGACACAGCCATTCAACCTAGAAGGTTGGTCCAAGGAATTATATTTAGATAAGACCAGTATTTTTAGTTTAACCTTGAAAGGAAATCTAACTGTATTTAAAGGTCACAAGCAGAGAATGTTACCAAAGACAAAGTTTCTGGTGGGTTGGAAGGGGAGCAATCACTTGCAGCACCACACTCTAGTACACCAAAAGGAATTTTCTTAGTAAATCTCCACTACAGTTATTGTTCAATTGAATTGAAGGAACTTTGAAAGTATTTTTTATTTTCCTTTTCTTTTTTTAAGCATTGATAGAAAGTCTAGGATGAATTAAAATAACTTGCATTTTTTTCATAAAAATAATGTACCTAAATCCATTCCACCTGAATGTCTTGGAGTTAAATCAATGTTAACTGTCTGTTCCTTCTTATTAAGATGTTTTCTCAAGAGTCTCAAATTGGTCAAATAATGAAATACTCCTTTCAATTCAAATCATCCCAGACCACACCACATGGTATCTAGTAGCTTAAGGACTAGGCACAATGATCCTGTCCATGTGAGGTTTTATAAAATAGAGATTTCCTACGTTTATTCTTCAGCTCTGCAAATGTAACAAATTTATCATCTTGTTCTATCTTCTAATTGGGAGAATATTTCAAAGAGAATATCCCATTTATCTTCACCTTTTGAAATCTCCTGTTTAGAGCTGATATAGTTCCCTGCTTTAGTCTAAGGGTTGAAAATGGAGAACTCTTGTCCTTGAAGTGGATAAGTGCAGTATGTTAAACTGATTAAAAAAGGTAGAGTTCAGTCTGGCCAGTCTGGCTCAGTGGTTGACTGTTGACCTATGAACCAGGAGGTCATGGTTCAATTCCAGGTCAGGGCACATGCCCGGGTTGCTCAATCCCCACTAGGGGGTGTGCAGGAGGAAGCCGTTCAATGATTGTCTCTCATCATTTTTGTTTCTCTCTCTCTCTCCCTCTCCCTTCCTCTCTAAAATCAACGAAAATATACTTTTCAAAAAGTAGAGTTCAGAGAGGCTACCATATGTGGACCTAAGATAAATAGCATTAATATTTCAGGTAATTATAATTCATTGAGTTTCATTATTTCCTCTCTACATTTGACAAGAGCTGTATTAGGGATGTTATTTCCATATTCAGAGAGCATAACACTGGGTGAGGCCCAGCAGGAAACATGGCCGGGAGGAAGCCGTAAACATCCATTCATGGGGACAGGGCTACCAGATGCTCCTTGGTCCAGCAGCCCCATGACCAGAGAGATGCTGCCGCTGGGTCTTCTCAGGCAGCAGGAAAGATTCAAGGAAAGAGGACAAAACTGGCTGAAGGGTAAGTTGTACAAGGCGTGTAAGCCGAAGGAGATCAAAACCTGTACTCGCTGCCTGTAGAGTGGGAAGCTGTACTGTCTACTAGAAGCTCAACAGTTTCAGTGGCTGAAACTGGATGGAACTGTTAGGAGTTGAAGGGAGATTAGGAGCCACAGGGTGGAAATTCCATTTCATGAATGAGGAAAATAAGGGCAAATGAGGTGATGTGATCTGTGCAAGAGCCACGTGGAGAACCCGACCTCAGGACACTTAACTACACGGATGAGAAAGCAGGAAGCCCATGTGGGAAGTAGTTGTGGCAAATGCTACACCTGAGAAATAAAAAGATTTTTAAAATCTATGCCTTGTCTCTACCTACGCAGAATACATGTAGGTGTATAGTGCCTACATGAGAAGGCCTTCTCAACTCCTTAGCTGTGTCTTCCAAACCCTCTGACAATACTCCTCCCTTCTGTGGTGTTTTCTTGTAGCCCCTACTGGCAGGTATCACCTTGAAATTCTTCCCATGGCTTTCTGGTTGATACCTTTTTGGTTAATTAAATTACCTGTAGTATAAATCTATCTCTAGTCCCAGCTCAACGTACTGGGCATGATGCTCATGTCTATTATTCCCAGCTCTGGTCTGACTCTTACCTCACATTTCCAGCTACAGAACAGGCCATGTCTTCCTGGATGCCCTGGCATTTCTTGGCCAGAATGAACTCACTGCTGCTTCCAGACCCGTTGCTGTTTTAGCCAACTATTCTGCACCTGAAGTACTGTTTCTAATCTCATTGACCTGGTTCTGGACTTCAGTGGCTCAGACTATAGCAGTATCATTCTAGCTTTCCTGCTTTAAAAACCTTTCAGTGGTTTCCTATTACACCCCAAATAAAATCCAAACATCTTAACCTGGGCTTTAAGGTCCTCTTGTGTTGGGTAACAATTCAACCAATATTTATTGAGTACCAACTGGATGCCATGCACTATGCTAGATGCTGGAGACATGGCAGCTTAATAGGACACAACCCCCGCCCAAACTGAACTTTCCACTATAGGAGAGGCATGTAGCATAGCAAACAATCACATATATCAGTGTGTGTGTGTGTGTGTGTGTGTGTGTGTGTGTGTGTGCGCGCGCGCATCTGCATGTGCATTAGAGGCTATGGCAGAATTAGGGAAAGCTCTGGGATAAAAGAGGAAGAGTACCTAACCCAGACTGACCTGGAGAGAGGTGGAGGAAAGGAAGGTTGGAATCAGGGAAGCAGGAATGGAAGAGAAAGCTTTCCTAGAGAAAGTAGCTGAACTTAAAATATGAAGAGGCAATAAGACCAGTGAGGGAGGGGTAATGAGGATGATGAACAGTGCTTCACACAGAGGATCCAGCTTATGGGGCCTTATCTCTGAACTTCTTCTCCACACAAACTGGTCTACACCTCCTCCTTAACCTTTCCTTACCTCCTTTCCCCCACCCCCGTGAACCTTCCAAAGTCCATCTCCATTGTCATACCCTTGAGCTTCATCTGATCATCCAGCTAGAAATCACCGCTCCTAACCTTCAACTCCCTTAGCCTGTACTTCTGTACCAGTGGCACAGGACTATTCAGGGAACATTCATGCAATGAATTTCTCCTGTCCCCACCCAACTGTGTCTATAACACCTCATGTCCGAACTAGTGAATCCGCCTTAGCTGGCCTTCCTGTCTCCTGCCTTTTCCATTCATCAGGTGGGCTTTCTCACTGTCACCCAAATATATTAACCTAATGCTCCTCTAATTACCCAGAATGTTCTCCTTCTTCCCTGGCCACTCAATTCCACCCACACTTCATGTGAAACAACTCCATTCATACTTTTAGGAGACCCATCCTACCATATGCTCTCCCTTCTCCAGCATCCTTTGCCTTTAGGTTCAATGCAATCCTGCCTATCTACCTGGACAGCGGGATGCTGTCTGTCTTCCATATGGCCCATGCCAGCAAAGATCTGACAATATAACAAGGAACTACCGACAGGCTTTGCACATCTTTGCTTCCAGCTTTGAACAGAGATAACCTAGTTTCATCAGTAAAGTTGAAAGGTCACTGGAGAGAAAAATAAATCAGCAACAAAAAGGAGCACCTGAGATAGGATGAGGGAGGAAATTGCAAAGGCTCAGGAAGGAAAGCTTGCCCGAGGTCTAAGTCAAATCAAGCCAAAACACATCACTGTGTTTTCCTTTGTCTTATGTAAATGGTTTCTCTGGAACATGAAAGAGTTAAGAGTGCTTTTCCTCCAGATAGGTAGCTTTGGCTCTTTAAGCATAATATCGGAGTTTTCTCTGGAACAGAGGAGGGAAGTATTTCTGCATTCAATGAAAAGAGGCTACCTAGGTTTCTTTTAAGTTAGTTTTATTTATATGGCTGTTTTATAGTTTTCTTATTCTGAAACCAAAAATCCATGATAAAAATCACTGATTTGTGACAAAGTATTTCAGGTATGTTTGTGTCCCTTATAAAACCTTAAAAAATGATTCGTTTTTCCAAGATATAAGCCTTCGAGTTTCAATACCATGTATACTTCTGGGAGACACTTCCCCTTTGACATTTTCTTATATAAACAATCTGTTGAAATTGGAAAAAGCAGGGGAGATCCTGTTCTCTGTCCTTATCTCACCCCCTGGTATGGGGGACATTTCCTCATGACGGTTAGTGTATTAACTGCTGGCAGACTTCCAGGAGTAAATAAGGGTTGAACAGAGCTGGAGACTATGCCAAGACCTTACGCAGAATCTTTGCCCTTGGTCAAGGACAGAAGGGTCTCTGCCAGACAAGTTAAGTCAAGGAGACTCAATAGAAGGAGGGCCTGTTGGTACCTGAATAACAAGCCCTCAAGAGGCATAAACCCGAGACCGAAGCTCTCCTTTGACATATGGAGTTCCCAAATAGCTACCTTCTACATATCTATCATATTGAAGACATGAAATTAGAAAGTATATTTGAAGTCTTATGTACATCATTAACATACTTTGCAGGTACAAACACCCCTTACTGAACAAAATCTTCCTCTGTGGTCTTAGGAGCCCTCATTTGGACAAATCTTCCTAGTTAGATGAGCCTAACCAGGAAACTTCCAGTTGTATTGTTCAGGATTTCTACAAGCTGCCAGAGGCATTACTTCAAAAAATTCAGGACATCCAAAGGACATCATCTGAGGCCCCCTGAGTTCATTTCTAAACTTGCCTTGGCTAGTAGGATCTCTACCTTGCCCATTCCTTATCTCCTGTTCTCTCATTTTTTCTTGACTTCCTAGTCTAGCTATCTCAGCAGGGATCCTTCCCCTTACTCAAGCCTGTATTTGTTGTTAACTGAGCAGTTCACAACCTACACTTGCTCTCAAGCACCTCTCTTAAGTCTTCAGACTCAGGAGTAAGGTGGAGAGAAAGAGCTGGGATGCATTTTCTTCCTTATGTGGTGGCAAACTAGATCCCTTAAAATCCAGTGACTGTCAGTCCCAACTGGGTTACTTCTCTGAACCTTAAAAGTTTCCCCTTGATCTGAAAGCTCTTCCTCTTCTCCCCTCATACTGGCATATGTCAGCAGGATCTTTCCTCCACTAAGCTGGGCCACTGTCCTTGCGCCCATGGTGACCTACAGCAGAGATTTTTTGGGGCAGGATGAGCAGTGGTAAAGACCAACCACTGATCAACAGATTTGCCAAGCTGAGCACGTGTCCAGAGTCCAGACTCTCACCTGAATGAGGAGATCGATAGCGAAAGTCCTCTTTGGTCAGCAGCAGGAGAGCTTTGCCATTCATTTCAAACGTGTTGCTGTCAATTGGCCTTAAAGAAAACTCATTTTCAGCCCACTTGAGCCACTGGGCTACGTCATCCCTGCTCCAGTAAACTGGCTGCAAGCCTGTTGGAGAGAGAGCAAGGCAGAAAGAAAGAGACAGAAAAAAAAGGGTCTTGTCAGTTAGACAGCTGGACTAAAGGGGAGAGATTTCTGAATGGTTAACAACATTAGGTCCCCATGTCTGAAGAGCCCTCATGTTCAACTCTGAATCCCAGGTTAAAACCCAAGCTTCATAAGTGCCAAAGTGTGAAATCAAATGAACTTTATATGTAGAGGCAAATTGAACAAAACATCCTTTTTTTTTGTCTTTAAGGGACCATTGGTCTTAGAGCCCCACCCTTCCTTGCCCTACTCCAGGGCCTGTCTGGATTCCAGGATTGCCAGAAAGGTGCAGATCTATGGTGGCCTGAGGTACTCATGGGGGCTCAGAGTCATGACCCATGCCAACACACTTCGAAGGGGACCTTAAAATCAGAGCTGATCTGATTGCAACCCTGAGTCCTTTTGAAGTGGGAATGTTCCAGAGCTGAGCTTGACCTCCCAGAGCTGCCAAATAATGAAGTGTTCCCTAAAATTTCTTCCTGGAAGAGTATTTGCTCAGCCTCTGGGAAACCATCAGGCCAGCCTCTGGGGATGAGAGGGCAAGGTAAGGAGAAAAGGTCTTTTGCCTTTTTAGTCTACTTGCTGTGCTTAGAACTTCCTGGGGTGGGGGGTGGAGAGGGAGAGCTACTTGGACTCAGAGTAGGACCAGAAGTGGGTCAAAGGGAGGGCTGCAACTCAGAGCCTATCTCTGTCAGGAAGCCTGACTGGGAATCTACCTTTTAATTTTATTTTGCTGTTGTGAGAAATCTTTGACATCACTTAAGTGGTTTAGAATAGTGGTTCTCAAAGCATGATCTGGGGACCCCTCAGGGTTCCCAAAACCTTTTCAGGGGTCTATGAAGTAAAAACTCATTTCATAACAATATTAAGAGGTTATTTGCCTTTTTCACTCTCATTCTTTCATGAATGTACAGTGGAATTTTCTAGAGGCTACACAAGTTGTGGAACTGCAACAGAGATGAGAATCCAGCCATCTCCAATGAGGATGGACATTAAAGAGACTTGCAAAAATGTGAAACAATGCCACTCTTCTCACTAGTTTATTTTGTTTTGGAAAATCCTATCTAATAAAAGAGAAATATGGTAATTGGCGTACAACCGCTACCCTTCCCATTGGCTAATCAGTGATATGCAAATTAACTGCCAGCCAAGATGGCGCCCGGCAGCTAGGCAGCTTGAAACTAACATGAGGCTTGCTTGCTTCAGTGACAGAGGACTGCAACGTTCCCTGCCTGCCTGGCCGGCCTCTGAGCCTGCAGTTTCAAACATTGTAACAAATATAGACGCTAAACAAAACCCCAGAAACCAGCTTTCAGCCGGCTGGGTTCTCAGAGCTGGAGTTGATACAGAGTTTCAATTATAGAACTGAAACAAACCAGATACCTGCTTTCAGGAGCGGAGGCCTAAGAGCTGGAGCCTCAGAGCTAAAGCTGGCCCAGAATAAAAAAAAAAAAAAAAAAGAAAAAAAGGAGCAGTTGGGAGCTTCAGTCCCAGCCTGAAAACAGCCCTCAGCCCCTCACCCAGACTGGCCAGGCGCCCCAATGGGGACCCCCACCCTGAAGGGTGTGTGACCAGCTGCAAACAACCATCATCCCCTAATCCAGGATGGCCAGGCACCCCAGTGGGGACCCCCACCCTGATCCAGGACACCCTTCAGGGCAAACCAGCCAGCCCCACCCATGCACCAGGCCTGTATTCTATATAGTAAAAGGGTAACATGCCTCCCAGCACCGGGATCAGCGGAGCCGAGAGGCCTCCTGGCACCGGGATCAGTGTAACAGGGGGCAGCGCCCAAACCCCCTGATCGCCCTGCGGCTCTGTGTGTGACAGGGCGGGGCCACATCCTCCCTGCTCTGTTCATGACAGGTGAAGGCACCCCAACCCCCTGATCGGCCCTGCTCTGTGCCTGATAGGGGGGAGCTCCCCAACCCCCGATCACCCTGTGGCTCTGTGTATGACAGGGTGCAGCGCCCCAACCCCCTCACACCACAGGCCCTGCTCTGTGTGTGACAGGGTAGAGCCATAACCTCCCCATCGACCCTGCCCTGAGTGTGACAGTGGCGGCGCCCCAACGCCCTGATCGGCCCTGCTCTGTGGGTGAGAGAGGGTGGCGCCCCAACCCCCTGATCCACCCTGCTCTGTGTGTGACAGGGGGCAGTGCGCCAACTCCCCTATCGGCCCTACTCTGTGAGTGACAGGGGGGAGCTCCCCAACCCCCTGATCGGCCCTGCTCTGTGCATGACAGGGGGTGGCACCACAACCTCCCCATCGACTCTGCCTTGAGTGTGACAGGGGGCGGTGCCCCAACCCCCCAATCGGCCCTACCCTGAGTGTGACTGAGGGTGGCATCGCAACCTTCCAATCCGCCCTGCTCTGTGCATGACAGGGGGCGGCACCCCAACTCCCCAATTGGCCCTGCTCTGAGCCCGACCAGGGGCTGCACCTCGGGATTGGGCCTGCCCTCTGCCACCCGGGAGCAGGCCTAAGCCAGCAGGTTGTTATCTCCCGAGGGGTCCCTGACTGCGAGAGGGCACAGGCCGGGCTGAGGGACCCCCCCCCTCCCCCTCGAGTGCACAAATTTTTGTGCACCGGGCCTCTAGTATATTTATAAACAGATATTTATGTTAATATATACTTAGCTTATTATTTTTCAGTAAGGTTACAAATATTTTTAAAATTCTCAGTTTTAATTTCCAATCTGGTAACTATAGATAGCTAAAACCCATATGAGCAAAGCTTTTGAGTCTTCAATAATTTTTAAGATTTGAAAGGGGTCCTGAGACCAAGATCGTTGAGAACAGATGGGTTAGAAACAGCTAGATGCTCAACAGAGCTTCATTCTCTAAAATTGTACTGTGTAAATAGTTCTGTACAATGTAATCAGTGAATCAGTGTTTGCTAAGAAGAGCCTCAGTCTCTCTATGCAGTTACCTAAACTTGCTAAGGAGACTCCATGAGTGTGCTACAAGAGCGTCCCTCAGTTTGATCCTGAAAGAATCACCTTTCAACCTTAAATAAGGCAAGAAAAAGACCTGTCTGGTCTACTTGATGGGCCGCTCAGCATCCCTGGGGAACGAACAGCTCGAATCCCCTGGAGAAGGTCCAGAGCCTGTAGGCATGACTTTGGCTCTGTCTTCCAGGCAGCTCCTTTGCAAAGTCTAGTTTTGAAGAACAGTAGCTTACTTGAACTTTGTGGAAGTACCTTCAAAACTGGTCCACTGTGTAGGGAGGGCATCAATAAAAAACTACAAGCATTGGAATAATAGAGATGAGCACCTAGATGGGGTTGTTGAGTTGTTCTGTTTTTAAGTTGTATAATTTTTTTTACATAGAAAGAAACAAGTGGCATTATAAAATAATAATGTGTAGAATGTTACTGCTCTATGATCTATAGAATAAAATGGCCACTAAAGAATTCAAGGTTCTGTTTTAAGACTCTTAACTGGGCCAAGAAGCAATGACTATTAAAAATGGTCATTGGGTACAGGGGAGTGCCCCAACCGTTTCCAATGACCTTGAAAAGATGAATCTGGAATCATGGTGGGTGGGAGTGTGAGGATGGCTCAGCAAAATTTCAACTGTTGAACTGGTACAAAACCTTAACGTTTACTTCCTATTATTTTCCATGGTGTCAGTCATCTTCGAACAAGAACAGCATAATGGTTTGTCATTAGGGACTTTTCCCTTCCTCTCCTTCACACAAGGCCAGCCATGAGGGGGCAATTGTCAAGCGTGGCCTAAGAAAGCGCCGGGGGTGAGAGGGCCACAGAGCCAGGAAAAAGGACAGGGGAGCTTATTAGAAGCGCAAGTGCCAAAGCAAATACAGAACTGAATCCCACTCGGGAGGGGAAATGAGAGTAAAATGCTGAAGTTTCTACAGAGGATACACGGAAACGCAGGAGGGCGGGTGAGAAGGGGGTGGGAGATGCAAGTAGTAATTTGAGGTTCTTTATATTCTATGGAAGAAAATAGTCATGAGTAATCTTTTCCCTAAATACAAGAAGAGGCACACACTCCAAACAGCCCTGCCGGTTAAGAACAACAGTTTCTCTTTTCACTTCCCATTAGTCTCTCCCACAGCCCAGCGCTGCCGCAAGCAGAGCCACCAGGCGGAAACCCCCTCACCAGGGACCTAAGTGAACGCTCTGAGCTTGTGAGCAACAGGAACCCAGTGAGTTACAGTGGGTCCAGGGAATGCAATGGAATCCGAGCAGGTTTCCAAAGGTGACCTGGACAGAGCAGGCTACCCGCTTGAGGCCACTCAATAGATTTATCAGAGTCACTACTCTTCTTTCTATCAGCATAAAGAGATGGCAGACACATTCAGTGAGCTGGAAAGAGGCTTGATAGACTTGGGTGTTCAAAGTCAAGCTTCACTGCCATTGCCTTTTTGGTTCAATAGAATAAAAAGGTTGTGACCTCAGGATGTGCTTTGCAATTTTAACTGAGGACAAACAACCCCCATTAACTCAAACCTAGGGCCCCAAGGCCTGGGAGTTACAGCGTCTAATGGAATACAGCCCTGGACCCAGAGGAAACTCTGGTCTAATCAGGGCCATTTCACTGAATTTATCTAGCACTTCTAACACTATTCTAAGGAGTTTATAAATATTAGTTCATTTAATTGCATGCTCACAGCAACCCTATGAGACACTGTTTCAGATTAGGGAACTGAGGCCCAGTGCCTTTAAGGTATTTGTCCACGGTCATATGGCCATTGGTAACAAGAGGAGTTGAGGTTCAAAGCCAGGCAGTCTGGTTTCAGTCTGTGCTCATATCCATTATGCTGACCCATGCATTTCCCATCCAGATTTAGATGGATTTTCAAAACTATTAGGAATTCAGACAAGACTGAGTGAATTGAATCCTCCCCACCCAAGACTTTGATCTTTGGAGGCTTTCTCAAGTTATCAATGGACTAAAATAAGACCAAAAATATCTGTAGATCCCTGAAGAAATCCTAAGAAAAGGGTAATATGCAAATTAACTGTCACTCTGTCACAAAGATGGAGGCACCTATAGCCACAAGATGGGGGCGCCCAGGCCTCTCAGCCCCGCCAGAGTCCCCCAGTCCCGGGGGGGTGGGGGGTGGTGGTGGTGGGGTTGGGTGGCCGCTGAGAGCGTGCAGCGTGAGCAGCCTGGCAGAACGCTTGCTTCGTCACCGCGGCAACAAGGCAAGCATTCCACCCTGGCTGCAGAGGGCCTCTGGGCAGTGGGCACAGAGCAGCCTGGGGGTTGGGGGAAATGCTTGTGTTGTCACTCCAGCGACGAGGCAAGCGTTCCGTGCCCAGCCGCTGATGGGCCTCTGGGCAGCGAAGAGCCTCTGGGCAGAGGGTGCGGAGCAGCCAGGTCCTGCAGAGAACTACTGGTGCACGTATTCGTGCACAGGGCTACTAGTAGATTTATAAGTGGGAAAAGGAAGAAGGAGGAGGTAGAACCCCGCTTTGAACACAGCTAGGAACACAGCGCTGCCTTCCCCGGCTGCTCGCTCACAGGCACTCACTGCTCACAGGAACCAGTCCTGAGTCTTCACATGGCTCACAGAAGCCATATGTGCAAGATGAGGGAGGTATACCTAATACAGAACTTGTCTGACAGTTATCTCTTGCAACTTTAACTCAAAAAAGTTGAAAAACATAGTTTTTAATGATCATTGGTCAAAAGAAAAAGAGAAAGAGCATCTGTAGATCCCTGAAGAAGTAGATTTATAAGTGGGAAAAGGAAGAAGGTGGAGGTAGAACGCTGCTTCTATATTATGCTATTCCCTGTGCATATATAACAAGCTTGTGAGAGCCATATTAAGACTTGGATTTTTAATGCCAAATCATTGCAGAGTATACTTGAGATGAATTTTGTACAGAAGACATGAACTGCTACAATTAGGAAAATTACGAAGAATTCCACTGCAATTTTTCTCCCAAATGGGTCAAGTTAAGTTCACGTTGCCATACCGATCAGTAACTTACCCAGGCCCTTAAACTTCCTGATAATATTTCTTTGATTCCATGTTCAAAGGTGCAGCTATGTCCATCACCACATTCTTAGCATCATTTCAGATTTTCTGAGTTTAAACATAACTAACCATAAAAAGTATGCTGGGAGCCAGGAGCCTGGATTTTACTAACAGATTTGCCATTAATTAAGATGTGACTCTGGGCAGGCCACAGATTTCATCTGTAAAACGCGGGGCTTAGAGTATGTGATCTCTGTTCCCTTCTGGAATACAGTCAAGATGCTCCCATTTAATTTGAAACTTAAAATCCAAAGACTACAAGCAGCCCAGACCTTTTTCTTCCAGAAAATGACCCTGAGATTCTGTAACTTCCTCAAGGATCTCCTGAACCACGGAAAACAGATTAAGTTACTTTAAATGAGGTTAGTGCTTGAGAGTGCTTTATTGTATTCTAATTCTTGGAAAAGTTATAACCCAGGCAACGGCAATAATAAACATAACATTTTGACAAGGTGCTCTAACATGTATGACCTCATTTGGAATTCTCACAAACGCCCTGTGAAATCTGCTGTATTCTCATTTCAGTTTATCAAATGAGGAAATGGGGGCCTCAGAGTCATTAGATGATTTACTGGTTAAACAATACTCAGTTCAAGCTCTTTTAGCTATAGTATATGTTAATCAAAAACACCCTTTAACCCAAACGTTCTGTATAAACAGGAATTGGCTACAGATTCTATGGTTTAGAGGACAGAATCATAAAAGACAGAAGACACCTCAGCAACTAATTCATCCAACCCCCACCCCATCTTACTAGGAAACTGAAGCCAGGCGACAAGAGAGAACCACGACTGAGTGGCCCCAGGTTCCCTGACTTTCCAGCATCTAATGTTGTCTCATAACTTGATTCGATGACACAGAACCATTCCACAGCCCCTGACCTAAGTGAGGAAAGTTATCCCTTGCTTAGTCATCTTGCCTTCAGATTAAATCTTCTTCATCGTTCCAACCATAAGTTCTGTACTGTAGTTTCTCTACCCTCACTGACCTGCCTACCTCCTCCGGAGATCCTACATGGCTTCCACTCCTAAACAGAGAACCAGAAGGAGGACTGGACCCTTTCTCTCTCTGGACAAAATGGTTCTATTGATAGTAACAGCTAACAACCATTGAGCACTTGCACTGAATTTCCACTACAATGATTATCATCCTCATTTACAAATGAGAACACTACAGCACACAATAGATGGAAACGGTGGTGCTGGGATTAAAAACCCAGGTGGTCTGGCTCCACAGTCCCAGCTCTTAACACCCCATCGTATTGCTTCTCAAGTAGCCTAATGATAACAACAAACGCTGCGAGCATTGCAAACACTTGCAAGGCACTGTTCTCAATGTTTTCTGCACAGAATTCATTTAATTCCCACAGCAATCCCTATCCGCATTGACAGGGGAGAAAACCGGAGCACAGGGAAGTTAAGCGACTCCACCAAAGTCACACAGCCAGGAAGTGGAAGAGTCAACATTTGAAACCAATTGGTCTGGCCCAAAGTCCATATTATGAACTCCCTATGTGTTTGTCTAATCTTATTTGGTGTTTTGGCAGGATATCAAATTACCTTCGTGATTAAAAAAGAGAGAGAGGGAGAAAAGTTTCCGTGGTGGTGTGAACTTTGACAGTGCTCAGGCATGCAGGCACTGAGCAGCAGCACGGAAACTACTTCCCATTGTGTGACCTGAGGCAACTGACCAAACCTCTCTTGCCTCACAGCCTCCACTGGCAAAAGGGGGCAGCTTTCAACCTGTGAAGCAAGTAGCTGGAATCAGAGATGACGTGCTTATCAACTCTCAGATGACATAAAGCTAGTACAGAGTAAGATTCTACAAATGATGATGATGTAAAACACAGAGAGCACAGATAGTAACTGTGGTAGAGTGAGCACTTAATAAATATTAGCTGCTGTTTTTCTACTACTGTTATTACCGTTATCATTTGTACAACCACCCTACCTGTCACATATATGGCCGGTGTTTGGAACCCAACTGTGAGAATGCATGTCGATGAATACCAGGTTTCATCTTGCTATTTTTCACCATCATTCCAGCCTGCTGCCATTTCTCTGGATCTGTTTCTAAGTATCATCTGTACTCTGTAGCTTCATGTCATCTGAAGCTCTGATAAGCATCTGTCATCTCAACAGGTCACTGCCAAAGTGCTGAGGTGAGGGCTAAGATGGGAGTCCTCTGGTGACACACCAGCCACCTCCTTTCTGATGGGCAGTGATCAAGTTATGGACTCCTTTTGGGGTATAGGTGTTCAAGGATCAACCCATTTAAATATTTTGGTATTTGGACTATAATTTCCAAGGTCAGCCATAAAAGCACCACCCGAAATTCAATGATCCACTTCCCTAATGTCCAGAAATACAGCAACTATAACATTTACAGCAACCTTACTAAAGAGAAAGAGAAGAAGCAGGAGGTTGGTTACTAAGGAATAACTTCTTCCCAAATGCTTCTTCCCCATCATAACATACATGATTGAAAATCTGCTCTAAATTTCATCTGCAAGGGATCAGAGTAGCTGTTTTTAGTCTGTACATACACTCTTTTCCCCCTTTCTATTCTAAATATCAGGTAAACAGTGGCTCACATTTTTTCTTTTAATACCTCTTCCATTTTCCATAACCTTTAGGGTTTACTGTCAATGGCCTACCTTTCACCCTTGTGAGTTCTCTATTCTGGCTGTCATTTGTCTGGGCCAAGCGCCTTGGATTTATTTAGAACAACTTTAGATTTGCTTTTATAACCAATTCACCCATCTTGGGCTTCAATTCCCTTCTGTCAATGTTTGCACTACCTGTTTCAGTCTGATGATCACCTTCCTTATGGAAGAGAGGGAAGAAAGAGAGAAGTTGGACAGTTTTGTTTTTCTGCCATTTGTCAAAGTCACTGCATTCAACCCTATTTGCACGCTGATAGCACGCTTACTCTTGTACTGCCCCCAATACTTTTCTTTTTCTTACACATTTTCCAGTTTTCAGATCACTTCGTTTTAACATTCTAGATCTAAAAATATATCTTCTATATTTTTCTTTTCAGTAAGTTGCTCTGTCATCCACTATACACGTCTTTTTAAAATCTGAGCTCATTAGATCGGTATGCCAAACAGCGAGAAGATAAATTGGCATGATCTCTCTAGTAAACAACTTGGTGATGGTTTAGGAGCCCTGTAAATGTTAATTCTGAGACTTTACCTTAAAGGAATAATTTAGGATGCAGAGAAATTGTTCATGCACAAAGATGTTCATCGCCATGTTATTTTTAATAGTGGAAAACTGAGAACACCATAAGGGATTAGTTAAGTAAACAATGGACTTAAACTATTTCTGATAGGACATTATGCAGGCAGTAATGTAATATTTATAAAGAGTATCTATTCATATGAAAAAACAGCAAGTAACTGTTTTATGTATTAAACAATGCACAGAAAAATATTATAATGAAACATATAAATATTAACAGCCATTTTCACCCAATAGAATTGTAGGTGATGTTTGTTCTTTCCTTTCCATTTTTATCTTCCAATTCTCTATATTAAGCACATGTAATATATATATATATAACATCTAGTTAAAAATTGAGCTCATCAGAGAATGTCCCCAGTACAGCCTAATCAGATTCTTTGGTTGTCTTTCATTTTCAAAAGGATCCTGACTCTTTGACTTGTGTTTTAGCATTTCAGATCATGGAACCATAGGTACTTTTTTCTCTAAATTTTTAAAATTTGCCTTCTTCAAGTTAAGAAAACACATCTGATCGTGCCTTTCATTTCCCTTTCCCCAGTTCTAATATGAAGTTTTCATTCTCACCAGAAGTTCCCATCTTTTCTACTTTGCCAACTAATTCCTCCTTATTTGTCAAACATGAGTCCAAATTAGCAGCACCTCTCATTGCTTCTTCAACTTTCTGGGAAGTAAAATTGCTAATCGGTAGGTGCATGTGTTAAGAATTAAAATGTGCATGCATGTAACGGAAGGGGATTGCTCAGCGATTCTCGCATCATGCTCAGCATACCCAGTAACGCCAGACTATTCAGCCAAAGATCCCCAGCACTGATCATCTGTGGGCCAGCTCTGCAGCCTGCGACTGCCACCTCGTCCCACCCGATACCACTCACACCAGGTGGGACACCTCATGAAGATCCACTCAGTTCTTCACCATTACCAGATGCTTCCACACCCAGAGGTCATCCCAGCAACCGTTCTGTGATTGAGCTAAGGCTGGTACAACCATATCTGCGGAAGAAACTAGAGCTCAGACAGGTTGAGGGACTTTCCCAAGGTCACAATGGGCCTAAGGCCAGAACTCCAGGTCCAGGTCTTCTGCATCAGTCAATGAACTTCCTCTGGGTCAAAGGAAATATTGGATAGAAAGGCCTCTTGCACTCTAAAAACCCACTGTTAAAATGCAAGGGATTTAGGAATAATAAACCAGAAACTCAACTTCTCCTGGCAGGTCTGGTTTAGCTGTAGACTCAGAACTCCGAGCTGTGCTCAAGAGCCCCTTCTGACTTCCACAAAGGGGTCCCAGCGGGAGGGTTTACCGTTTAATAAATGAACCCTCCACACTAAAACAACACGTCATCAGAGCACTTTCCAGGGCCTTTTCTGACTCCTTTCCCTGCCCTGCCAGGCTGTGTGCCCCAGGCTCCCACAATGGTCTTGGATGTGCTGGTCTTGGATGTACTCCGACAAGTCCCGCATTCTCATTCCCCTGGGCCTGCCTTTGCCTTTGGATGTGCTATTTGACCAAAACTGCTTTCAACATACAAATTCGGTTACTAGGGAGTTGGAAGTTCCAAAACATTTCCTGTTCTTGTCCCCAAGGTCACCCTGTATCTCAGCACTCGGTTTCCAAGTGGAGGTTGGACGGTTATACTCATGTCTTTTGGTGTATGTCATATGTCATATTCAATTCCCTCGATTGATTTTTTTCTTATAAACTTCATTTGCTAGATTTTTGTGTGTGGCTTTCACTCTGTGTTATCCACAAAGGGATTTTTATCAGCAAACCTGGTTACAGTAAAACTGGCCTGGGGCCTGCTCACCCTCACAAACATGACTTAGAAGATTCCTTCTCATTTCTGCTTTTGAGCAGCAAGCCCAACATAGTAAGAGGCATGTAACAGTTCTGATCAAAACCCGAGTTTTGGATTTGGATAGTCCTGCGTTCAAATCCTGGCCCTGTCACCTACTAGCTCAGTGGCCTTGAATAAGTTGTATCTCTGAACCTCAGTTCTCCCAGCAGTAAAATGGGGCCAAGCATAGTCCTTACCTCCTAGAGCAAATTTAGCTATGAAATGAGATAACCCACTGCACTGTGCCTGGTACACAGGATGCACTCAGGGCATCTTGGGAGGTTGGATAGGACAGAGATTGGACAGCAGACTAACTGTACTTTGTGACGTGTCTCCAGGAAACTGAAATACTTTCTGCAGCTCACTGACAAGAACAAGTGTTCTCCTGGGCGGTGTGAAGGCTCCTGTAGGCGCTATGAGGCTAGTACAGGATTCTAAGGAGGCATTATCAGTGTGCAGATGGGGCAAGTGGCTGGAGCAGGTGAGAGGCTGGAGGGGGAAGGCCAGATTAGGAGCACACTCAGGTCTGGGACTAGGGTGAGGCAAGGGAGGCAGTCGCCTTGGGTGCAAAACTTAAGGTTGTGCCAAAAGCTCGGTAATTACAAAAAGTAATAGGCTAATGCATTATTAAAAAGCAAAATAGCCGAACCGGTTTGGCTCAGTGGATAGAGCGTCGGCCTGCGGACTGAAGGGTCCCAGGTTCGATTCCGGTCAAGGGCATGTACCTTGGTTGCGGGCACATCCCCAGTAGGGGGCGTGCAGGAGGCAGCTGATCGATCTCTCTCATCGATGTTTCTAGCTCTCTGTCCCTCTCCCTTCTTCTCTGTGAAAAATCAATAAAAAATATATATTAAAAAAAAAAAAGCAAAATAAATGCAAATACCCATGATGAACAAAACATCAGTATTTTAACTAAAGTTCTATTGACAAGAGAGGTGATGGGGGAGGTATAGTGGTAACAGGGAAGGAGAGTTTAGAGCAGTACTTCCTAAATTCGGGAGGTAATGGGCCCCTTTGAGAATTCAGTGAGAGCTACTGACCCCCTTTCGAAACTCACAGGCACACGTACATCAACATTTGCCTGCAATTTCAAAGTTTATGGATTAGCTCAAGTTTATCTCTGGATCCTTGGAGAATCAGTTTAGAATTTTTTTAGCGTTGTGTGTGCAAATGGGTCTGATATTACGTACTAGTGATATAATGCCAAAACCCAAGTAGATTTGAGAAGAGAAACACACACACATCACTCCTGATATTCTGAGGAAAGAGAAGAGGCAGGCAGGGGGCCCTCCTCTCACTCCGAAGTGGGGGGGACAATAAATGACGAAAGCCAACTCTGGGTGTCACTTCCTTAGGAAATGCGCACATCTAACCTTAAATATGGAATGCCCCTTCCTCGGGCATTTCAGAAATCATTGCTAACATATTGCACGTTTTTGTTCAGGCTGGTGAAGGTCAATTACTGCCAATTACCTGAATTTACGAACAGTGAGGCAACTGGGCTGTGCAAGGAGAGATGCTACTGAGAGATGCATTTCTAAAGGAAAAAGGCAATTAAGGGCAGGATTTCTCATATTGCAGAGCAGAAAGCTACATTTGTTTTCAAATTTACGGGTCTTTCTGCATACAAAGAAGCCTATTTTTAAGAAGGAAAAGATGTAGGACAATAGGTATGTAGGACAAGAGTTGAAATGTTTAGCTTTAGAGAACAAACTAACTACCAGGCAGAAAGCTGGTGCAGGGAGGTTGTTTTTGTTTTTATGAAGTGAACATATCCTCAAGATTTTATGGTCATAATAAAACAAAATATGAAGCTTTGACCTTGTTCCCTTGACCCTTTCTCCTTATCTCCTCCCAGTTCAAATGTCTGCATCTCTTACTAGCCAGCGTTCTCTGAGACCTGCAGTTGGGCTCAACGCACTCAAGCCTCAGCATAATCTTTGTAGGTTCAGCCTTTTCTGCAGAAAATCGGCTTAGTCTGCCCACCACAGCCACTCTGCTTCCTGCCATAATGCTTTCCCTGTTCACACAGAGAATCACTGTACTGTGTTACTTTGTGGGGTTGATGCTTGCCACACTTCTTACAGAAAGTCTGGTGGGTTTTAGGGACATTCACCATGTTTGTGAGAGTGCCATCGGCAGGGAAAGGTCGATGCAGGAAGGTTTTTTAATCCTCCGTGGACTGCCCAGGGGGCAAGATTCATTGGATTGGCACGATTCACAAAACACAGATGACCTACTATGTGTCTGAAGAAAGAAGAATGACCATCCTTTCCTTGCCTGTTGTTCCTTTAAACCACACAGGATGGTCTCTTGTGCCTGCCGCAGTCTCTAGAACGTTCCTTTGCTGCGTGTACAAGAGCAGAACTCACTCTCATTCTGACGGGGCCTGATCTGCCCAGGCACTGGCACAGGAGACACTTTCCTTTGTGTGTCCCAGTTGTGCCTGGTCCCTTCCCTTCCGGGTCTCTTCATTTCAAGGAAACCAAAAAGCAAGGTGGCCTTTTCTTGGGATGGAGACGGTTCCCATTGTCACCTGAGAGGCGAGCAGGAGGCTGGGGGTGGAGCGGGGTGTGTATGGTGGGGAGGAGCCAGGAAAGGGAGACCATGCTAAGTCCGCAGACCTCAGAAAAGACAGGCAGGGCTGAAAGGCCAATCTGGCCAGCGGTTCCAGCAACCTAACTCATAAAACAACGCTCTTCCGGGAAAATGTTTCTTTTAAGGAGAATCCCACTCCTCCACCCCCTTCCTACTCCTCTTCCCCGACTCTCTGGTGAGTGATTCCCAGTGTTTTCAAAGGCCTTTGGGTCCTGAATCAACCTCCTCTGCAAGGCTGCCTGGGTGATGCTGACTCAGCAGTTCCAGGGCAGGCTGACCGTGGCAGCGTGAATTCATTTAACCAGGGCAGCGTGAAATGAAAAGGAAAACTCGGAGAAGCAGCTTCTATTTAAAGATAACTGTGTTATGCCCTGGCCGGTCTGGCTCGGTGGATAGAGCCTCGGCCTGCGGACTGAAGGGTCCCGGGTTCAATTCTGGTCAAGGGCACATGCCCGGGTTGTGGGCTTGATCCCCAGTTGGGGGCGTGCAGGAGGCAGCCAATCAGTGATTCTTTCTCATCATTGATGTTTCTCTCTCTCTCTCCCTCTTCCTTCCTCTCTGAAATCAATTAAAAAAAGTCATTTAAAAAAAGATAACTGTTGCACCTGTGTGCACGCTGTGCATGTATGTGTGTGTCACAGACTCCTTTCCCTTTCTCAGCCCCCTACTCCTTCTTTCCTCCGCATAGTCATAGGAAAATGGTTTTCCTACATTTACCCGGTTAAAAAGTTGTCATGTTTTTTCACTGGTTACAATCCCTGGTGTCAGAGTGGCCAAGTTTACTAATGCCCGGGTTTCAGGCCTTAAGATGGTCACTTGGAATCAGGAAAATTAAAAACAAAACAAAACAAAACAAAACAAAACAAAACAAAACAGCTCGATGATCCCTTCCAGGGCGGCGACACATGTTGTCTTGTGTTCACCATGGGCCCTAGGCCGGTCTGAGACTCCAGATGCTGGGGGGTGGGGTGGCTGGGCCAGCTCAGTGGCCAAAGGGCACCCGGTGACCCCCCCTTGCCACCTGATATCTTTCTCTTTGGCTCTGTCATCCCGACTGGGGTTCTGCATCATTTACATCTTTTGGATAACGCCGTGAAGACCTCCATGGAAGGTTAAGCGGGTGAAGGGAACACACCAAATCAACAGACTCTGTTCACACCATGGATGTCAGGCAGCCAGGTGATGCGTCAGAGGAAGGAGTGAGGGGACTTCAAGTTTTAAGAGAGATGTCAGGAGCAGCCCAGCAGCGCAGAGGCAGGATGGCAGAGACACCAAAAGGAAGAAGAATTTGGTATTTTTTTACTTTTGTTTTTTTAATTTTAGCAGTTTAGGGTTACACTCTTCACAGGAGCTTCCAGTTATGCATTTGAAAAGGTGTGGGTGCTACACTAAGATGTGATAGTTCTGAGTTCTGCAGAGAGGCCCCTGTCTGTTTTAACTTTGACTTGAGAGGCTGAAAACAGGATGAACAAAATAAGTGACACGTTACTGGTGGCACGAGTAATTGTTCAAAAAGTGCAGGAACGCTTCCCTCAGGCTGGGCAGAGAGCGAAGAGCCGGGGTGAGGCCTCCAGGTGGCGGGCAGGCTGACCTCCAACTGTCCTGCTGCGGACAAAAGCATGCTGTCTACTTTTCTTTCTTGGCAAGAACTGCTAATTTTCGGGAAATATTAAATTTTTCGTTTAGTTACTGTATTATAAAATAAAATTTAAATTCTGTTTCGGTCACCTACTGGCTCAGTGACTGTAGAAGGTTGAATGATATCCCCGCCCACCCCCACCCCCCCCCCCCAAAAAAAAATACATCCATGTCATAATCCCTGGAACCTTGAATGTGACCTTACTTGAAAAATAGATCTTTACAGATGAAATCAGTTTAGGATCTCGAGATGAGATCATCCTGGATTACTTGGGAGGGCCCTAAATCTAATGACTAATGTTCTTACGAGAGAGCACAGAGAGACACAGAAGAGAAGGTGACATGAAGGCAGAGGCTCGAGCTATGCAGACACAAGCTAGCTCTCTCTTCTTCAGGGCCCTGTTATCCACATGTTGAAATCCCTTTGCCTCTCTTCCTCTTCCATACTTGTCACTCCCTCTGGAACTCTTTAATCGCTTTTTTAAATTAAACTTACTGGGGTAACACTGGTTAACAACATAATACATACTTCAGGTGTAGGACTTTATCCCATGACATCTGTGTACTGTATTGTGTGCCCACCACCCCAAAGGCGCACAGCCTTCTGTCACCATATATTTGACCTTCTTTACCCTCCTCATCCTCCCCCGACCCTAATCTCTCTTTTTTTAAAAAAATATATTTTATTGATTTTTTACAGAGAGGAAGGGAGAGAGATAGAGAGTTAGAAACATCGAGGAGAGAGAAACATCGATCAGCTGCCTCCTGCACACCCCCTACTGGGGATGTGCCCACAGCCCAGGTACATGCCCTTGACCAGAATCGAACCTGGGACCCTTCAGTCCGCAAGCCGACGCGCTATCCACTGAGCCAAACCGGTTTCAGCTAATCTCTTTTTTTTATGTTTAAAATGTTCCAGCTTTTACTTGCTGTTTTTCTTAACGATTACCTTTTGTATATATTCATCCTGCATTCTTCCTAGTGTACTCTTCATTTCTTTCATTTTTAATTCTTTCCTGTCATCCCTCTTCTCAGCTTTCCTAATTCTGATTTATGTTGGCTTTTCTCATGTTGCATATGATTTTCTTAATGCCGTCCATTTAGCTCATCCAGGACATGCATTACAGTCCTGGGTGGTTCCAAACCACGTCTTTTTGGCCTGCTCTTTGGGAACCCTATTCTGCTGCTCAGTTGAGTTCATCTTATAAAAGCCTTGTATGGAGTTGACCTCACTGCTCTTCTACGGCTCGTTTCCAGGTGAAATTCATTTTTCTGAACTTTCAAAACATGGCGTGGCTCTAACTGTACGAAGTCCTGCCAGTGTGTTTAGGTAGTGTTCAAATACATGGTTGTCTGCTTGCTGACATTTCCTGGTTCTGGTTTGTTCTCTTTTGGGGATCTTCTCTCCTGAGTCTCTGTTGTTGCTGTCCTGTTCAATCTGATTCCACTCCTGGCAGCTTCTCCATGTAGGGTTGTCCTGAAAGGAGGACCTGGCTGGTTGGTTCCAGAGTTCAAGGCGACTAGAGAGCTCTGGACCCTTCGGACCTCACTACAGGCCACGCACACGCACCAGGCTCTCGTGGAATCAGTAAAAGGACCCCCACCTTCAGCTGCTTCTCTCAGAACAACGCTCCAGGCTTTCCAGTGAAAACCTCTTGGCCATCTGCGGCTTTTCCTGTCCTAATGTCCATCAAAAGCCCCATTGTATCTTGGGCATATCTTATTGCCTAGTTTTGTCATTTCCTTGGGTTTTGGGTTTTGCTATTGAGTTGCTCTGCTCTTACCTGGCGGTTCTAAGAGATTCTGTCCCAGAACACTACATATTTGTAAGGACAGCATCCCTCTGGTGTCTTATTAAAAAAAAAAAAAAGAGCACCAATCTCCTTGTGTCTCTGGGTGAACTGCTGCTGGGTTTGGTGCAGTAAGTGAAAACAGTGTGATCATGAATCTGAGATGTCTCTAACCACACCAAAGGGGGTGACAGCCCAAAGTGCAGGAAGCGCAGGGATGGCACCCAGAGGGAGGGCATGTGATAAAATGGCTGTGAGCCTCAAGGGGCATAAGACGGCAAGGGAGGGAACTCCTGGCTTCTCTAATTTACAGGACTAAGAATAATTCTAGTGATGATAAACCTTCCAAATGGAAGGAATTTCTAGTGGGGATTAAAACAATAACAACAATATCAACAATAAAAACAACAACTGGTGAAACTCAGGGAGAAGGCCGGGGAGAGCGGGGTGGGTGGGTGGGAAGAGATCAACCAAAGAACTTGTATGCATATATGCATAACCTTGGACACAGACAATAGGGTGGCCCAGGGTGGGGGGCAGGGGCAGACTAGAAGGGGTCAATGGGGAAAAAGGCGGAACATATGTAATACTTTCAACAATAAAGATTTTTAAAATAAATAAACAAACACACCAACCTTTGCTCATCTTGCCACACCTCCTATCACAAAAAGTCAAGACTGCCAGAAGTTAGAACTATGATATTTGAGAAAATTCACAAAGATATGAGTGACTTAGCCTGTAAGCTAGACATCTCAATAATCCCAGATCACAGAGATCTCCCCATACGAGTCTTTCTCCTGCTCAGTGACAAATGGCAGCTCAGAGAAATACGGTGTTCTGTATGAGCCACCGATTTCCCACACCAGCCGAGAAGGAGGGAGCCAGCTGCTCACCTCGGAGACAGCCCCACAGAGCAATGAGGTGCGCAACGCCCGAGGCTCTGCAGGTGCGCCTGCCTCGCTGTCAGCTCCAGCTCGGCTCTCCTGCTTTTAAGCGCCTCCTTTCTCATTAGAGCTTCATCTGCTTGGAAGACCCAGCTCACCCCCGTCACCCCCATCACCCCCGTCTCATCAGACGATACCGCCACATGATAATTTTTAAAATGGTTTTTTTAATGCAGCCCTTGGAAACTTTGCAAGAAATGTATCGATTTGAAATACTCAAGCTGAATTATTGAGCCTTGGCAAAGGGGAATAAATCTTTCCCGTTCCCCATGCCTGTTGCCAAGCGTAGCTTCCAGGAAGCAATGCCTGTCCTTTCTGGAAATGAAGCAAACCTCAAGCACTGGATCACCTGCCCTTTACTTCCCCCCTCCCTCTTCTCTTTGCTTTCAATTCACTGACAAAAGCACTTTACATTCATTGCTCATTTGCCTGGAGAGGCATCCGAATTGGTAATGCCCAAATTAGTAATGCCTGGCTGAGGCAGCTTCCTAAAGAACAAGGCCTGATCATTTTGGCAGACCTGGAGGCCCTCAGAAAGCGAGCTTGCAGCAAGCCCCTGGGTTAAACACTCTTCCGGTTTTATAACAGACTTTCCCCTACAGACCTGGCTGTGTCACATAGAGTCTGTGCTCACTGATGCTAGAGATGAGCATGACAGAGCTGGGGCGGGAGGTTGGGGAGCGCTGTGGGAAAGGGGGACCTGGGCTGGAGAGCTGCAGCACTCACGTCAGGATTAACACACACATTTCCTGACATCTGCTGTTCCTTTCATTTCAGTCTGGGGCGATCATCTCACCTGGCCACGTTCCAGGGGAATTCCCATCATTACCATCAAACAGAGTTTGGTCTAAGTGCTGAGTGCTCATCTCTCCATTTCTCCATCCACTCGCCCACCCAGCTAACTGATTAGGCATCGCTATGTGTTGAGTCTTATATTAGGTGCTGGGTACAACGAGGTGGATGACATGCAGATTTTAAAGTCTGGGAGGGAGGAAAGGAACATCAAGAGGGACTGACGGGTTAGTGCATTGTGCCGGACCCGGTAAGGCGTCTGAACGCAAGGATGGGGGGGACGGATTTCTTGGCAGAGGGAACAGCACATACAAAAGCCTGGACACATGGAAGGGCAAAACCAGTTTGGGAACCTTTGAGCAGATCAATAGGACAAAAATGAGATTCATGTGAACGTGTGTTTAAATGAGGGAAGGAGCAACAACGCAGCTCCATTCTGATGCTTAATGGGCATGTGAGACCTAGTATGTCCCAAACTGCCCTCCTGCTAACACGGGTTTCAATCTGCTGTTCCCGGTCTCTCCCTTCTCAGGGAATGCCAACTCCATTCTTCCAGTTGCCAAGGCCACACCTCGTGCAGTGTATGCCTTCCATTGGTAAGTGATGCCGGCTCTGCCTTCGAAATGTATCCAGAGTCTGACCATTTTCTGCCCCCTCTGTTGCTTCTACATAAGTCTCAGACACCACCATCTCTCACTGGATTCTTCTTATTGGTCTCCAACTGACCTCCCAGCTTCTATCCTGTTCCTCTGCAGTCTATTCTCAGCACGCCAGCCAGAGGGATGCACTGAAAACATGCCACTGCTCTGCTCACAACTGACATGATGTCACTCCCCTGCTCAAAGCCCCAGTGGCTTTCCATGCCACTCAGAGCTAATGTCAAGGTCCCTCAATTGACCTTCTGAGGCCCAGGTGACCAAACCTGTCTGCACCCTCCCTCTTCCTCACTTTGCCACAAAGACCTCTTGGCTGTTCCACAAACATGCCAGGCACATTCCTACCCCAGGGCCTTTGTACTTGTTGATCCTGTAGCTGGAGTATTTATTCTTCTCCCAGACAGCCTCACTTCCTTCAAGTCTTCCCTAGACATTCTATACAAAACTACAACTCTCTGTTCTCTGACGCCTCCTTATCTTCCTCCTTGCTTTGTTTTTCCTTTGTATTTATCATTATCTGATCTATGTTTTACTCTTTATCTTGTTTACTTATTTTCTTTACCAGAATGTAAAACAGATTTTCAATTTTTTAACCTGCTTTATTTATTTTTTATTTATGGGATGTCCACTGGATCAAAGGATAAGCACATAAAAAAAGTGTAATGCAGTTTTATTCTCTGGAAAACTATCTAAATGAAGCAACTGTTACTATAATTGAAGTTATTTTATCTTGACATCCAGTCTCTGAATAATACCCTCTCAAAAATCCTTTGTTACGGCCCCATAGGTAGACTCTGGGTTAAATATATTTGATCTTTACTGTAATTAGTTACAAGAATCTAAGACAGCAGTGAAGGAACTATTTTGATAACTGCTATATCCCCGATGCCTCAAGCAGTTTCTGGCATGTTGTAGGCACTCAGTGATCAGGAGTGTGGCCCTAGAGCTGAGCTTTCTGGGCTCCCCAACTTGCTGTGTGATCTTAGGCAAGGGACTTACCCTTCCGTGCCTTGGCTTCCTTAACTGTACAATGGGCAGTAACAGGAGCTACATCAGTGCACATTCCGTGTGCTGAGACGTGTGTTAGCACTGAGAACAGTGCCTGGCATAGATTTGCGCTTGATAAATGTCAGCCATTGTCAGGAAGCCTTGTCCACAGTACCACGGAGTGCTCAGACCTTATCCTAAGGCTACTTGGAGTCATTGAAGGATTTTACACAAGAGAGTAACATAATAAGATATTGTTTTTGAAGGATCACTCCAGCTGCAGAGTGGAGGGATAATTAGAACAGGGCAAGACTGGTACGAGGAGATCAGTAGAAATGGAGATGACAGATACTGTTAACCTGCACTAAAGCAGAAAGAATGGGGAAAGGATGAATTTAAGACATTACGAAGGTAGAATGGACGGAACTTAGAGATAAACTCCATGTGGAGGATGCAGTCGATGACAAAATCCAGGCTTCTGATCCCTTCAACTCGATGGTGGTGCCCATCCATCCCTGCCTACAGGGGACTGCTACAGAGAAATCATATTCAGTTTTGTTTAATATGTGAGTGTGGAACAACTAGGTAAAGAGGCCCAGTAGGCAGTTGTAGACACACATCTGGTCCTTAAGAGAAAGATCGAGGCTAGATATAAAAGCTGTTTGGGAGTCATCAGTCAACTGGTGGTTGTTGAAGTCATTGGAGTAGATGAGATTTAAGGAAAACATTTAAGAAGAAAGCCATTTAAAAAAGGTGTAGCCTTGAAGGATGGGGCAGCAGGAGACAAACCAGGGGACAGTGGTATCTTGCAGGCCAGGACAGAGTGTCCCTCAGGAAGTAGTTAGACACATCACAGGCTGCCTCATGATAAGGAGGAGCAAGGCATGCCCACTGCAATGAGCATCTGGTGATACTAACCAGAGCAGAGGTGTGATGAGGGTGGAAACCAGGTCACAGGGGATGAGGCATTAACGGGAAGGAAATGAGGCCTATGGGTAACTCTTTCAAGAACTTGCCATACGGAAAAAAACAGATAGGGTGGTAGTGAACAGTGATACAGAATCCAGGCAGGTTTCTTTTAAGACGGAAGGAACTAAATGCAACCGAAAAAAAGCCCGAGTGTGGAGAAGAGAGAGGATATGCAATGGGGAAGGCTGGGCTAGGGGAGCCTGAGCTCAGGGAAGAGCCCTGCATGCAGCAAGGGGAAGACCTCTTGCACTGTGATAGAGAGTAGTGGGCTTGGGCAAGAATGCAGATGAGCAGAGGGTGAGGAGAGGAGGGAGCAGGAGTGCGGGCTGATGCCTACAGAGGAGGAGGGGGTAGAAGGGATGACAGGTTAGGAGACAGCTTCGGGGATAGAAGAGCGCTGGCCAGGGACTCCAAGGCTTGAAGAGCAATGTCCAGCTGAGGGATTATCATGAACAAAGCAAACACTGACCCAGTCTCTTCTGAAAATGCAGATACTAGGTTCAGAGATAACAAGCTCCAACTGCAACTGGTATAAAACTAAAACCATAAAAGCTACTCAGCGAGAATATACCGTGTTCCCAGAGAAATCAACCATTCCCACTGCTCCTTTGATTAACAACCTCAGGGCTCCCCAGCAAAGCCACGGAGAATAATATCACTCTCTTTAAAGAGTGATTAACATTCATTTAACCCCTCTGTCTGCATTTTCTCATCTGGAAAATGATACCTTCACCTGTCCCCCACCCCAGCCCCAGGACCTCCCACCTGGCACTCCCTAATACCCGTCCTGGACCCAGCATTCCGCAGAGAGCCTTAGCTCACAGGACAGCGATGCACTAAGCCTTCCCTCCATCCCTGCTGAAACCCATCCCTCCTCTAAGCGTTGGAACCAAACTTACTCTTTCCATAAAGCCCTCTTCCCTCTTATCTTTTTGCTTCCAGAGCACTCTAAAGCTATATACACAATTTCCAGAATCTGTGTTATTAGCTTTATCATGCTTCAGCCATTTTCCCCACTAGGCAATGAGTTCTGAAAGCAAACATCTTCGTGTCTGACTTGGTGCCCCCCATGGAACCCACCCCGGTAAATATTCATGCATTGGCGTTGGCACGGTGGTGGGCTGAGGGGTGCTGTTTGCAGCCATAGAAAGAGCAAGAAGACTTTTAACAAGTAATAATGATTTGTGTATTAAAACTGCATATATCCTATAAGTGTTGTCCTTCTGGCCTGAAAAGCACATTACTGGTTGGTTAGGCAGTGAGCTCATCAGTGGAAATCGGTCCTTGGAGTTAGGACATTAGGCCAGTGTATAGGACATTCAACTCCAATCAACTGATTTATTTATTGGCTCTTCTTTCCTAAGTCCTCCTTGCTTGGCTTCCATAATACAGCCGAGCAGACACAGGAGCGTCACACACACTGGGCCTCTCGTGTTTGTTTCTAAGACAGTAATTACTGAAAGAAAATTCACTTCTGACATTTAAAGGAAAAACATAAACAGATTTTACTATACAGGGCGAGGCAAAAATATGGAAAACAATGCAATAATTAATAAATAATAATACAAGAATGAACTCTGTTTGCGTACTCATAATTGTAAACCTACTTGGGCCCCACCCTGTGTACATGCGGCTTTGGAGCTGCTATCTGTTTGATCCGTACAAAAGCTCTGGCAAGTGGAGACGGCATTCTCATTTTCCAGATGAGAAAATGCAGACACGGGCAGACGAGTTAAATGACTGATAAGGATCCCGAGTCCATAGTGGTGGAACCAGCACTCCCAGCCCAGCCTGCCTGTCTCCAAAGTTCAAGTCCCCTTGTTCCCCAGTGACATAGCTCATCACCAGATGGTTCTAAAGGCCAGAGGGTACAGCCCCTCCACCCACCCTGAGGACAGTAATGGCACATGCTATTGCTGGCTTAGGACTTGGAACATCTGAATTCTAAGTGGCTGCAAGACCAATGGAAGGATGGGAAGAAGTTGGCGACTGGTCAAAGATTCCATTTGCTACATTGAAATATCAAAAGAAAAGCAGAAGACAGTTTAATGTCAGTGACTTAGTGCTACCACATTGTCAACAGTAGTGTAGACACTTCAGCCAACTCCCTCCCACACTTTCTAACTCAGCTCCCGGCTCTGTGGGCCCCACCATCCTTTGGCTCAACAGAGAAGGCAGGCTGACTGCAGGCACGTGAAGCGAGGGGACCAGGACCAGTTCTGACTCTCTGCAGACCCTGAGATCTCTCCTTTACCCAATAAAAACTAAAAGGTTCAGGTAGCAGAGCACCGAGTTTGAGGCAATGATCTTTTTAAAACATAAAGCTGATGTGTTGCTACTTTGCTTAAACACTTCCCAGGGCCTCCTAAGTTCCTGCTGAGCTGGCCATGTCGCCCTCTGGCTGACCTGGCTGCAGCCACACGGACATGCCTGCAATTCCCAGAGGCACTGTGTTCTCTGCCCTTTGCACTGGTCACCCCTCTGCCTGGGATGGGCTGCTTCTGTTTTCTGCCTGGTGAACCATTCACACTTCAAATTATACTAAGATTCCGCAAGGGTCACCCTGTCGGTGAAGTCTTCTATAATCCACCACCCCAGGAAGGACAGGCATGTCATCCTTAGAGGTGGTAAATGGGGGGGGGGGGGGGGGGAGCAGAAACTATAATGGAAATGCCCTTTGCATTGATTTTGAGTCTTGAACTCTAGGATTGCAGGTTTCAGGTGTTTCTGATACCCAGCATACTGTTCTCTGCCCCCAGTCAAGTGAATTTACTTGCTGTGTCCTGTCCACAAATAAGTTCAAACCTAAGTCATCACACCTACCAAACCCTTCACCTGGATGTCCTTCTCCTCTGAGCCAAATCATGGGGAATGGAGATGTGGCCTCACATCTAACAACACAGAGCTTTCAACACACGTCATCTCATCTGGCCTTCACAACAGCCAGGTGGGTCGGTGGTGCAGACCTTACTGTTCTCACTCCAGCTGAGCATCCAGGAGGGAAGGGGGCTAACTGGCTTGCTTCAAGTTGATCAACTAGTTAGAGGCAGGGCCAGGATTAGAGGTGAGGGCTTCTGGCTCTTGATCCAGCGTTCATCCAATACACTGAACTCTGACAGGAGAGGTAGCCCATGGGTCAATGTCCTGTAAGGTCCTCTCCATACTCATCCACCTGTTTACAACAGGGCCCGGGCGGGGGGGGGGGGGGGGGCGTAGAGGGTGACCCTATTCCTTCAGAGATTTATGGATGAGGAATTATAAGCCTTGTACTTTATACCTGGCTTTGTTACCTGCGTTGTTTGGAGAGGACCTAGCCAAGACACACACTGTGTTTGAGCCTGTTTTCTCATCTGTAAGGTGGGAGTAACTATTTCTATCACACCCACCTCGAAGGGCTGGTGTGAGATCCAATGAGGCAATGGGCAGGAAGGGCCTTCCATATTACCACAGGGCATCATTCATTGACAAACAGATGTCCTCTTTGTGGTACCCTTTGGCTTCTCCACCCAAGTGTGTGATTGACCACAGAAGAGCAGGAACATCCTTTTCTGCTGTTTTAGGTCCTCTGTTTCCTTCTCCTTTAGCTCTTGTTGGGCTCCAGAGCGTGGCTTCCTGAGCTTCCCCTGCAGAAGCAGCACTGAGGTCCCTGCCTCTGGACCCCGGCTGGCAACCCTGAAGGCAGTTTGCATCAGCTTCCCAGGGAAGAGCTTGATGCAAGTCGGAGGCAATGGGGTAAGGGGCACTCGGCTCGCAGCTCTTCCCTTGAGTGTATTTTGTCTTAACCCCTTTCGGGGATGCTTGTGGAATTCTAAGTTCCTGGTTAAAGTCCCCTCACTGTGTATTGCGTTTGCTTTTCTATATAAGGTTTCCTTCAAGGAAAATGATTCAAAGCACATCTATCTCACAAAGCCCGAGAGAGAGCTGCAGAGCTCAAAAAGGAGGGCCATCGATCTGAGCCAGAGGACATGGATGCTAAACTACCGACCGTCTCTGAATGAGGGTCAAACCCTGGCACGCAGAGTTGGGCTAAGGCCCGAAAGATATCGGTGGGGATGTCTGGGGTGATCGGTCCCACACTTTGGCCATCACGTTTAGGATAGTTCATATCTGCCACACCTGCTCTCAAAAAAAGAAATTTTGTTTCCCTAAGTCAGCTTTGAGACTTAACCATCTGTTGTTTGGATTCAAATATTGATTTATTTATTTTTTTTACAAAGTCTGATTTACAAAGTCAAGAAAAGAAAAAATATGTTAAATTAGTACCGCCCTGGAAAATCATGGTAGACATACACTTGGACTCCTCTAAAAAAGGTTTGAATACAATAAAATAGACACAACATTAAAAAGCTCTATTGAATACAATTTTATCTTTTTGTGATTCCTGAATGGGTAATTCAGGATCTTACAGAAGTCTGGAATTGCCATTATAAACATAAGCTGTCATTGTACTGGTGAAATATAGAAAGTGCCCGTTAATAATTGCTTTACAAATTCACAGAAAATCAGATAATAGGGGTTTTACTGTAACTGGGATCATGATGGTTAAAAGAATCAATGCATTTCCCAAGAGCCTAAGTCACTTCTAGGAAATAATTCATGCTCTGTGAGAATAGGGCAGTATGTACAAGGAAGAGCTTGGTACTCCCTGGAAGATAAATGCTATGTAACTGTAAGTTGTTCTTCGCTGTTAAGTTTTTACATTGCAGGTGCATTTCTTTGCATGACTGTTGTTATTAATCCTGTGCCCGAGGCCCTACCCACTATCTACTCTCCTGAAATGGTGTGAAAGGTTTCTCCAGCCTTTCCTACATCCAAGGAACAACATGCAATCTGGAGGGGCAGATCACAAGAAGAAATCTTTTCAAGGTCATGTTCAGAAGGACCTTTTGATTAAGGGAATCTGGGCTTGAATTACAGTTTTCAGCTCTGACATGAAGAAAGGAAGAAAGAGGCAATGAAGGAGGGAGGGAGGAGAGGGAACAGAGAGGGGGGGTGTTCGAGGCACGCCACACACCACTGAGCCACCAAGGACAGAGTGTCTGTGCTGTTTCATTAGAGCACGAAACCTATTCTGTCGACTACGAGTCCGCTGTGAACTGAAAAGGAGTTAGTTCCCTCCCTGAGCATCCAGGGCCCCCTAACTCTGAGTCATGGCCACATTAACTCCGCTACTGGAAAAGCAAGAGCCTGGCAGCACCGCCAAGCCCACGGTCCCAGCGCTTGGCACTGTGGCGAGCAGGTCCTCATCAAATGCAGGACAGCGGGCGGTGCGCCCTCGGGGTGGGCAGCAGGACTGCCCTTGGAGGTGGGCTATGGAGGGGCGGGGAGATGCTTTTCAATGTTTACTTTCTCTTTACAATTCACTTCTCCCCAATTGGGAAGGATGAAAAATTCTGACTTCCGTGATGTCTTCTAAAACAACGAAGCCTGCATCCCGGGAGGGCAGGTTAGCTGTGCTGTGGGCTCTGGCTGGAGCCCGTAGGCCTGGCTGGGGAGCCAACCAGCAAAGGGAAGCAGGTCACACTGGTGAACTCAGCCAGCCCCACTTCCCGCCACCCCCCCAACTGTCCCCCTCCCCCCCAATGTCGCAGAGCCCCTGCTGCTTGCTCACTTGCTCAGGGGCGGCAGGAAATCACTAAGCTAAGAGGATAAAGACCCCTCAGGGTCCCTGTGCAGCTTTAGGGAAGATTTCGATTTCCCCGTGTGGTGGGGAAGCAGATTTCAAACTGCATTCAAACACAATACGGTCCCCAGCAAGGAAGAAATGAAACCCTTTCAATCTTCCCTCCCTCACACTGTACCCTCCCCTGCTGCTTTCAGGCTCACAGAAGCCTTTTGTTAGAGTCCTAGGAATGTGTACTTAACAGAGACAGCATGGTTTTGCGGTTGCTGTGAAAGAATACTGAGCAGAGAGAACAGGCTGGCCTCACATGAGATCCTCTCCCAAGGTCTACTAGATGGCCGCCTGTTTCAGGAAAATGGGGGAATTCACTCGAAGACCATGCATTCCCACTGCTCCCCGGAGGTGCCAAGGTGAGAGGCAGGAAATGATCCTGGACAAGCATCAAGTGTCAGTGACAGGAGGGGAGTTGCGGTGACTGAGGTGGGGGGGATAACTGAGAATTAGTCTTGTATGGTTCCCAAAGGGCACCTGCGCAGAAAGTGGACAGCCGCTTACTGAGGTCTGTGTAACAGCCCACAGTCAAAAAGCTGCAGGGGCCAGCCGGCATGGCTCAGGGGTTGAGCGTCAACCTATGAACCAGGAGGTCACGGTTCGATTCCCAGTCAGGGCACATGCCTGGGTGTGGGCTTGTGGGCTTGATCCTCAGTGTGGGACATGCAGGAGGCAGCTGATCAATGATTCTCTCTCTCATCATTGATGTCTCTATCTCTTTCTCCTTCTCCCTTCCTATCTATAATCAATATATATATATGTGTGTGTGTGTGTGTGTATATATATATATATATATATATATATATATATATATATATTTTTTTTTTTTTAAAAGCTGCAAGGAATGATCGGTAGAAGGGCCCTCAGGGCTGATCTTCACCAGCCTCCTGTAATAGGGCAAGATTTGTGCAAGATGCATGTGAAGAGTGTGAACACAGTCCGTTTCTCCAAAAGGGGGGGGGGATATCCATCATAATACATACAAAAATAATAATAAGTATTCTGATCAAGTGCAGAAGGTTTCCTGAAAGCAAATACCTCACTACGAATAAAATGTTTCAGTGTTGCCTAAATGTGAGACTGAGCAAGGCTTACACGGCGTTAGCATCAGGACACTTTACCGCCTCATGCACACGATTTCCCAGCGATGCTTCCAGACAGGGCGAGCCTTATGCAAAACTCTGAACTAGGCAAACTCCATCCCAGCTTCCCGGTTCTTTGTCTTTTCCCTTCGATGACGGCATCACAGAATAATAAGTGAGCCCAGGCCTTGGATTAAACCCTGGCCCTGGCCCTGAGCAGCGTATGACCAGACAGGACACTGAGCCTCCCATCTGCATTGACTCGTCTATAAAAAATGGATCTCACCTCACAGGGATTGTTGTGAAAATGATGCGTGGAACGTGCTGGATCCTCAGCAGGCACTGAGAAATGTTACCCTTCTTTTCTTTTCTCCCCCCTCCCCACCCTTCCCTAGTGATCCAGGCATCCAAGCTTCCTCCTCCTCCCCTTGCACCATTACAGCACGCTTCTGGGAAGGGATCTAAAAATGACGAATGCTCACGTGAAATATCCACCCAGAGCTTAATTAGCCATCTCCCTGGCGTGTGTGTGTGTGTGTGTGTGTGTGTGTGTGTGTGTGTGCGTGTGTGACCAAAATCCATGCTCAAGCGGTAAACTGCTAAGGGTAGAAATCCAGGCACCAAAGGAAGGGCCAGGAGGTATCCTGGAGGCAGCAAGTCTTCTCTGGAAACTAAAACCAGGCAGATGAGATGCCTCCAGGGCAGGCCACCACAGGATGCTCCAGAAGCCACTGCTTCTTGGAAGTATCACTAGCCTCTGCTAACCGCCTTTCCTTTCCCTACTGATTGGCAAGCTCTATATTTATGGAAACAGAGGATTTCTCACGTTTAGTTAGATTCTAAAAGAGTCCCATGTTCTAGATGCCACCAGAGACTGAGGCAAAGGCAGAAAGCTTGGCTGAGATTGAGATCCTGTGATGAGCAATATCCAGGCAATGATCAGAGTTGGGGTAGAAAAAACACAAGTGGCTGGATTATGTGTTGTATCACTCCGGAAGTGGTGTGAGGCTTTGTTTTCATGAATGCCATGCATCTGAACATTTAAAGAACTTTCTGACAACTGGTGGTGTTTAAAAATGGCCAGATTGCCTAGGACAGTGGTCAGCAAACTGCGGCTCGCGAGCCACATGCGACTCTTTGGCCCCTTAAGTGTGGCCACGAAGTTTCAATCGCACTGTACGTGCGCGCCCGCACGTGGTATTTTGTGGAAGAGCCACACTCAAGGGGCCGCAGTTTGCCGACTACTGGCCTAGGAAATAGTGAAGTCCCATCCACAGAAGTATCCCTAAGCCAAAACATACTAATGGTTTGTAATGAGCCATTATTTTGGGTCATCCATATCATTCTTTTCATTAGAATAGAAAATCAATTCTTGAGTATATGTTTCTTCTCCAGCTATGGCTGATCGAATCTGAAACTTAATTCCTATTTTACCTGTTTATTTTCATTTCTCCCCTCTTTTAGCGTTTTTTTCATTTTCCTTCACATTTCTTCCATTTCTTTCTTAAATTCATTTTGTGTCTTTCCTTCTCGATCCACGGTACTTCCCCCGCCCCTTTCCTTCCTCCTGACCATGGCATTCCATCTCCCTTTACCTATCACTTCTCGTCACTCACTTCCTAGCACGTTTAACAGGTCACCCAGCTATCGATTAATTCCCTGAAGTCGTATTCTCAACTCATCCTTCCTCTTCCCAGACCTCCTCTACTTGTCCTGGATTTCCTACTCACTTCTACTATTTTCTCTTAGTTACTGCCTTCCATAATCCTCCTCCATGTAGCTTTCTCTTATACCTTGTCAGGCACTTTTTTCTCCTTATTGGATCCTATGGGGGGGATGGGTGGTGGGTGGGGGGAGGTGGTGTGGCTGAAATTGTGGAGAAAAATAAAAAATCACATTGAAGCTTGGAGTTACTCATACGGCCGTTGGCACAATGGTCTGTGAGGCCCATTTCCATTCCCCTTGCATCAGTCCAATAGCTGAGATTTTGGACCAAACTGTGTACACTCTCCATGTTATCAAATGTTTGAGAACAATTAACTTTGCTGACAAAAAAAAAAAAAAGAAAAAAGATTTATAGTGAAAATTCTAGGGATGCTTTATAGGTATTCTTTTTCAAGTGAAGTTTATGTTTCTCTTTCATGATCCCTTCATTGATTTACGAGTGGGTTTACTGCTGATGATCACTAGGGAAGGGAGCTATACGGTATCAAAGAGAAAAATATATGCTGCTAGTCTAGAAGAATGTGCTAAGGTACAAAAATGCAGGTCAAATGCTGGTTTTTCAAGTTCAAAAAGTAATTCCTATTTTTGCAAAGTTCTTGGGGCAAGCACAAAGGTGACCTGATACCACTTACAATTATTTTTCCAAAAAGGAAATAAAATCTGTTAGTCCCATCGAACATGCCTTGCTCTAGGAACAAAGACAGCTCTAGCCAGGTGCATCTTTTCATTGGGAAGGTAGGTAGTTTACATAGACAGATTTCCGTAAAGCCTCCCCTCTTTAAATAGGATGTGTTCCTACCTGCCAGGGAGTAAAACCTACAGTGGGTTATTTGGTTAGTTTTTACATATTATTTTATTATGAGACTATCCTTTTCCTGTTGTCCACCTTTCAACAGGCTCAGAAATGGAAAATAAAAAACCTTTTATTTCTGAGGTTTCACGGCACAGCTGTTAACCTGGCAGCGTTGAGCCTCACCTGCTCTTGCCTAGAGCCGTACAGAGGTCCCTGCCCAGAGCCACTGTTTCCTCCCTGGAAGACTGGCCACACACGTGTTCAGTGAAAGCCCCTGTGGATGTGTCTGTACTTTTCTTCACGCGACCCATTTTCTCTACCACTACACATTTCTGTAAGCGCTGAATAAAAAGTGATGTTTGAAATACGTTATCAAAACTCACCTACTCTCTACTGTGCATTTATTTTCTTTAAAATTCTCTAAGATCAAAATGAACAAGGTGCTTGCTTCTACTACAATCTACCACTGCAACTAATTCTTACTGAGCTGTAAAAAGCCATACAATTACATCCATCGCCTGTGACTCGCACGGCCTCTTCGTAGATAACTTTACAGACGAACTGTACCTGGTGATCTGAGATGGGCAGATCTCAGAATCTCCCTGCACCTTTAAAACCTGGAATCAATTCTAGAAACCAAGTGACAATTCTATTTTTTGACTTGGTTGGTGGTGGGACATGATCAAGGGACTACTAAAAGCCACCGCTTTCCTTTAAGAAATGTTCAGCTTGTGAGAAACGTTAGGTCATGAGTTAAGGCTACTTCCGGCTCAAAGGGTGAGCTCACAGAGTTGAGCTCATCAGGTTCCCTGGAGCCGGCTGGCAACAGGCAGGATGAGCACTACTTGCACGTGTTACAAATCGCAGAGGCCTGAAACTGGCCAATTTATCCCTGCACTGAGGGTCCAGTTCTCTCACCGATTCTTTAAAACAGTGGTTCTCAACCTTGGCTGCACGTTAGAATCACCTGGGAATCTTTTTAAAATCCTGATTTCTGGGCCTCATCCTCCGGAAATTCTGTTTCTTTGTTACTAATGTTGTGGCCCCATCCCATAACAAAGAAACAGAATTTCCGGAGGATGAGGCCCAGAAATCAGGATTTTAAAAAGATTCCCAGGTGATTCTAATGTGCAGCCAAGGTTGAGAACCACTGCTTTAAAATATTAAATATATTACTACTCAAACAGAAATATATTAAAGCTTAAAAGTTCTTTGAGGACAGCCCAGCCAGCATGGCCCAGTGGTTGAGCGTTGATCTCTCAGTGGGGGGGTATGTGGGGGGGGGGGGGCAGGAGGGAGTTGGGAGGGCATGCAGGAGGCAGCCAGTGGATGATTCTCTTTTATCATTGATATTTCTCTCTCTCTCTCTCTCTCTCTCTCTCTCTCTCTCTCTCTCTCTCTCTCTCCCTCTCTCCCTCCCTCCCTCCCTCCCTCCCTCTCCCTTCCTCTCTGAAATCAATAAATATATATATTTTTAAAAAGTTTTTTGAGGACAACAGCTTCCTCTTTGATAGGAGTCTAACAGACTTATCAACCAGCAAATTTCTTCCTGATTAATTGTAATTTCTTTCATGCTTCCCTAATTTGCAATGTGGACCAAGAATATAACCACAAACCTCCACTTAAAATATATCTGGTTCAATGATTTTTTTCTGATGCTGGAATGATCATTTCCCATAAACAAAGCAATAAAGAACACCAGGCTGTGGCAGGTGTTTGGGGAGGTGGGAAGTAAAGGCTTCTATTAAGTCTAGTGCATTTTTAGGGGGAAAAGGCCACACTAACCCTTATACCAGGAAAACAATACCTATTAAGAAACTTGTAGAGAAATGGGCATGGGTTGTGGCAAATCAACTAACAGACATCTTTCAAGTAACTAGTCTTATGGAAATAGAAAAAGAGGGAAGTCAATTATTTTCATTATACAACAAGGGCAGGGCGAGTAGTAATGGGTCTTCAGGTCACCAGGGAAAATTCAGGCTAATTAGGGGACCAAACTTTTAGACTATGAGCTGGGCAATGAGAGCTGCTAAGGGAACCTAAAGAATTCCCCACATTGGAGATGTTCACAGCTGGCTTCAACTCCAAGGGATGATTTAGGAATAATTAACATTGCCCGAATGCTAGGAAACAACACAACAGTCCACCAGGGATCCAGAGCAGGTCAAATGACCGTAAAGCCTATTGGAGAACGTTGTGCTGTGGCTCAAAGACTGGTCGTCCTGCGGTATATACCCCCGCCTATTCACACTTGGTACTAAGTAAACCACTCCGCACATAGTCAACCGCATCTGCCGATGACAGGATTAATTAAAACCCCCAGCCCATAAGTGGCAGCTGAAAATAAATGTTTGTGGTACTCACAAACCCATAACATTGAAGAGTAACAGCAATGTGTTTTTATATGATACAGAAAGAATCAGATCCAGAAATTTGCGAGTTTCCCAAGCCCTCAATGCTTCCCAATAGAATGTTCCAGCAGGTGCCAGTCTCGTTGGAAATCTAAGAGTCCATTTGGCCACGAGGGCTGATCGTGTAGCAGAACCTGCGGGTCACAGCTGCAGCTTTCAACGTCTAGAAAATCCACCCAAGTGAGACTCCTGAGGCTCCCCTACACTTACTTGCACTTTCTTGCCCTCCCAGACCTTGAGAAAGTGGCAAAGAACCATCCCATCCTCCTTGGCAGCTGAGGTTTGGAGGTTTAAGTGGTTCATGTTATCAGCCCCCTGCAGTGTCCTAACCAACAGGAAGTTTCCCCAGAGTTTCCATCACAGGAAATTTCCTGTGAGGAAGCTCTTAACTGCACAAACAAAGAGTTCCTCAGTGTCCCCCCACCCCCACCCCCCCTGAATCTGCAGAGGCGGCTGAGGCAGTGTGGGCAGAAGGGGGCGGTGTGAGCCGGGGTGGAAGTTGCCAGGGGGTTGTGGGGTGAGCAGCATGGGAAGAAACAGAGGGGAACAAAGAAGTCATTTTACTTCCCCTGGCCTTGGATTTGTCAGAAAACTGCTTACTAACTGGCACATGCTGGTTTTCACTCCTGGCCAGCGGCTTCACCCCAGGCCACAGTGAACTTGGAGAAAGAAGACCTAACATGAGTGCAGGCTCTGCGGGGCGACCTTCACCCTGAACCCGATCTTTCCCCCCATCTATACACACGGGGCTTTGTGATGAGCAAGTGAGACAGATACATACAGTGATACTAGTGAACTGGAAAGTATCAGAGAAATATGCGATGGGACCAGCTTAACCATAACAGTATTCTCCCGGCAGCAAATGCCTGGGTAGTGGTATGTTCCGAACAGAATGAGGTCTCTCCCCGGGAGGACCATGCCATTCCCCAGTCTTTTCGGGCAATCTGAATTAAACAGAGCACCAGCTGCAGAAATGAAGCTTTGTGATTGCCTACTTTTTTTTTTTTTTTTGGGTACACCGAGATTCATGAAATAAATTTTCTCATCTGTAAGGAGCACTTTCCAAAGGTAGGACATGGGCCTAATTGCTCTAAGCCATAACTAGAGAGCTGCCTCTTAAAATAAATCAGATAACTTTTATTTACACATTTTGCCTTTTTCTTCTCAAGGCCAAGGTCAGAGTTTTAAAAAGAAAGGTCAGTGAGAGGTCTACTTTGTTCTCTTTCAGGGAATTTATGTTTCTCTGTTTGTATACTTGCCATTCTGATGTGGGGAGTGTCGTCAGAATAAAATAAAACAAGATCATGTGGGAAGAGTGTCAATGAACACAGCTCCTTCATGTTGTGTCACCTATATTTTTGCTTTTACTTTTAAAATCCTGATGTCACTGTCCTACTTCAAAGGGCAGACTAGACACTCAAAGTCTGCTGCAAAATACCCTCATTTTTAAATTCTTTCTGGTGAACACCTGGTCCCATACTCTTGAGAAACATTTTAAAATTTAAACCCCCTTTTTAAATAAAAATTCCGGGGACTCCCTCTATCAAGGGTCAATATCAATGCCTTTTGTGTACAGACCTGCTGCAAAAATAGGCCTATATTTTAAACTTCTGGAGTAAAAAAGAGGTAACCCCCCAAAAGGGAGAAGGAAACATCATTTCTGAAGAAATGGGGGCCATGAAAATGGAAACTCAAAAACTGGACAATGGAGCACACAAGCCAGGTGCCAAGGGACAGTCGGCAGAGCAGAGACACCCGTTTTGGATAATAACAACGCCAGGCCTCCTGGCTCGCATGGCCTCACACAGCACAGTATCACGGGTGTCTCGTGTTTAAGTCCCATGTTCAAGGCCTCCTTGAGATTCTTCCCCTAAACCCGTGGTCGGCAAACTGCGGCCCGCGAACCACATACGGCTCTTTGGCCCCTTGAGTGTGGCTCTTCCTAAGCCTTAGGAGCACCCTAATTAAGTTAATAACAATGTACCTACCTATATAGTTTAAGTTTAAAAAATTTGGCTCTCAAAAGAAATTTTAATCGTTGTATTGTTGATATTTGGCTCTGTTGACTATTGAGTTTGCCGACCACTGCCCTAAACCAAGTAGATTCAACGTCACACACCTTTACGGTAGTAAGCACATACCATGCAGCAGACATGCCCCTGTCCCCAAGGAGTCACTGCCTAGCAGGTGATGTAGTCACACAAATAAGTGTAATACAGCATAAATACATGGTTAGCCTTCGGGCCTGTACGTGAATAGGGGCTGTGCACGTGAGGGCAGAGTGAGAGGGATGGGCAGTGAGGTGGGATGCGCAGAGGGAGGCTACCTCTACATGATTCAGACGTGGAGTGGGCTATTTTTCGGTCCTTAGGTGGTCACTCCTCTCCCCCACCCCTGCGGGACTGAGACATTACCTGCCACCAAGGTGCGACTTTGATTCTGAAACTCAAACATGAGCCCTGCTCTGCAGAGGTGGGCTCCATCCAGTGGTGAATGGAGGCCGTGAAGAAACAATGGATGAAAAGTAGAAGCGCTGGGAAAAGCTTCCTTAAATGCAAATCACAGGAGCTGAGGGTGAGAGGCCCCTCAAAGCCTTTCCACCGCCTCTAGCTCAGACCACACCCAAGTAATGTCCAATTTGTAACAATGATAGACTCTAGGGAAAACACATCTAAAATTCTCGGTGTCTACCTTGGGTTAGGCATTTTTCTATGCGTTATCGGATTCAATCCTTGTGCCTGGAAAGGGAAAACTTTTGATTTCCCAGGTTGGACACAGGAGCTGATATGCCGGGAGATAAAGCAGCATGCCCTTTATACAGCCCGGGGCTACCCAGTAAGTCACACCCTTGCCATCAGTCTCAGCTTTGAAGCTCAGAGCTCAGAGTCCTGCCACCTTACCTCCCCACCACAGACCCACAGAAACTTCCCCGTGGAGGGGGATCCAGGCCTGCCATACACTGCACCCAGGGGGACTGAGGTGTCAGGCTCAGAGGCATTAATCAGGACTTGATTCCCGAATGGCCATGCAGAACAAGAAAGCAGGGTTCTCCGTTGGTTTTGATTGTGCTTATACATGGGACTTATTAATCCAGGCTATCCTTAAATTGGGTAACATTTCTTTAATGTTTTCTGAGTCAAATAGAGGTAAGCCAAAGAGCCAAGGTTTCTCTTCTTCTCTCTTCCACACCTAACTCAGGATGGAAAAAGACCACCCACTCCAAGGCCTGGGCACCAGTAGCCATGAGTGGTTCTGAGGCAAATCAGGAGATGCCAACTAGTTAGTGGGGCTCCAGAGGGGGTGGACACAGCCTGCGGGCTCACCAGCGACTGGGGGAACAGGAGGACATGGAGGCGGTGACGGTGCTTGTGTTTAGGGACCTAAGGGAGCACCTGGGATGCTGGGAGAGATGGGTGGCCATGACGGAGGCGTGGTAGAGACTCTAGACATCGAAGTGCACCCGGACATTTCAGAAGCTGTATCAGCCGCTCTCTGTCCTCAGGTTTATGGGTAAAAATGCCCGTGGGTAGCTGTCTCCTCTTCTTCCTCTCCCGCCCCCTTGCCTCTAGTTAGCTGCAGCTGTGGTCAAGGGCCTGCAGCCAAAAGCCCCACAATGCACTCCTCCGAAGGAAGTTCCCGAGATCTCTTCCTGAACAGGAAATTTCCTGTGGTCCAACAGACATTCCTCTCCGCGTTTATCACTCACATACATTTGTTTTGGCAGATACTGGGTCTTGGGTAAGAACAAGTAACCGTTGGAGGGAAAGCTACCCCAGGAAAAAAAAATGCAGTTATTGTCAGGAGAAGAACGTGTGACTAAATTAACTCCTACCTCAAAGGAAAACAAATACTAGCAAAATGGACCCGAGACGTCTGAACTGTGAGAGAATGTAAATGCCACTCACACAGCCATGCAACATTCACTTTTTTTTTTTTTTTTTTTTTTTTTTGTAACTCACAGGCTTTGTGGGGTGGGGAAGAGGCAACTTCAAAGCATTTTGTACATTTTACTGCTGTAGAATTAGGGTTCTTATAAATATCAGGGCTGCAAATGATTTAGATATTAAACTTTTCTGCAATGCCCTTACATATGTGCCCTAATATAAGGTATTTCCTATTGCAGAGTCATTTCTGTCTCCTCCACTTCTAGGCACCAGCACACCCTTTCCGGAGTGGCCCACACGCCAGCATTTCACGCTTGAGGGGCTGCTCTGCAGCCAAGCCTGCCCTTTGGAGGCCATGACACTGGGCTGAGGAAAATGCGAGCACGTGAGCAGCACCAACATCGTTTCCCTCCCAGCCAGGCTGGCTTCCATCTCATAGGCCCCTTCCTTCACACAGGCCCCCAAGCTTTCTTTCTTTCCTTTTTCCTTTCTTAATCCTCACCCGAGGATATTTTTCCACTGATTTTTTAGAGTGAGTGGAAGAGAGAGGGAAAGACAGAAAGAAACATCGATTGGTTGCCTCCTGCATGAGCCCTGACCAGGGCCCGGGGCCCAGGAGGAGCCTGCAACCGAAGTACATGCCCTTGGCTGGAATCGAACCTGGGATCCTTCAGTCCGCAGGCCGACACTCTATCCGCCGAGCCAAACCGGCCAGGGCTCAAAGCATTCTTTCTCAACACAGAAAAGGAGCACATCACGTCCCTGTCTGAAATCCTTCCATGGCTGCCCATGGGTTGGGGGTACATTTTAATTCTTCAGCTTAGCACAGCAGGCCTCAGGCTTATTTTTCCTGTTCCGTTTTCACCCCTACCCTTCAATCACCAGCCTCTGCCCGTTTCTAGACCCATCATGCATCTGCACTTCTGTTCACCTTCCTCATCTCGTCTTTACTTTTACTTTCCTTCATAACCCAACTCAAACACTCTCTCCTTTCCGAGTCAGTCGCATCCTCTCTGTGGGCCCGTGACATGAGGTGCACCCCCAGTCGCCCCATGTTCTAACGTGCGGTTTCGTTCTCAGTCTTCCCCAGGAGATGACAAGTTTCCTGAAGGCAAGAATGACCTTATTTGTTTTTGAAATCAGAGAACAAATGATTGTGCCTGACACGGAATAGATAGTTGATGGGTACTTGTTAGTAAGATGATCTTCTGAAATCTGATCCTGGTAATGAAAATTCCAGGACAATTTTTTTTCTACATAAACAAACAAACAAACAGATCACACAAAACTATTTTGTATCATAAGCATTCTGACAATCTTCTTAGTCTATGAGACAGCTGAACTAAAATCCTTTCCTTCAAATCACCCAGACTCGGTGTGTCCATTTTCTCCCGAACGAGAGATTTGTGCACAACACCAGTCCTATTTATTTTACTTGGATTCTAACAGTAGTGAGATGCTTGGCTGCCTGCCCCTGCGGCCCTATAACCTTTCCAGCTGGGCTTACTTAACCCCCTCTCTATAAGCTCAGCTCCACCCAGACTCCAGGCCCAGCCCCGCCCTCTATCAAGGGAATCAGTATTGAATCACCCCAACTGCTGGCCTGACTGGGTCATGCTCTGTAACCCGGAGGAAAGTCTTTGCCCTAAAGGGGCCCTTATCTCGCTTTCCCACCAGCTCTGTGCTCCAGTCCTTCTCCATAACAGAAGCCCTATGACTGAATCCAGTTTCTATGGCTGGGGTTCTGCTATCTGCTCCTTGAGTTCATGTTTCCAAAGTGAAGGTTAGATTCCAGCTCCCACCTCCCAACAGCCCACCTCCCTACCACACTCACCAACAGCCGACAGACTGGCCTTCCTCCCATACCTGATACTGAAACTTCCCCCCTTGCTCGGACTCCGTGGGCACGGCGGAGGTGTGGGGACTGTGAATGTCATGTCTATGTTCCCAGTGGCTAGACTCGCGCTGGGCATGTTGCAGGAATCAAAATAATAGTGTTTGAAAGAATGAATGGCCTCTCAAAGGTACTTTTGCTTCTTGACAGGATGGTAGCTGAGCCAGAGGCTGAGGTGTCTGCATTTTACCGGTGTAAAGTGGATTCCTCATTCAGAGGCAAAGGGAAAAATCTGAAGAATGTGGCTGAGGTCATTTGAGTGTCATCAGTTGAAGGAATGGACTTGCTGTAGCCACTCAGATCGGATGCACCCTATTATTTTCCTAGGCTTTTTGAGGCTGAGCTAACAGACACAGGTGGGAGGCCTTCCCAGCTTAGCTGACATTGACTGAGCCCTTACTCTGCACCGGGTGCTGTACTAAGTGAATGGATTTTAGGAAACTAACCCTTTGAAGTTTGCATCGCCTGCAATGGCTCCCACTATAAGTGAAATCGCTCTCTGAAGTCTCTGAGTGGCGGCCTGCGCTGCATGGAAAGTGCTCCTCCTCCACGAGTCACTATCAAGGCCAGACAGCTGCTGCTCTTCTGCTAACAGGGTCTTGTTCCAAGAATGGGGAATTGGAGGCAGGATGTTTGTGAGGAAGGCCCCGTGCTGGGCACTCCAGCCACTAGCATTGAAGAGCCCCTGTTCTTCAACTCAGGGCCTTCTCCAACTTATCCATGCTTAAACTTACTTTTTTTTGTGTTGTTGTTGTTGTTGTTGTTGTTGTTGTTGTTGTGTGTGTGTGTGTGTGTGTGTGTTTATAATTTAGAGGTGGGCCAGAGATTTTCCTCACATGCCTGGTTTTTTTTAATATTTTTTTATTGATTTCAGAGAGGAAGGGAGAGGGAGAAAAAGATAGAAACATCAATGATGAGAGAGAATCACTGATTGGCTGCCTCCTGCAAGCCCCACACTGGGCATTGGACCCGAAACCCTGGCATGTGCCCTAACTGGGAATCAAACCGTGACCTTCTGGTTCATGGGTTGATGTTCAACCATTGAACCACACCAGTCAGGCTAAACTTACAAATTTAAATCTATTTTGCTTTAACTGCTCCTGCTTTTTAAAGCAAACATTATACACTGAGGTTCAATTTGAAGGAGGCAATCGTACAAATTAAAAAAGAAGGCACAGATGCAGCTCATAGTCAATGAAACTATTAAAAACACATATACACACACGGATCATTCTGACTCCCAGTGAACACAGAGCTTTAAACAAGGGTATGTTAGGCCAATAAAGTAGTATTTATGCCATTTTCCATAGGAGTGCCGTGGATATGGAAGAAAGGTTGTTGGTCAATTCAATAGTCACAAAACACGTTAAGATGTAGTCGAGGATTTATTCAGTTTTGTAGGCAGTTAAAATGAAAGGAGGGGACATGGTTCTTTTCTTTTAAGTATTTACCGCCAAATGGGAGATAACAAATAAATGTATGCATCGGGAGCAAATACCACGAATGTGTGCATGGAAAGATAACTGGACACAATTTGTTTCTGGAATCACCAAGTAAAATAATGGCATTCTCCTGCCAAAATCCAGACTCCTTATGACACTGATGCCCACAAATCTAAGACAAATGGTTTCTCTTGCAAAGCTATAAAAAATGGGCAATGGTATAGCATAAGCTAAAACAACCTCAAGAGATTAAACACTTAGATGCAATGAAACCCACACGTATGAGTCAGGTGCCTGGAGTCAGGCCGACCTCTGCTCACTGAGAATCTCCTTCGGTTCCACAGCTAGCGCTGGGAGGCTATTTTTAATCCGAAGGCTTTAGACAGCGAGTCTGGTTAGAATAAGATATCTGAGTCCGGAGCAGCAGCGAGGCGCCAACGCCTGGAATGCATAGTAGAAAACTTGCTTGTGCCCTAGCAGCTGGGCTGAGAAAGAACATGCTCCCAGATCCCCAGGCCAGAATGGTCACAACAGTCCTGGGCTCCAGGGTCAGGCAGGGGCCGGTTTTATAGAAGCATCTTCCCTGCCTTTGAGCTGAGCCAGTGTCCAGTTCCAAGAGCTATTTTAAGTGCACTTAGAGCTGCCTCTATCCTCACCCACACCAAGGTCCAGGATGGAGAGAGAGGAGAGAGAGAGAGAGAGAGAGAGAGAGAGAGAGAGAGAGAGAGAGAGATATGCGCCGCCTGGCTGCCCAGCTTTACTGCTCCCTCCCTGACTTCCATGGGCTCCCATTGTGCTTCTCAGAAAGCAGGATTCGGGCACGTCAGTGCTGCGGGCTAAGTTTATCCCCACCCAGCTGCCCTGCTGCTGAGCGCTTCACAACTACAAACAACAGGGGAACGAGATGCCGCCCAGAGGGAGCAAGTCTCATGGTATTTACTCTGGTTTCTCTGAGATGATCTCAGCATTCATCTCCTTGATGAAGAAAAAAGAAAAAGGGAGGAGAAGAAAAAACACCAACCAGAGTCGGTGGGCACAGTTCCCTGGTGCCAAGGCAAAGAGTGACATTTCTTCAGTCACAAAAGGGCTTCGTGCGCCAGGCAGCCCGGTTCATGCCTGGGAAACAGAGGAAGTCGCACAGTGCTACGCAGGTAACTGAGCAGCGGCGCCAACTCCTCCTGGGCCTTCGCTCCCACCTCTTGAGGAGCCAAAGAGAGCAAAAGGCAATACATATAAGAAAAGAAGGGAGGCACCCCACTGGCTGCGGAATCCGACTTGGATCGAATCCTGGCTGCCACCATCCATGAGACCTTGAGTGAAGTAGGGGTTCCCGGAGCCTCACCTGTCCTAACAGCCCGCAGGAGAGTTACTGCTGGGCTGAGTGAGGCAGCACCGGGAGGAGGAGGAGGCAGCACTGGCTTCCTTTGGTTTATGTCTAAGTCGCCTACAGCTCTGCCAGCTCAGCCCGGCGCATAACGTCCTTTGTGTGGGTACCTGTGGTGAGCATCCCCACGCAGTCCAGCGACATGTCAGGCGAGTTAGTCTCCTGTACCTCAGTTTCCTCATCTTAAAAGGACCTTCTCAAAGGGCTGTGGTAGGGATTGAGTTCGCTGATGCAAAGTGCCGAGACAGTGCCTGCATTGGTTAGCACGCAGTCAGCATCAGCTATTGTTATTTTACTAACGGAAAGCCCCGGTATATTTCCCATTGTTCCAACACTATAGAAAAAATTTGAAGATCATTTTTTAAAAAAATCCTCACCCAAGGATATGTTTATTTATGTATGTTTTAAATATATTTTTAAAATTGATTTCAGAGAGGAAGGGAGAGGGAGAGAGATAGAAACATCAATGATGTGAGAGAATCATCAATTGGCTACCTCCTGCATGCTGCAACCCGGGCATGGGCCCTGACCAGGGATTGACCCATGACCTCCTGGTTCATAGGTTGATGCTCAACCACTGAACTACACCGGCTGGGCAAGGATATGTTTATTGATTTTAGAGAGAAGAACGGGGAGAGAGAGAGAGGAAGAGAGAAACATTAACTCCCCACCAGAGATTGAACCCACAACCCAGGTATGTGCACTAACCAGGAATTGAACCCGCAACCTTTTGGTGCACAGGAAGATACTCCAATCAACGGAGCCACCCGGCCAGGGAGAAAACCATTTTATTTATAAGTAAGTATTCCTCAGAATCAAGCATTTACATTTTTATAACGTAGAAACACTGGTGGGTATGAATTTGGTCATTCTACAATTCTGCATCTGATGTTGCCCACCTCTCCTCCCAGCCCCTAATTATGATTTCTATTAATTATTCTATAATTATATAATTCTATTAATTATTCCAACCAATGCTGGCTGTTTTTTGTTAAATAAAGGTTTGCTATTAATTCTCAAATAAAATAACCATTTAGAGCCTTCTGAGTCACTTACTTGGAAATAAAACAAAATGCTTTTATATTTCCTCCCTTTTCTCACCCTTAGTGCAGCTGCAAATGAGGGTTATTTGTTGTACAGTAGATGAATGAAAAATGAGCCCCATTAGCAGATGAGACCTGAATCTAAGGATTCAGGATTAATTTAAAGGCAATCCATCAGAATCCTGCACGTCCCATTCAGGAGTATGGATTTTGTCTAAAGTAAATGCTTGGCTGCCTTTGGCCAACGCTCCACAAATGCCTGCCACGGGGAGAGCGGGAGTAAACCACATCCACACACGAACCTCTTCTGCTAATTCTCTCCAGGTAAAATCTGACTTAAATGAAGGGGCAAAACAGCATAAAGACAGGGCAACAGACTGCCTGAACGTTCTGTACAAAAGGAGGGTTAACCATAACGCCTTGGTTCCCAGGCTCGGTATAAGTGTGTGCGTGAACGTCTATGTGTATTTACTATAAAAATGTATTTTATTTGTTTGTTGTATGAATTTATTTATTTGTTGTGCATATATACTTTGCTTTCAGTCCCAGCTCTCAGAGCTGACTCTATTGCTTCATCTTGTTGTTTTTTCTTTAAAAAAAATCTTTACTGTTGAAAGTATTACATATGCCCCCTTCCCCCCCCCCCATTGACCCCTTCTAGTCTGCCCTCACCCCCCATCCCAGGCCTTCACTACACCATTGTCTGGGTCCGTGGGTTATGCTTATATGCATATAAGTTCTTTGATTGATCTCTTCCCACCCACTCACCCTCCCACCATGATGTGTTCCACCAGTGATGTGATGTGATGTGATGAGATGTGATGAGATGAGATGTGATGTGATGTGATGACCCCCGACTCCACCACAGTGATTCTCGAACATCTCACTTACCTCTTCCCCAGGAAAACGGAGCTCTGCTTTGTTATGTACGTGGAACCCACCCCTGAAAATTCTGACTAAGCAGGTCAGAGGTGGGCAATTGAATCTCTTTTTAAAGATCATCAGGTCAATCTGTTGTGCAGCTGGTTTTGAGAACCACTGGCTATAACTCTTGGCAAATTTAGAAATAGTATAAAAACACAATATATAACAATAGTAGCCATTAACACATAGTGTTATGGGCCAGACATGGTTCTAAGAGTTTTACATATAATACCTAGTTTATTATTAATACATATATTGATTTCTTTACTGAATCAGAGGGTGTTGGTATAAAAATAAAACAAAAATCTAACTATCTGGGTTTTAGCCAGATTCTTCCATTGATTTCTTATAACGAAGGCGATGTAACAATTCGTTTCCCTCAACAGGACTAGGGCTACAAAGACACAACTACCGGTCCCTTAAGTAGCACCTTACATGAATTCTTCACAGGCAACACTGTGACACAGGCTGTACTGTCAAGGGTAAAAAAAATTATCAATAGTAATAGTAATTTCAACTGAAAAAGAATTTTATTCCTGAAAAGCTCAAGTGTAATATATATAGGCAATCTCCCTATGGCAGAGAATGTCAAAATTCATCAGTTTGAAAATGTTAATTATAACTCTGCTCTACTTCCCCAAACTCCTCTAAAATAACAGCAAAGAGATTTTTTTACAAGGTACAAGGAAAAGACACCAGGAGAGGCGATATAAACAAAAAGGAGGAGGAGAAAGGGGGGGGGGGCGCAAGGAAAAGAAGAGGAAGAAAGAAACAAACTAGAAATTAGAAAGCAAACGAACCAGTAGTAATTCACTTGGCAAACCCAGGACCATAGAATACTAAACTCACAGTAAGGAAAGCTGTGAAATCACCAGACGTACAGGTCAGGACCCTACAAGGCTTGGGGCACTAGTTACATCTGAAAATCTGGACAAGCAAATCACTGCTCCTCTCTACCATGGCCAAAGGTGAGAAGTTTATGCTCTGGAGACAGTGAAAATACAGTGACATCAGAAGGAGTTGGTACCAGAACGACTAGGTGGGATTAGTTGAAGGGTTATATATGGAGGATTAGCAGCTGTATATGTTGATCACTGAGACCTCCCCTACCCCTTCTCCCACTGCATTCCCAGGAGGTTGGCAGCTAGACTTATACCCTCCAGGGTGAATACCAGAAGAGTCATTCATCTCTAGGGAATGTGGGCAGCCAAAGACAAAATTCCTGGAGATATTCATACCAAAGATATCCTAAGATCAACCAAAGGACTTGTATGCATGCATGTAAGCCTAACCAATGGACACAGACACTAGGGGGTGAGGGCATGAGTGGGGGTCGAGGGGTGGGGGGAGGCAATGGGGGGATAAGGACACATATATAATACCTTAATAAAGAAAAAAAATATCTTAAGGAACTTCCCAGATCAGTGACCCTCGAGGTCAAGAACTGCCAATCAGTGCTTTAGTGCTCCATCAACTCCTAAATGTGAGCAGATGAGTGGAGATCACCAGACCGCTGAGTATAAAAGGCAGAGAGCAAAACAAAACCCTAAGACAAACAGAAAAAGGCAACAAGGAGAAAACGAAGACAACGCAGGAAAAAGCAAACATAAATACCATTATCCTTTGATAATTAAGGGACGATATTGCATCTATGAAACAAGAACAAGATGCTATAACAGGGACATGTCCAGAACAACAACAAACCACTTGAATAGTAAAGGTATGACGTCAGGAATAAAAACTCAGTACAAGCCCTGGCACATAAAGTGGCGGAACCTTACAAAGAGGCGCTCAAATTATAAGAAGGCGGGAGAGAAAAGAGAAAAGAAAGCCACAAAACCAACATCCTAATAATGAGCATCCCAGAAAGTGGACTGAGAAATCAGGGGAGGAAATTTCCAGGAACTCAAGGAAATAAATGGCATGACTGAAATGGCACAACGGCATCAACACAGACCTGCACCGACGCACGTGGCAATGAAATTTTGAAATTGGAGGATAAAAATGTCCCCAGAGGACAAACAAGCGAACAGAAAGAGTTACACACCAAGGATTACAAATCAGAACAGCATGTTCTCCCAACAGTAGCAGCGCTGAAAGACAATACAGTGGAACAGGCCATCACAATTCTGGGGGAAATTACTTCCTGCTCAGAATTCTAGACTTAGCCAAATGATCAAGTATGAAGAGAGAATAGATATTTTTCAGACATGTAAGGTCTCAAAAAATTTACTTCCCTGTTAGTGCCTCACCCTGCCTCAGGAAGCTACTGGAAATTGTCCTCTATTAAAATCAGGGTACAAATTTAAACAGAAAAAAAGCATGGAATTCAGGAAATGGAGTTAAACCCAAATAAGAGGCAGAGAGAAGAAAGATCCAGATGACTTATGGGCACCGAGCTAATGTCAGTCCTGGAGTAGGCGCTGAGTCTCTGCTTCAGAACTTGTAACACCTACTGTATCTGATATGAATTAGCGGTCAGTGCATAAAAAGATTAAAACAGTAAGCACATGGTAAAAATACCAGTGTTTAACTCTATGGAAAACTAAAGGTAATCTTAATAGAATGCATGAGTCAGATTCAAAGAGTATTTACATAATCATAATATGCAAGCACTGAATATTGATGCATCCAAAATTAAGATTTCTGGGTTGCTTCTATGGTAGGGCTGGGGTCAGGGGCAAAGGGAAAAACAATTTATTCGTAGTCATCTTCCACAGTGAGGTAACAGGAGATAATGTCTAGAACTAAAAAATAAAGACAGCAACATGAGCATGTAATTTAAGAACTGGGGGTAAATGACAAAAGAATCAGTTAAGAGATTTGAAAGTGGTTGCCTTCTGGTGAGCCTGAAATCAAGAATGGGGGGCAGTGCAGTGGGGGGTATGGAAGATTTCTGTAGCAAACCTTATAGAATTGGTAGCTCCTTTAAACTCTATACATAACAACACTGATAACCATAAACACCAAAAAAAAGTTACCAGAGGAGAAACGATGGCTCAGGGAAAGGGACCAAGGGCAAGTGCACTAGATGCTCAGTTTCCTTTCAATTCTTCAAGTGCTCATGACAAAAACTGCGCTGCTAAAACATGTAACACCTTTCTTAATTTTTTAAAAGATAAAATCATTGCGTATGCTTACACACTGTGGAGAGGGAAAAACACCATGCTTGTGGGCAAAATATTTTTATGGTTATTTATGACATTAAAATAATTTTAAAGCGTTTTAGAACATTACTATGTAGCATTAACATAGCTCAATGCTAAACACCTACCATCTGGGTCCCTGATCCTGAGGAAATTATGTCAAGGGAACTGCCTGCCTGGGGACCAAGACACAATTTATTATTCTTGGTCAGCCTTAATCTCTTAATGGGTATTTGTTGAAGGGATGCTTGCTGTGTTGAAGGGAAAAGCATGATGAATGAGGGCTGCACTCCTTGTAAATGTTTTCTTATTGTGGTTTTCTTTAGCAATTAATGTTTCCACGCCAGGGTGTTGGGGTAAAAGAAATCTGCTCAAGAATGAAAACTGGGACTTCTCACTGGGGCCTACAAAGGAGGGCTTTTACTTTTCTCTTTTCTTCCTTCTTTTCTCTAAATTTGGTTGGATTTGATACGAAAGGTATACAATTAGGGGCTTATGCTTGGAAAACCGCTAATAACCTATATTGGAGCCTTGGCTTTTAATCAAAGTAGCAATTTTACAGACACCAGGTAAAACAAGCCGCTGTGGCCCCTCAGGCCTTTTTGGTCACAGAAAACCTGCTGGCCTAGTCCTGGCCCAGCGACCAACTCGCTTGAATGAGTGTGATCTTGAACAAGTGGCCTACCCTCTCTGATCTCATTTTGTGGGTGTGCAAAATGAAGACTGGGCCCCAGCCTTTTCACCACCCAGAAATCTCTGGCCAGCCCTTCCAATAGAACAGTGATGGCGAACCTTTTGAGCTCGGTGTGTCAGCATTTTGAAAAACCATAAATTAACTCTGGTGCCATGTCACATATAGAAGTTTTTTGATATCTGCAACCATAGTAAAACAAAGACTTATATTTTTGATATTTATTTTATATATTTAAATGCCATTTACCAAAGAAAATCAACCAAAAAAATGAGTTCGCGTGTCACCTCTGACACGCGTGGCATAGGTTCGCCATCACTGCAATAGAAACATAATGTGGGCCATGTACTTTTAAATGTTTTAGTCTTCACAGTAAAAACTAAAAAACAACAACACCCCCCACACAAAACAAACAAAATCCATTACTTTTAATAAAATATTATTTAACCCAATATATCTAAAATATTATGATTTCAACGTGTAACTGATATAAAAATGTATGCGACAGTTCACACTTTTTACAGCACATTTTGATATCTGGTCTGCATCTTACACTTGCAGGACATCCCAGTAAGGATCAGCCATGTCTCAAGCACTCGATAACAATATGTGGCCAGTGGCTAATTGTACAGGACCACACACCTAGAGACAGTTTTTGAAAGATTTTGCTTACCCATGGGCAGTTACTGGGAATAACTGATATTCTCACATTGATAACTGCAGCCAAAAGTAAAGCAACCGCATGCATCCACAGCCTGATTCACCTTCAATATTGTCCTCAAGGGTAGAATTGGGAGGACCAAAATTGGCTGATGGACACACCCCATTACTCTTTTCAGACTCTTAGGGACCTGGGGGCCATGATCACACCAGATAATAGCATAGGGTCTCTTCCAGCACTATCATTCGGCAATTTCAGCATCTGATCACTAGCAACAGTATCAATTACGCAGGCACTTTTCAGTGATGTAGACATTCAGAGTTTTAAATAGGGAGTGGATCATCTGCTCAGGAAGAGAGGAACTGGCATCTGCTTTCTTGATATGAACATTTCCCTCCAAGTCAGTGGTTCTCAACCTTCTGGCCCTTTAAATACAGTTCCTCATGTTGTGACCCAACCATAAAATTATTTTCATTGCTACTTCATAACTGTAATGTTGCTACTGTTATGAATCGTAATATAAATATCTGATATGCAGGATGGTCTTAGGGGTCGCGACCCACAGGATGAGAACTGCTACTCTAAGGTCGGAGTGCTCTAGATAGCTTATTCACCCTGAATGTTGCAAAGAGAAGCAACAGGCATGGGCGTATGCAGTGAACTACCGTACTTTCAGGGTGTGACAGCTGCCTGGCTCAATACTACCCACGCATCTTTCTTCTCCAAGTGACTTGCCCAAGATGACGTATTTATTTAGGGATAGAACTATTGTCCTGACTCTTGATGAAGTGCTCTTTTCACTGGCAAAGTAAATCCCACACATTAAGGACAAAACAAACAACCAGAAAGTCTCTCCTCTGGAAATGAACTGAGGCTTTCTCAAACAGCATTGTATTTGTTCATTCAAAACTATCAGAAATCGTATTATCAACCCACACTGAGGGTGTGCTAAACCAACAAATTCTTTGTATTTTGGAATTACATATATTAAATGTGCTATTTTCAGTTATTTCATACTTATATTAAGTTTGCTTAATTAATAAGAGGTTTTGGAAATGAGGGAGGAGAACCAAGATGGCGGCATAGGTTAACACCGGAGTTTGCTGCTTTGAACAACTACTTCAAAAGTGAAACCAAAAAACGGAAGGGACATCACCCAGAACCACAGGAACGCTGGCTGAGTGGAAGTCCTACAACTAGGAGGAAAGAGAAACGCACACGGACACTCAGAGGAGGCGCAGTGCTGAAGTCAAATTCTGAGGTGCGGAGTGCGCGGAGCGGGCTGGCGGCCGAGGGCGCAGTTGGCGTTTTCAATCGGGAGGGAGTCGCAGACTCTGAGCTCCAGATCCGGGCGAGTCTTTAGGTACCCAGACTCAAACGGGAGAAGCGGGACTGTCTGGCTTCGGTCAGAGCGAGTGCAGCTTTCTCTCCGAGGTTTGCAGCCATTGCTGGGACTCAGAGAGGCAGAGCCCCTGGGGACAGGACTGAGAGCCGCCATAACTGCTCTCTCCAGCCCACCCTATTGATCCTGTGCGACCCGCCCCGCCCAAGCCCTGCACAGAGCCATTTGCCGGATAGCCTCAGGCAAAGGCTAGATTAGCACCTCCCTAGAGGACAGAAGTTCTCTCACTGCAGACACAGCTGATTCTCATAGCCACTTGGCCTGGAGGTCAAACCCTCCCTGGAATTAGCTACATCAAGATTTAACTATAAGACTGCGAACAAAGACCACTAGGGGGTGCACCAAGGAAGCATAACAAAATGCGGAGACAAAGAAACAGGACAAAATTGTCAATGGAAGATATAGAGTTCAGAACCACACTTTTAAGGTCTCTCAAGAACTGTTTAGAAGCCGCCGATAAACTTAATGAGATCTACAAGAAAACTAATGAGACCCTCGACCTTATATTGGGGAACCAACTAGAAATTAAGCATACACTAACTGAAATAACGAATATTATACAGACTCCTGACAGCAGACCAGAGGAGCGCAAGAATCAAGTCAATGATTTGAAATGCGAGGAAGCAAAAAACACCCAACCGGAAAAGCAAAATGAAAAAAGAATCCAAAAGTGCGAGGATAGTGTAAGGAGCCTCTGGGACAGCTTCAAGCGTACCAACATCAGAATTATAGGGGTGCCAGAAGATGAGAGAGAGCAAGATATTGAAACCTATTTGAAGAAATAATGACAGAAAACTTCCCCCACCTGGTGAAAGAAATGGACTTACAGGTCCAAGAAGCGCGGAGAACCCCAAACAAAAGGAATCCAAAGAGGACCACACCAAGACACATCATAATTAAAATGCCAAGAGCAAAAGATAAAGAGAGAATCTTAAAAACAGCAAGAGAAAGAAACTCAGTTACCTACAAGGGAATACCCATACGACTGTCAGCTGATTTCTCAACAGAAACTTTGCAGTCCAGAAGGGAGTGGCAAGAAATATTCAAAGTGATGAATACCAAGAACCTACAACCAAGATTACTTTATCCAGCAAAGCTATCATTCAGAATTGAAGGTCAGATAAAGAGCTTCACAGATAAGGAAAAGCTAAAGGAGTTCATCACCACCAAACCAGGATTATATGAAATGCTGAAAGGTATCCTTTAAGAAGAGGAAGAGGAAGAAAAAGGTAAAGATACAAATTATGAACAACAAATATGCATCTATCAACAAGTGAATCTAAGAATCAAGTGAATAAATAATCTGATGAACAGAATGAACTGGTGATTATAATAGAATCAGGGACATAGAAAGGGAATGGACTGACTAGTCTTGGGGGGGAAAGGGGTGTGGGAGATGTGGGAAGAGACTGGACAAAAATCGTGCACCTATGGATGAGGACAATGGGTGGGGAGTGAGGGCGGAGGGTGGGGTGGGAACTGGGAGGAGGGGAGTTATGGGGGGGGGGAAAAAAGAGGAACAAATGTAATAATCTGAACAATAAAGATTTAATTAAAAAAAAAATAAAAAAAAAATTAAAGGGAAAAAAAAACATAAAAAAAAAATAAGAGGTTTTGTAGGAGAAAAATAGTGTAAAACATGGGATTTGGGGTATGAAAACTATAATAAAATGGAAACTTGGTATGAAAGGATCATAAACGAAAGCATCAAACTAGGCTCTCCAAAGAAAGTAATAGTCACTGGTGCCGGTGCTTCAGGAGTATCAGAAACGCAACTATGTTTTTTAAAACAAGAACCTTAGCCCATCCTCCGACTCCTAAAATAGCTTCTATTTTGTGCCACCAAATCGTCTCCCTCCCCCCGTCCCCCGCTGGATATGGGGTCACTTTTTGTCGCCAATGGCTGAATTATGCAATCAAACCTGCTAAAACATGTGCCAAAATTAGATGCCAAGACAGAAGGCATGCTGCTGGCAGCATCCTTTATCTGGTTCTCGAGTTCCCTGCTAACTCCAATGTCCAGAGTTCCTCAGGAGTTTAAGCTAGAGGATTCTACAGAGAGTGAGTGGCGTGACTAAAAAAAGATGCAAAGACTGACACAAACCAAATGCAAGGCTGCTTGTTCCATGAGGAGCCAAGAGATCAACTCCACGGCTTGGTGACATATGTCGACTCCACAGAGGATGGTATATGAGGCTTGAGATAGCACGTCATTCCCTAAAGGGAAGCATGGTAAGAAAAATATAATAATGGCACTGCCATGATCCTTACCAATTATAGTGGTGGAGGTGGTATTGGTGATAACGGAGAAGGAAGTACTTCATTCCCTAATTGATGCAACACAAACAAGCACCTCTTCAGTGCAAGCACTGTTCTAGGTAGCAGGCACACAGCAGTGAAGGAAAGAGAGAAATCCCTGCTCTGAAGGAGCTTATATTATCGTGAGGAAGACAGTAAATAATCAAACAGCTAAAGTATATGCTATGTCAGATGGTGGTAAGCGTTATGAAGAGAGAGAAAATGCCATGGGAAGGGTACGCTCGTGGCAAGTGAGGCTACCATGAGGGCCTCGCAGGTAAGCAGACATCAGAAGGAGGGGAGGGAGTGGGCCATGGGCATAGCTGGCAGAAGAGCATCCCAGAAAGAGAGAGGAGAAAAATGCAAAGGCCCTTAGGTAGGAACACGCTGGGTCTAACCTTCCATCGTGAATTGCCAGACATGTTAACAGGCTCCTAACAGGCCTCTCTGCTTTCACACCCCTTCCCTCCTCACACTCCGCCTCCGCTAATCCCCACAGCAGCTAGAATGACCCTTTAAAATCCGCGAGGCTATGCCAGACCTCTGCTTACAGTTCTCATTGGCAAACAAAAGCCATACTTTCTACAATGGCCCACAGGGTCATCCCAAGTGCGCTGCCCCTCTCCTCCTTCCAACCCAACTGCGTTCTTGCTGTCGCTTTAAATGCACCAAACATTTTCTCCTCAAGGCCTTTCTTGTCTTCTGTGCTTGAAATACATTCAACCGCGACAGCCATGTGGCTCACTTCCTCACTTCTTCGTGTTGTTAACTGCTGTCTCTCAACCGTATGGACACAGCACATACCTAATATTGCCCGAAAGAATGAGTCTCACCCTCTCCTCTCTCCCCTACTACGCCATAGTGTTGAACAGCCCAGGGGGGAACCACACAAATAGACAGACATGTAGGAACACTGACTCACGGGCCCCCAACTTGCCAAGCCATTTCTCTGGCTCTACCAGCCACTCTCCAATTTCCTTCACTGCCACCTCCTCCATCTATGGTTTCTCAGGAGGAAAAAAAAAAGATTTCTGTAGGGAATTCCTGTCAATTATTAAGCTTGCCCTCATACAAACACTTATCATATCTATATCTATCTCTATCTCTATCTCTATCTCTATCTCTATCTCTATCTCTATCTCTATCTCTATCTCTATATCTATCTACATGCCTTCCTTCTAGGTTCAGTGGAATGAATCTATCCTCCTATTGAAAACTAAAAAATACCTCTATTTTTATGTTGCATCTCATTTTTTCCACTTCTGCAAGACCCAATTTCATAAATCACCCTCATTTCTCTAAAATGTTCAACTCTCAACCAGCAATTCTTCATGGCCAATTATTTTCCATTAAACCAGTGGTCGGCAAACTCATTAGTCAACAGAGCCAAATATCAACAGTACAATGATTGAAATTTCTTTTGAGAGCCAAATTTTTTAAACTTAAACTATATAGGTAGGTACATTGTTATTAATTTAATTAGGGTACTCCTAAGGCTTAGGAAGAGCCACACTCAAGGGGCCAAAGAGCCGCATGTGGCTCGCGAGCCACAGTTTGCCAAGTACGGCATTAAACAGACAAATAAAACAATCACATAAAAACTTCCCTTTACCCACAGTTGCCCCCCAGTTCCTCCTGTTCCTGATGGGTTTAGTCCAACTCATGGTTGATGAAAGAGACACCAATAAGCACCTCCTTCCACATTTTAAGGCGCAGCAATCAGGTTTCACCCGCCTCTCCCACACAGAAATGGTCCTGCCTTGGTCACTGATGACTTCCTTACCTGTAAGAGCCAAGGACCTTTTCGGTCCTCATCTTACCTGACTCCTCACAGCCTTTGTTTCTGCTGCATCAGCATTTCCTGCCTGGTCTCTCCATGCTTTCCTCCCCACCTCTCTGGGCTGGTTATTGGCTCTTGCTTTTCATCCTGCAGCCCTAGGGAGGGACTCCACAGCAACTCCCCTTTTCTGCTTCCATCCCTCATTTTTCTCATCTGATCCGTCACTAACCCTGGCCCACTGAATCCACTTAATAGCTCCCGTTCATTCCATCCCAGTGATGTTGCCTTAGTTTGGACGTGTCTTTTTTTCTCACCTGGATCTTTGCAACAGCTTTTTACCTCGTCCCATCCTCTGCGTTGCTACCTACAAAAGCTCTTCAACATAAATCCGATCATTTCTCTCCCCTATTTAAATTTCCTGAATGGTACCCTTACAACTTTCAGGGTAAAAATCTAAATTCCTTAGTACTGGCATACCCTAGGCTACTAGAAAACTAGCTCCTACCTCCTTCTTCAGCCTGCCAATAGATTTGTGACTGTTGTTTTACGTGCAGGGTGTGGCAAAAGTAGGTTTACAGTTGTTAGTATGTGAAACACAGAGTTTATTCTGATATTATTATCTATCATTGTATTGTTTTCCAGACAAACTGTAAACCTACTTTTGCCCAACCCTGTATATGTATAATTCCCATATGTTTCTTATCTTTTGAGAATTTTCTGAAAGCTATTTAGCACATAAGAAAAGCAATCTCTTTCTGAACTTGTTACTGTGAAGATCAACATAATAGATTGATTCCAAGCATTTCCCAGTGATCCCCAAATCCCTCTGTCTTTCCATTACATTAATGAACATTTCATGGAGCCCATTTAAAAGTGAAAGGTAAAATATGCGAACCCATTATCATAAATGTTCAACTGGAGAAACACAAATATACACACACTGTCATGAATGAAAAGAATACAACATATTGTCTCTTACTAAATAGATTTAGGTAAGATATGTTTCAGCTGTCTTACCAGGTTAAAAAGTCCTCTTAGACAAAACAGCAATCTTCTTTTTCTCTCTTGAAAGCACTGAGAGTATATAAATTGATTAGCCACATCTGTTATTACCACTGACACAGAAGACTTCTTCCGTAAGTCTAACTATGAGGTGCTACCTTCACCATGAGCAGATTAGCAAAGTGAAAAGAAGGTACTTGGTAAAGATTTTTCAGGAAAGCCCCGGAGTACATCTTGATTTCAGTAAATCATCTGGGCGGTCTCTGTAAATAGTTACTTATGGGCTAAATTGAAATAAACTGAAATGTAGTACCATTGTACATATTTGCAAAAATGATGATGTGTCATTTTGGCATACAGGGCAGACAAAAACAATTTACATGTCATAAGACACAACACAACCACGACGTACTTGTTCATTACAAAGATCAGTATGTGTTTCATGGAAGGCAGTCCCGAGTGGCATGCCACAGGCTCTTTCAGTGATTCTGCCCCATTCAATCTTTTTTCCTTCCAAATAATTAACATAAAAGCAAATAGGGAAGACTCATCTAAACTGAATGGCAGAAAGTAGGAGAGATTCTAGAGAGGGATGAAGACATAAGACCAAAATTACCTCAGCCGACTGAAATGAAATTTAACAGGATTAAATGTAAAGGCATATAGTTAAATGTGTAAAAAAGACCTACAAAAGCATAAGGGAGGAGAACTCTGACTCTGGCTACAGTCCAAGTAAAAATGTTCGACATGAGTATAACACAGATACTAAAATGCCGGCATAACCTTCTGTCACATTGATAAGAAAAGTGTCTACTTTTCACTCAACAATGATTGGACGAAAAATACTTATACAGGAAGCAACAGTCCCATTTGGTTTAGCCCAGCTAGCGTGCAGACCACATTTTCACACAAACATTAATAAAATCGGGAGGACAGTGACAGAGTGAGCTCAAGGAGATTCATCTCAAGTGAGGTTTAACATGGAAAAGAGAAGACTAAAGGGATAAGATAATCGTCTTCATATGTATGATTAATAATTATGAGGATAACTAGCATTTATTGAAGATCTACTATGGGCCACAGTATAAGGGACCCTCTATTATACTGTAATCTCTGCAAAGTAGATACTATTTTTTTCATTTCACCAGTGAGAAAACAACATTTCAAAAAAGATATTATAACTTGCCTAAAATTCACCCAGCTGGTAAATGGCAAAGCTGGGAGTCAAATCCATATCGATTTCCAAAGTTTTGTCTGTCTCTAGAATTATGTAGCAGGAACATGTCCCATTAGTCCCACATGATCAAACTAGAACCAAAAAGCAAAGTGCCAGTGAGGTGAATTTCCGAAAAGCCTTATCACATCTGGAGCCATCCAAGAATGGGATGGAAATGGGGCAGGAACGTACTCCCCGCCGAATATATCCAAGCAGAAGGTGAATGTCCTGGGATGCTGTGGAGACAGTCATGACTTGGTGACAAGTTGAAAGACATCATCTCGGAGGTCCTTCACAGCTCTTAGACTCATGGGTGTGTATCGGGAGTTATTAAAAGCCCTTTAAAAAACTTACTGATTTTAGAGAGAGAAACATCGATTCGTTGTTCCACTTATTTATGCATTCACTGGCTGATTCTTGTAGGGATCAAACCCACAACTGTGGCACTTTAACCAACTGAGCTACCTGGCCAGGCCCTAAAAGCAATTTTTTTAAAAAGTAAATACATACTTCCAAAGAGTTAGATGCTTGTACATGTTCAAAAGCCTGGCCCATCTTTCTCTCTGCCATTGTTTCATGGTGTAGACATACTTCTCAGCATGCCCCACAAATTTGGGGACAAAAAGTAGTGGAGATTTGCATAATTTGTTAAAGCCTCATCCATGCAAGTGGAGCCAAGATGACAAAGATGACAGTCCAGGGCTGCTGTGTGTTGGCCTGGGGAATGCAAATGTGAAGCCACTTAGCTTTCCATGAATAAAGCTTCCACAAGACATGAAAACAAGATGAGACACGCTGCCGTTCAATCATTTACAATCTTATGCCAGGCACCTATATTTTTGTCTGCTCAGCACCCACACCCCTCTTGTGTTTGGGGAAATCCCAAGCTTGGCAGGGCTTTTTACCTGTTCCCTGCAACATAACCTGGGCCAATCAGATGCTGCCCCAGTTTTTGAATCTGAAGGGAGGGACTGACCAATGGCAGCCAATCATGTGGCGGCATCCTGAGAGGACTGTCCCTTGGCCAAGCTCTTGGCTGTGGAGCTTGTTGCCCTGGTTTCTATTACTTTTTTTTTTAATTGAGCTAATGAGCTACCCCATACCTTTCTAATAAAAACTTTTCTGATTAAGTCAAACATAACTTTTGTTTTTGTTATTTGCAAGTAAGAACTGGCACACTTCTACCAGTGTATATCATAGAATGAGTTTGGCTGAATATATGCTCTTGTCCCTATGCAGTAAAAAACCACACCAAAAACTACTGCTAATATAAACCCAAGATGTCTATTCTAAAACGCTGGCACCCCAGTGACAGAGAAAATCCCAACTTAAAAAAAATCAGCTACATCTATTAAACTACAGGAGATAATTATACCTCCATTAGTCAACTGTGTGATACATTATGATTCTCAAACTGCTTCATTCATTCTGCACTTATTTATCGAACGCCTTCTGTGTCAGAGAGAGAGAGAGAAAAGGAATGGTTCCTAATTAGCCCTTTTGTTTTTTTGCATCTATATACGTAAAAGCAGAGAAGGAGAAAGGTGGAACATTTGTAATGTTATAGACCCAGAAAAATAAATATTATTGGCAAAACGTTTTTTAGAAGTCCTGCCACTTATTTGATATTGCCTAATACCTTATTTCATACAGACTTTATCTACTCATTGAATTATCCAGCACACAAGGAGAACACAGAAAGGAATAATTGGTCACTTCTCAGCAATTCTCTTTGTACTTTTCACCTAGATGAAGGATTCCCATAATGTACTGAACTATAACAGTAGGAACTACTGTACCAAGCACTCTTTTTCTTAAAATACATTTTTATTGATTTCAGAGTGGAAGGGAGAGGGAGAGAGAGATAGAAACATCAGTGATGAGAGAGAATCATTGATTGGCTGCCTCCTGCACACCCCCTACTGGGGATTGAGCCCGAAACCAGGGCATGTGTTCTGACTGGGAATGGAACCGTGACCTCCTGATTCAGAGGTCAATGCTCAACCACTGATCCATGCCGCTGGGCCTGAGCAATCTTTGAGTAAAAATCTGGCTATCTAGAAAACCTTAGAAATGAACCATTCTAAAGATGCACATTTTCAGGGTATCATGCTAAGCACCAAAGGTTAATTCAGTGATTATTTTAACAACTCCGGGGAAATCTTTTCTACTTGATATTATATCTCTTCCTTCTGTCAGTAAAGAAAAAAATAGCAGGCAGCCAAATGTGTGCATCACTTGAACTATGTCATTTCCATCCTGGAAATGTTTCTGTCTTGGTTCCCGAGGTAGAAGAGTGGGCCTGAAAGGCAAGGAAGCTATTTTTAGCACCCGACTTCTTTTTTGAGAAATTCATCCCTTTCTTGATGTGAATGACTACAGAGACTTTCAACCACAGTTTTAGATCAGAAATGTGCACATCACAGGAAAAGTCAAAAGATTCAAGTTCTGAAGACGGAAACTCAGCAAATTTGGTACCAAGTTCTGGGGAAGGGCTGTGTGCTTTTGCCAAGTACATGTGCTGCAGTGATCTTCCAAGAACTATAGAAAGCACAAGCTGTAAAACAACAACGCTGCGCTTTAAACGGGGACTTAGGAAAGCGCGCACATATTAACACAGACCTGCGTGTGTGCACATACTCGGAAGTCAGTAGGCCCAGTTTTCACGTTTGCTTGAAACCCAAATCAACGAAAATATAGAGCAACGTAAAGAATACAGTTCTGAACTATTCAGGGGCTCAGATACAGGAAGGAAAAAAGCCACACTAATATCTACTTCGAACATAAATCTGGTTTGGGTTGTTGGGGAGATAAAATAACCACCAGCCGACGTCTTGACAGTTTGACAATGTTCAAGAAGCTACACTAAGGGGACAGCCCTGAGGCTGCAGAGCTTGAACAACCAGTTTGATAAAAGAACAACCTGTCTGAGTCTCTAAAGCCTTTCAGCTGAACTCATGCACACATAGGGCTCTAACCTCGAAGAAAGAACTTGGCTTTTACACCGGGCAATTCAAACTGGGTGTACACAATCTGTCTAGAGTAATGCTGTTTGGAAGAACAGTGACTTTTAGAAAGAAACAATAAGAGCTCTTTGGCCTGTCAGAGGAGTTTTCTTTCTCTTCCTCCAATCAGGTGTCAAGCAGTTTCAGGCAGAGCTCAGAATGATCCACACCCATGAGAAGGCAGCAGGTGGACACATAGGTGTCACTCAGAGGCTCCATCTGGTTCTGGTCCAATTCAGCACACACACATCGAGTGTCAGGCACTGTGCTGGGCCCCAGGATTCTAAGATGGTGAAGACAAAATGCTGCCCAACCAGGTCTCATTTTCTGGAAAAACATTTCTTCTGGGGGAACCTCTCCTCACATGACTTACAGTAGACAAGATCATGTTGAAAACAGGTGTGTGCCAGGCCTGGCTTTGTGGCTGAGCACTGTGGGCAGCCTAGGATGACAGTATCATTCACTGAGTGCCTGCCATGCGCCACTCTTCTAGGCGCGTGGTAAGCAATAACTCATGTAAACTCACAACAACGGTATACAGCAGGCCTTCGATTAGCCCTCTAGGGGATAAGGAAGCTGAGACTTTGTGACATTCAGGTCTGTAGGGCTCCAAAGCCTGTGCATTGTCTGTTGTTGGGCATGGCTTGCCATGAGAACAGGAGTTCCAGTCCTCTTGGATGAGATTCACCCATTCACTCATTCATACTTCAGAACCATCTACGTGAGCTGAACCCTGTGCTGTGTTCTGGGGGATACGTGGTGATTGATGTGGCTCAGTCCCAGCCCTGATGGAGCTTGTGGTACAGTGGTGAGGACAGATGGGAAACCCAGGTCTTGAGAAGGGAAGTTGAGAGTATGTTGGAAGCACATTGGGATGCTGGTGAGTCCTTGCTGAATCCCAGTGCAAGTGACTTAAACTAAGGCCTCAAAGAACGGATTGGAATTATATTAAATGCATTTGTTAAGTTAGGGGGTGTGCTGGGCCCGGGAAAGGGCTCAGCATAGCGATGAGTGCTGCAGCCAAAAGGAAGATGAGAGAGAATGTGATCTATACAGGGATCCGAAAAAGGCCCTGAGTGGCTGAAGGACAGAAAGCAAAGAGGAGAGAAGCTGCAGGGGTGAGAGGGACCCAGAGTCTGCAGGACCCTGCGGGCTGCTGCATTTATCCTTCATTCAGCGGGAAGGTTCTGAGGGGCTTTAAGGGGGAAGGGGGGACAATGAAAAACATATGCCCAGGTTTGCATTTTAACACAATAAATCTAGGTGACAGGTAGCCAACTGGGGACAGAAGTGACCACTATTTCATAGGCCCCTACAGACAAAAATAATCCTAGACAAAACTAGAAAATTACAGTAACGAAAGAGAAAAACACTTCTACCCACAATCCTTTCATCTAGAGATAATCACAATAACTATTTTTTCTTGTACTTCCTTCTGGTCTATTTTTACGGCTTACAAAAATTGGGTTATTTTGAGGAAAAGAGATGTGTATCCTGCCTTTTCAATGATATAAGCTGAGCATTTCAAAAACATGATTTTTAATTGTTGAATAATATTCAAGCACAATGACTTGCCCTCATGGATTTAACTGATTCCTGTTGTGGGCTCCTGACTCCTTGGCACATCCATGTGCAAGAATCTCTGTCAGTACCTAAGATTGTTTCTTAGCAATGGGTTCTAGAAAAGGAATTACTGAGCCAATGAGCAAAACTGTATTAGGTTTTTTACCTGTATTGCCAAAGTGTTCTATAAAGGAATGATTCTTGTGTGAGCTGCTGAAGGTTTGAAGAGACCAGCTGTGTCAGGAACAAATAAGCATGCCCATCTCCCCACGAGGCCATCTGAACTGAGACCTAACATTTATAAAAATCTGCCAGTTAACCCCCCAAGCCCCAAACAGAGATATTTTATTATTGCTAGTATATGTTGGTATTTATTCTTTGGCAAGTTATTTCATCTTAATGCTCGATCAAAGGTAGACAGTGTCTTCTGTACGCATCTGGTGGGGTGGGCGCTTACCCCCTAGACTGTAATTTCCACGAATTAACAGGGAGAATGTCTGTTCTTATTCAGCACGGTTTCCACAGAGCCTAGCTAGCATCTACCCGGCACATGGTAGGGGCCCAGTTCCTATGTGCTGAAGAAGTGAACACAAACTTACATAAAGACATTTTAATAAGTAATAAAGAGAGCAGTATCTATATTTTATTCATAGGATAACGCCGGCCCTCCTCACAGGGCTTGCCACAAAATTAGTTTGGTAAATGTCTGTCATGAACGGCTACGTTTTCCTCTTTAGCTCACTTTCTAGGATTAGAACCTGCGTGAAGGAGAGTGCTGGGTGGTACCGGCTGCCCAGCTTCTACCACCTGCTCCGCAGCCACCATCCCCGGTACAGCCCTCAGTGCTGGGCACAACGGCTTTGCTGTTTCCGATCCCATTTTCCTCCACTCTCAGTCATGCCCAGCCAAACTCTCAAACCATACTTTTGATTTGAGAAAACCAACTGCCCTCTGGTGCAAGGCCTCATGCAAGGTGGAGACCACATATGGGTAGAGAATTAGAGATGCAGCATACAATGAAGGCATCCAGCCATGCCCAGATCTGCAGAGATCCTGTATTTATACACAGAGCTCCTGGAACCTGTCCCCAAAGGGTCATTTTCCTCTGTTGCATAATTGAGAATTCCTGGGGGCTGTCTAAAGAGGCACCCTCCCTCATTCAGGGGCTAGTTAGCAAGTTCCTAGTTGTTCATTTTCTTCCAAGTTCTTTCAAGGGCCAGGGCGGTGGTTATAAAGTGCTCCATGGTGAACTGTGGCTGGAATCTGGGCACGTGTTTTGCCAGATATATTCTGATAGAAAAGGCGGTTAGTTGAAACAAGTCTACCAGAACTATACTTCAGACAGATGATGAGTTATGTAGGCTTTTTGAGAGAATGGACATCTAAAGACCATTTATTTACTTTTGGGGGGTGGAGGGTGAGGCATGCTCAGGTATCAACAAAGTTTTGGGACACACATTCTAAGATGTGGATTAACCCTGCAATTTCACATCCACACGGGGCCTAGGACAAGCAGGTGTGCCGGACACGTGAATGACAGGAAAGTGGGGAGTCCGTAGTCTGGCCTAATCCAGCCCTTGACTTTCTGAGTTCTGCACAAGCAGGCTATGTTCTAATCCAAACTCTCTTGGATGGTTAAAACGCAGGGTCTCTGTATAGTTCCCTAGGAGGGTGGGCCACCCTTCAAATCCAGATGAGAGCCAGGCAGTCTGTGGGCCAGGAAGAAGCTCTCTCAGCCCCGGACACATGAAACCCCCCAGCACCTTCCCAGCTCGGCCTCCTTTCTCATTTACTCCCCAACTTTCATTAAAAGCAAAAACAAAACAAACGAAACACCTCTCCTTTTCCTCCCCTTTTTGAGATCTGCCAACTTCTTCCTTCGCCTTGCAGTGGTGTCCTGCTCTCTCCCCAAAAGGTCCTCAGCCTCCGGCTCCAGGTCTGCCCTCATTTGTGTGGCAGCCTCTGCCCGTCCTGCTCTCTTGAAGTCATGGGGGAGGGGGCCCCAGAGAAACCTGGCACTGATGGGATTTCCCCCCCAGACCTGGGGAAGAGGTCTGAGAGTCTGTTTTGTTGGTTTGTTTTTCGGTTTATTTGTTTGTGTTTTGAAGGGAATGACATATGCTCCTTATAAATACATGCTCTGTTTTCTTCCATTGCTCTCTTTTTCTACCAGAACCTATTCCTGAAAGCCCTACTGGCCAGAGCATAAAAAAAGTGCCTCAAATATCAGCTTCTCTGGATAATCTAGATATAGTCTCCTTTAAAAGGACTCATAAGTATCAAGTATCTCTTCGTAACAAGCAGAATCAAAAATATAAACTAGCAGATTACAATACAATAATGCATGCTTCCATTTGAACACAGGCGATGCTAATGCCCTGGAACTGGGGTTGCACAATAATAAAGCCACGCTCTCAAATTCTCACTAACTCTCCATCTCACCCATTCTGATACCTCTTCAAGAACCATTCCACTTTCAACTGAAACAGTTTCAAGAATAACTGATTGTTGGGCAAAAAAATCTTTTATTTTAAAAAATACAGATGTATATTTATGTATATGGCTCTTTCAGCTCTTCCTGAACTAAAAAATTCTTCTTATGTCTACAAAGTAAACTTAAGACAAAGAAGTTACAAGGGAAATAAGACAAAATCAAGATTTTTCACTTAAGTCCTGATCATGGGCCTTCCCAAAACCAATCTTAGAAGCGGCATTATGATGTGGGCTATCTGAAGATCTTCCAACATTATGATTCTAAAATAAACAGTTTAGACTTTTGTTGGCTAAAGATAAACCAGAGAGGATCACAACAGAAGTTTAAACTGCCATTATTGGTTTTTCTTTTTAATCTTGCAAAATGCGGTAAAGAAATATTCTGACTCAGGGTAGAAAGGAGCAGCTGGCTTGCTTTAGTCTCTATCATGTCCACAGTTGCCCTTCACAGGAAATATGCAATCAGTTACTTCCTTGACTCACACTGGGTTTAATTCCCCCACAGCCTGAGAAATAAATTCCTCAGAAAAGACATTTCCTTTGTGGGGGAAACGGGTCCCTGTAAATGTAGACAACAGAAACCAGCACCCGATTCTCCCATCACCCAGTCACTCTGAGGTCTGGGCGACCAAGAACCTCACTTCAGAGTGTACTCAAGCGCAGCCCTGAGCACAGACCTAACCCCGGCAAACTATCTTCACTCCTCTGACACCTCTGATCGCGGAGTTATAAAATTCCCCAGGGAAGAGGCTCACGAAATTACCAAGTTACATGACCTGTTCCCCCCAACTCACAAATGTCCTCTTGACTGCTGATTACTTTCTTCAAACTAATAGACTTTGTATCCACGGCTCCAGGAAAATGAGTTCTTCTGTTGGCTGCCCAGCCTCCAGATTTTGGTTGTTACATTTCAGAGATTAGCCTTCCATAGCGCTGAATCCCATCTCCTTAGTTTCAGGTGTTTGAAAGTTTTCAATACACAGGATCACAACACCATTAACGCCTTTGATGGTGATGAGGTCGGCACACTGATTATATTTAATCAGCTACCTTTTCACTGCCAATGTATGATATCAGGGGCTTTCCATATAATTGGATGGTTGACTTATGGAACTGGTGGGGATTTGAGACTATATAGGGACCTGCAAGGAAGTGTCAAAGCTGGATATGACTTCCTAACTCCAAATCTCATTCTCCTTCCACTGCAATAGTTAGTTCTTTGCTGTGAAAGCCTCTTTAAACCTTGTGTGTGAGTTTAGTTGACATTCAAGAAAACACCATGCATTCTCTGAAGAATCTTGGTTTACTCAGAGGAACCCAGGTGCTTAAATAGGCTTACGAACTGACTTCACAACCAGAACTCTACAAGGACGGGCAGCATGCATCCTTCACTTCTTCCCCTCTGTTTGCTGTGAAAACCTATTTTCTCATGGGAACCTAAAGCTCTGAGTGCAGAGCTCTCACTGGCCATGTTGATCTGTTACTATGGAGATCACTCTGGTAACTTACAAACCTGCCACCAGTCCAGACACACAGTATCTCATCTTGACTCTTAGAAGGATGTCTCAACCTTCAACTCCCACCAGCTTAAAGTTCGCCTCTGCTAGCATTTAGCTCTAAAGTATCTGCAGTTTAACTCTGAAATGTCATTAAAAATATAAATCCTTGGGAGACAATCAGGGAAGTAAGGAACGCATGTCTTAAGAGTCTAAAGCAATAAAGTGCACATAGAGCGTTGTCCCTAGGTTAGAATTATGAACTTGGTTGTTACATTACTTGACAGAGAACCAAAAGTAAAATCGGAATGGGGATGCCATTGGACTTACTACCTAACACTTATTGATTATCTGCAATGCACTATTTACACAGCATCTAGCTCATTACTGTGAGTTATGCAATGTGAAAGCATTACTCGCTATTAGTCCCCATAAAGTCCACTACATTTCCAGAAATTGGAGTTCCTATATGTGGCAGGTTGACAGCATTCTGTCACAATCTGTCTCTAATGGGGGAAACAAATAGATGTCATGTTGGTCATCAGTTGAAACACGTCAGAATCACTCTGGGTTTTATGCTGGTTCACTGGATCGTGGAGGGGCGTGGGGCGTGATAACAGCCATTCCTCATTCCTTATTCACAGAAGTCTAAAGGCTTTCTTTCTCTCAAGTCAACAAAGCTACATTTGTGCATGAGAACTTGATACCTGTCTAGAAGAAGGTCTGTTTTAATTTCCCCTAAATCCTAGGGTTATTCGAAGGCTGGGGGGGGAGGGGCGAGGGGGCGGGGGGAGGAGGAGACGGGACTATGGTCTAGCCCAGTGATGGCGAACCTATGACACGCGTGTCAGGGGTGACACGCGAACTCATTTTTTTTGGTTGATTTTTCTTTGTTACATGGCATTTAAATATATAAAATAGATATAAAAAATATAAATCTTTGTTTTACTATGGTTGCAAATATCAAAAAATTTCTATATGTGACACGGCACCAGAGTTAAGTTAGGGTTTTTCAAAATGCTGACACGCCGAGCTCAAAAGGTTCGCCATCACTGGTCTAGCCTCCGGTTGACAGTGGCTAGATATGACCCTCCCTGTTAGGAATTCCCAGGAGCCATGGAAAGGAGGCTGGAATTGTATGTTTATGTTCAGAAGCCTCAGACTTCAAGATGGGTCTCGACCACATAGACATAAAGTTCTCTGGTGGTTTTTAAGATGGGCAGAGGCAACTCTGCATCCAACAGCGTGAGGTGAGCCAAGGGGGCGGAGCTTCCTTTCTCTGCACACCCCGAGTTAAACCTGGGCTGTGGCCTCAGTCACATGGGGTCTTGGCAGCGGCACAGTGAAACTGTTCGCACGTGGGAAGATACCGCCAACTCCCAACATCCAAGGCCTGGCAACCTCCTTCCAGGCCCAATGAGTTGTTGTTATTGTTGTTTTGCACTTATGTTTGAAGAGCATGGAATACTGAAAAGGAGATACAATGCAAACTTAATAAGTAGCAACTTCCTTTTGTTTAAGATTGAACAGAAAGGATATTGAATTTCATCCACCTATCAGTCATCTTGCTCCCTTTGGCACCTCTTCAGCTCCTGAAACATCTCTGCTAATATCCGCCTTCTAACGTGTTCTTCCCTGGCATTGCTGCCCAGAGTGCCAGGTAAGAAAAGTACCCAAGGAAACACAGGATTAAGAAGCAGGTGAGTGCACACCAGCTCTCAGTCCAAACCCTCCTCCACATCTCTTCTTCTCCCTTCCAACCAAACTAAACAACAATGACGTCAGTCCACCTCTTCCACATCCCCTCACTTCCTCGCCAGAGGAGCAAACGAGTAGATTAAAGTGTAGCTTTGGCCACAGCATTTCAATGGGTGCTTTCCTTTTTTTGTACCATGAGCCCAGATAGGGAATCTGAAATAATGAAGAAAAAGAATTTTTGAAAAAGACCCCACTGGCTGCTAGAGGCCAATGAAAGATTAAAATGAGAAATTACATTTCTCTACAGGACAAATGGCACCGTTTCTCCCCTTACCATGAACTCAAAATGACACCTATACAGTGTTTTGCTACATATGCCAAAGAATAACTTAGTACTGTGAGTCTTTTATAATTACATACCATCAAAATTATTTTTTTTCTCAGATTTCCTCTTGGATGCTGTCTGTGTTTTAAATACAAGTGAATTTAAATAAATCTTGGCCTGTATTGAAAAATAGTTTTGAAAGTCTATATTCTTTGGATAAGAAAATAAGGTTAATGCTGGGAATGAGAAGGAGAAATTAATTCCAGAGCTATGTACACTGTAGTCAAATAAGCTGGAGATAAAAACTTTGGACTTAATACGGCATACACAAAAAGCTTATTTGTACAGAGAAAAGTAAATACAAGCAAACATAGAATCAAGAAAAAAATGTACTTTCTATGGAGATATAAAACATGTCTTATAAGTTTTACGTGTTTAGATGCTCAGTAAATAATGGTTTTGTGAATATGATATTAACTGAGTTTTTGCTTTCTTAGACTGAGTTCCTACCTGATTCATCTTTGCATTCCTAGCTTTGAGCATAATGGCTGAATAGAACAAGATTTGGATTTTCTTCAGAACAAACCCAGGCAGCCACAAATGATATTTCTAAGGAATGTCACATGGGAAAGAATGCGATCTGGGGGGGGGGGGGGGGGGGTCACTTACCTTACCTATCTGAAATATGGCCAGATTTCTGTCCTATCCTGTAAGATGTGGCAGAGATGGCCAGTGGAGTTCTAGGCCAAGTTGGCCCTAGAATGAACCAGAATGGGCTTTTCTAGAGAAAAGGGGCAGGACAATGTTGGGGCAGTTTATTGCCCAGGTGTATTATTCCCCACAATGGAAAGCTTCAGGCTTTGTTGCCATTACAAGTGTATCTCAACTAGGTTAGTTTTGTGTCTTTTCAGGGACCTGGTATGGATTTGCTTCCCTTCTAAGCACTGAGGCTCGTTTACTTACAATCAACAACAGAGATGGGATGCACTGAAGGGGTAAAGAACACAGATTCCAGAGCAGACAGACCTGGGTACTGACTCTGGTTCTGCTACCAACCAGTTCTGTGGTCTTAAGCAAGTTACCGAACATTTCAGAGCCCTGGCTTCTGTACCTGTAAAGCAAAGATACTATCACCTACTCCCAGACTTGTAACACACAGGGCACACCCAACAAGTGTCGGCTGTTTTCACTCAGGGCTTGGGATGTGATTTTATACATGGTCTCTAGTTTCTCCAGTGCCTCAGTTTCCTCAAATCAGAAATGGCTGCTGAGAAGACTGTTTTGAGGCAAAATGAGTAACAGTCCTTTACTCACACCAACTGAATAATAGGGGAGAATAATGTGGCGGTCCAAAAACTCCCTATCAGCACATACAAACTTTGGCCTTAATGGGGCATACACGAAAAGCTTACTTTGTACGGAGAAAAGTTAACACAAGCAAACACAGAATTAGGAAAAAATGTGCTTTCTATGGAGATATAAACCATGTCCTTGTAAGTTTTAGATATGTAGATGGTCAGTAAATAATGGTTTTGTGAATATGATATTAACTGAGTTTTTGCTTTCTTAGACTGAGTTTCTACCTGACTCATCTTTGCGTTCCTAGCTACACTGGCAGGACCGGTCAACACTGTGGCCTCTATCCTGGGCGACTACTTAAAGAAGGACCTCCAAATGGGAATGCCTTACATGAACAGTCATTTGGAAACTGAGGGTCCCCTAGAGCAGCCAGAAGAAGGTTAAACCAAAGCCCCAAGACAAGCTGTCTTGAGGAAACTGTCATGTTCAACCCATGATCCTAGTTTTTTTCAAGTCAGCATTCACTCAGAAATACCCCAAACCAAATTGCTATAGCTGACACAGCTGGCAAGCACCAATTTTCCCTGTTTACATCAGGAAATGTCTAGCTTTTTGACATAAGTTTCTTCATCAGACAGGCCACTATACAGTAAGTACTTCTTCCTATTCTTCAGAATAAATCCTATGAACAACTGTAAATGGCAGGGGCCTCTTAATTGATTATATAATACCAGAGTTAGGTAGACCTTATTAAAGTCATTTTCCAGATGGGCAGATGAGACTCATAAAGCTTAAACAGTTCACCCCAAGCCACAGAGCTCCTGAGTGACAGCTGGGATTGAACCCTGGCCTCCTGACTCCAAGTCCAAGGTTCTTTCTGCTCTACCATGTGGCCGCTCCAAACGTCACACTTCGTTCATTTCCCTCCACAGAGCCCAAGTATATTGCACACATAGAAAACCTCTAATAACTATTCGCTAAATTAATCTAGAAATTCTACAATTCTGATGTTTAATCTAATTATTATTTCAATCCCCAAAGACACCAATATTGGCTAATGAGCAAGGGCTATTTGGCGAAGGTTTCAGGAGTTTACAAAGTGTTTTAGAAATCTTCTTAACAATGTGTAAAAGGTATTTCTATGCCCATTTTAGAGAGAAAAAGGCCGAGACATTGAAAGATGTGTCCAAGGTTACACAGCTAGCTGCATATCGCCAGAGCTGGCACATGAACTTAAACATCCCATTCTAAAACCTGTGTCTTTTCTACTTCACTAGCCTTGCCTAACTAACAACTGACCATCATTCCTTCTCCTAATCTACTCCATGAAAAAATGAATTTAGTTCACAAGGCATCTTCATGTCAATTTTTTCCCAAGGCAGGCTACTGAGCCTTCGAAAATATGTTCAGGTGTAAGTGCCTCGGCCCAGCACAGACCCTTATTTCCTTCAACAACGCAGAGACTTCAGACTCAGCTCTCAGCACAGAATAGCACTTACATTTACTGCCTACAAGATTTTAAAGGCCAGCCTGAGGAAATGGCTGCATTTTTTTTTTTACCCCATTGCTGAAGACATCTTCAATCATTGCTTTGTGTCGAAGGGGGAAGGAAAGAGGTCATTTCTGAGTCTTGGCAGCATGGGGCTGTAACAAAACCTGTAAGGCGTCTGTGTAGGTCAGGGATGGGTGAAGCCACAAAGAAAGGCAGCAGGAGCAGTGCTCCGAGCCTCTTTGCTGGCTGCTCCGGGGGCTGTTAGAGAGAGATGGTGGCAGCTAATGGTGGGGGTGGGAGGAAGGTGCTGGGGGGGGGGGGCGGGGTGGATATAACCCAGCATACAGAAACCTGTCAGGATGGGATTTATTTTTATTCTGTGAGGGAGTATAATAGGGCTTTGCCTGCACTCTCAATAGCTGTTTTGAAGTGAACCCGGCTGGTATGTCTTTAATTTGTCATTTCATTATGAAACTGTTTCCCTTCCAAGAAGCCTTCAAGTCAGGAAGCTCTGTCTGCCCACACAGGAAATTCCTTTGCTTCAACTTCCCCAAAAAGGAAATTTCCCTCAGAAGTGAGCCCAGCATATGCCTTTGAGCAGAGCTGTTTCAAAAAACTTTGGCAGCTGAGTCCTGAAAACACCCCTGGTCTTCTGGGGCTGCTGGGATGTCGGGATAAACAGTTGGGCTCTCACCCAGCGGGTGGGGACCCACTGAGCCTGACCCTGGCCCACCTCTTCCTCCCTCTTCATTCTCCTGTGCCCTCACCCTCCTCACATCCTGTGTTACACCAAGAGCTTTAACTCTCCAAGAAGGAATTTGTATCTGTAATTTTCATCAAGAAATAGGCATATCTGGGCCCTGGCCGGGTAGCTCAGTTGGTTAGAGCATCATCCTGATACAAGGCTGTGGATTAGATCTCTGGTCAGGGCGCATACAAGAAGCAACCAGGGCTGGCATGGCTCAGTGGTTGAGCCTTGACCCATGAGTCAGGAGGTCACAATTCAATTCCCAGTCAGAGTACATGTCTGGGTTGTGGCCCCAATGCCCGGTGGGGGGGTGTGTAGGAGGCAGCCAATCAGTGGTTCTCTCTCATCATTGACGATCCTGTCTCTCTCTCCCTCTTCCTTCCTCTATGAAATCAATAAAAATATATATACTTTAAAAATCATGGTCATCATTACTATTTAAAAAAAGAAGCAACCTATGAATGCATAAATAAGTGGAACAACAAATTGATGTTTCCTTCGCTCTAAAACCAATTTTTAAAAATAGGCATATCTGTAGACTTCCCTATATCACATGTGTGTGCACGTGTGTGTGTGTGTGCACGCACATACACACACTCACACACACACAGGTACCCCATAGCCATCACATGGCACTTCAGCACAAGGCACCAATTCTTGTTCTCCCTCAAACCCTTCCACACAATTGAGATTTCTGGTAGAAAGGCTACCCTATCTCAAATGAAAAGGGTGCACAAAAATAAAATAGCCTATTATAAGTTCCTAAAGCACATATATTACCAAATTACCTTGCATCAAGAGTGGTAGATATTTTTTTTTCTCAAAACAAACTTCCCCAGTGAGGATTTTAAGTAAAATATGGAAGGGGAAGAAAATATCTCCAACCAAAGCCTTATAAAAATTAATCTCTCAGACATATTGTGAATGATTAAGTGGTGAGAGCCCCAAGCAGCTGTGCTGAAATGAATAATAATATGTAGTATTTTATGAAGCTTCTTAGCAGACAGGCATTAGCAGGAAACTGCTAGACTCAGTTGAGTCTTTGATTTTCCATTTCAAATCACTTCATTTAAAAAAAAAGAGCTGTGAGAAAGAAACAACATAGAGACCTCATGCACAAAAAGAGGCAGTGGCACTGAACTTCAAACCATCGAGCAAGAGACGGAGAAAGAGAGACACAGATAGATGAGGAACTAAGACGGCCCTGGATTTCCCCCCTGCAATTAGACTGCACTAGAAGGGCAGAGCGATAGAATCTGATCTTATTACACTATTCATGTGCCTGAACTCTGTAAGGGATATTATTGACCAGGAAACACAGCGACAGTTAAGGGACTAGCGAGAATCATATAGTTCGCTGAAATCTGAATACATTAACTCTGAGGTATGGGGTTTGGTAGATCTTTTCTGTGCAGTGGATTTATAATTTTATTTTAATGAGTTATTCTATTTTTCTAAAATTTATGAGGCTCCAACCATAACTGGGTCTCGGAGAGGGGCCCAACATTGTTTTTCACGCTCTCAAAGAGAATGGTCTAGGGAGCAGTTGGGCTTCTTTGGGGAGGAAAGGTGGAGAGTCTGACGGACCTGGTCCACCACCTACCAGCTCTGTGGCTTTGGCCCAGCTCCTTATCCTCTTTCAACCTGACTTTTCATCAGTAAAGTGAGGATAATAAAATGTGGTTCACAGGAGTGTCGTGAGGATTAAATGACATAATACATGTGAAAAGTGCCTACTATCAGCACTCAATAAAGGAAGTTATTACTCCAGATGGAGAGCCACGAGAGATCTTTCTCCCCAATTCCACACACCCACTCCTCATCTAAACCACTCACCTCTGGCTAGCTCCTCTAAGTTCCACACAAGTCACGATTCTCCTGCCCACTTCAACCTGAGGCTTGGGTTCAAGGGACCCTGATACACCTGCATAGTCTTGGCATTGCGATCACACATTTAGTCACCCCAGACGATGGTTAAAAGGCTTAATTTAAGAATTCAGATTTATACACACACACCCCACCACCCCAATTCACTATTCCTCTCAAGGAAATACACGAGGTTTGCACATTCTCAAGTTGGCAGTGTGCTCGAAGGAGGTCCAACTTTATCAGGCCGATACGAATGCTAGCGACGTCCTGAGGCCAAGGGCCAGGCATGATAAGTGTGAGATTACTCATCCTGGTCTCAGAGGTCCCAGTTCACAATGTTTTGTCTAAATCCAGGGGCCTGGAATTTCCATCTAATCTTATGTCTGTCTCCTTCGTGGAGAAGGCCAGCCGCAAGCAAAATTATAAAGCTTATTTCCAACTCTCCCCTCTCCCCTTGACCTTCTCTGCTGGCCATGGTTCTTCCATTTCAAGAGATTTGCTAAAATAATTTTCATTAAGATATCAGGAACATAAGGTATTGATAATCTTTATCTAAGGCATGAGATGTTATCATAATGCTTTACTCTTAAAAGTAGACCTAGGTAGAACTAATGCCTGGTCCAAAAGGAATGTATCTTTTTTTTTCTTAATCCTCACCCAAGAATATTTTTTTCCATTGATTTTTAGAGAGTGGAAGAGAGAGGGAAAGACAGAGAGAAATATCAATGTGAAAGAAACGTATTGATTGGTTACCTCCTACATGAGCCCTGACCAGGACCCGGGCCCGGGAGGAGCCTGCAACCAAGGTACCTGCCTTTGACCAGAATCGAACCCAGAATCCTACAGTCCACAGGCCAACACTGTCTACTGAGCCAAACTGGCTAGGGCAGGAATGTATCTTAACACATTAAGTGCCCTGTCAGTCACCAGTGACTTGACACTGTACTTTCCGTCTGGAAGACAAAACAGGCTGGGTGCTTAACATGTTAACAGTGAAATACCAGAAAACCCCAGCCCTCTGTCCTGGGCCCCAGGGTAGTGCCTTCAGGACAATAGAAGTTTAGAAGCCAAACACTTTCTGAATCTCAATGCTCCTTCAGCAAACAAAGAAGTACCAGCCATGAGGTTGCTACACAGCTGGATGTGCAAGGCCCAGGCTACAATACTCAGTTGTATTTCTTCACGCTCTTTCCCTGGATCACTCTGGGTGGCAGGAATCATCACAGAAGCTCCGTGAAGCAGATTCTGGCATAACAGCTCTGAGACAATCCAAAACTCACTCCTCTCTTTCTCTCTCTCATTTGGATTCATCTGAAGCAACATTTTTCTTTGCTGAAGAATCAAAAGGAAAACAATTTCCTTTGGCAAGGGCCAAACAAATATTGCATCTGTTTAGATGTTTGTAGGTCTCTGAAGTTCCTCTCCAAATGATCAGAGAATGAAAGTTTCTAACCCCTGACTCTCAAGTGAGAAATAGCTCTCTTAGGGAATTTCTACGTTTGTGTTCCTAAAAGACCTTTAAGTAAACCCAACATATCTGGGTAAATAACTGAAACGTGGTCAAATGTTAAGGTCAGCCCGAGCCCCGCACAGAATGCTTGACGGAGTTGCCGATAAGGGAAGAAGAACTGTGTGCAGGGCGGGGGTTTCGTGAGGCGGCTTCAGTACTACTTCACACGAGAAGTGAAAAGAGTAAGTGTGGGAGGGAGTTCAGTTCTGTGAGAACAACTGTGCGGAAGGAATCAGAATGGAAAGGAAAGGAGAGAGTTCTCTCCCCTACTTTATTCACATCTAGTAGGAAAACAGGCCCAAGACCGTCGAACCTCCCAACCCATCAGAATAACAGGTTTGTGAACTTGCAGTTCTTAGGGCTCCTTCCTGAAGTAAGGCATCTGGGGAGGAAGGAGAAGGTAAACCAAGGTCATCTTTGTTTCTCTACAAAGAGTTCCTGACGTGGGTGACCCAAGAGCTACTTTCGGAGGCAAAATAAAAGCCCTCCTCAGCTCTGTTCACGAATCGCTGCTGCTTCGGACAATTCTTTTCTCCCTCACCCCACACCCCCTTTTCACAGCCTGTGGCCATGAGTAGGTGACTCGAGTAACTAGTTCGGGGCCTCTGTTTAGAAATAGTTTCTTGGGTGTGAGTTTCCATGCCCAGGGGATGGCATGAGAGTCACAGATTCTCTGTTGGCTGGGCAGGTGGAAATGTACTTGAAAGCTCAGCATCAAAGCCTTCACTTTAGAAGCTGAAAGCCTTCAATCCTTGCCAACTGGGTGCTCCCCCCCCCCATAATTAGTGAACGCAGTATTAATTGTGCATGTGCCATGGTGCCAGCTGGAGGATGGCGTGGCCTCTCCGTGCAGATCAGCTGGCTCGGTAAAGCCTGAAACCCCGCGGAAACCGTCTAGAGAGGGAGCAAAATGCAGACTGTCATTTTTACAGGTTACAGGAAAGGCCAATGTGCCTCAAGTTGCAGAGGGGATTCCCACAAATCCTAGAGTTGGGGTCAAGAAGGTAGTTGCCAGAAGCCACACCTGTGCATAATGCACTGGGCAAAGGGGCAACGCGCAGGCGAGTCTCAGGCTGGAAGGGGGACTATGAGAACAGGGGAGCAGGCCTAGGGTTTGGCCGTGAGGTCCTAGGAACCGGTGAGAGAGATGATTGGCCAGGACTGCCTTCAGAAGACAGGCAAGGCCCAGGAGCTGACTCTGTACCTGATCCCAATCATGGGCTGCATAGGGAAGTGCCCAACAGCAGTAGGCACTGAATTTCCTTGTAGGGAGGCATTGTCACAGATGACAATTTCCTGTGTCACTGAAATACCTCCATCTGCACTAAAAGCTGATGTTGAGCGCTTGAAATCAAGTGAATGATCATGATTCTTAGCATTTAGAGATAATGCTTCCCTGCTAATCTCCCTTGGATTTCTCTTCTGGAATTAGAGAACAATAAAGTGGTGGAGCTTCGAAGAACCTAGAGAATCATGTGCTTGGGCTGCTTGGCTTTACAAACATGAGCATACTACAGCCCGGGGAGAAAGAATGAACCATTCGGGGTGGCCCCGTTATTTGGGGTACCCATGCTGGGCCAACACTCAGAGAGGGTGGACCCCCAGACAAGTGCACTCCCTGCTCTGCTCTCCTGGAGCAGACTTTCCCAGCCTATACATCAGGTGGGTAAACAAAGGCACAAGAATATCAGACAATCTTTCGAAGCAGGTCAGATTAACAAAGCGTATTAGAAAGTGAAATGCTTTCATTTGTGAACCAAGTAATATAATCTCTATTCGAGCACGTCACCTTTCAGTATTACTGTATAATAATGATCTGGGAGGTAGATCATCTCTTATAAAAAGATGGGAAATCGTGGACCTCGGGGGCCTCTTTTTACTTCATTTAATTTTCTTTTCTAACACTTCAGAATGTATACAAATACCTGAAAATACGTTGCAGATAACAGTCTGCATAGAGGACTGAATTTTAAAATTTATCTCCCTCTAAGTTCAAAATATAACTGTTTATGTCTCTGATTTTATCCCTTTGGTCTTTCAGTTAACATGTGTCCTTAGTTTACATAAATGTTGCTTAAATTAAAAAAGAAAATCCAATAAATAAGTGGGGGGGAAAGAAATGAAGAAAAAAAACCCCACCTGTTGGCTTGGCTTTTCTCCTACTAACCAACAGCTGGAAAGAAAGAATTTCCTTTGGTTTCTAAGACTTTCAAGAAGCAACAAGGTGAAGTGCAAACAGCGCTGGGTTCTACATAGAGATCTGGATTCCAATTGTGGCTCCTCCACTTTCCCTCCGTGTGTCTCTGGCAAGGGATTTGCCATTGATCCTCAGATATAAAACAGATCTAATATCCACTTTGCAGTGTTAGTGGCTCTTCGCAATAATATGTATAAAGTTCCTGGCACTGCAAAGCACTCAATGAATAGTAATGACAATGCTCACTTATTCCACACATTACTGTACCAGAGATTCTCTAGAATCTAGAGTGGTGTCTGACACACAGTTGGCCTGGGAATGGCTCCTCAGGAAGAGCACAGCTCCTGTGAACTGGCAGGTGGGCTATGATGACAAAAAAAGAAACTCATTTGCAAAGATAAGCCACTCCTGGAAAACAAATGGGTAATTAATTCCTGGCACTGATACCTCTAAAGTAGAGCTACATAAACTGACTGATACCCCTTAAGATGCTGTCATTCCACACCCTTCAACACTCATCTAGATACTTTTTTTTAAATGGTTGTGACATCTCTCCTCACAAACCTTTACCCTCCTCAGGGAACCATTTTCGTTACTGCCCCATCCCCAGAGTAGAGAACTTGGCCCCAGCTGGATGGGAGAACTAGCGTGTTCCCTGCACAGCCCTCACGGTTAGACTCTCCCTTCCAGACGTCCAATCTGTTCCCAGCACGCATCCACAGCTCTTTATCCAGTATCCATATCTGCAATCTGCATTTCTATTACTGAAATCTTAGAGCCCCATTTGAGGCTATTTCTAGCCGTGATCTAGAGGAAACAGAAATAGAGTCTAATTTCAAAAGAATGGGGTTTAATCCACCTACTCACGATGGAAGCTGTAAGTATCAGGGGAGGGTGACTAATTATTTTGGGGAATTTACAGTCAGCATGTGGCCAGGGACGGTTTAAATCCCTCAAATCCTGCTCTATCTTGCTTCAGAAGAGACCAGAGAAAAGAACCCCTAAAACACAGACGCAATGTCCAGGCAACAGTGAAATCAGTAACATTGGTAACAACCACCTCCGGAAAAGCATAAGGACAAAACGGTCAAAGTCATTCCTGTTAGAAACTCCAAGAGTCTGAGCTACTGATGAGGTTTAACTCGGGCATGAAGCAAAATGGGAGAAAATATCTATTATTTGAGGATGGAAACTTTACCATATTTGTATAAACTCAGCCCCATCAATGCTCTGAGACAATAAAGAGGAGGCGGGGAGTAGCTTCGGAAAGCAGAGTTCAAGCCAACATCGCACTGAATCTTCATGACGCTTGCCAGTAGGATTTTGTAGATACAGATAAGGCCGACCACGGAGCTTATGGGCAGGCACCTCTCATTCTGCAGAACCCTAATATGCCGAGAGAAAGACCTCACAGGTACTGATGGTTGGGGAAATCCAACGGGAGAGGGTTGAGAGGAGACAGGAGAAATGAAAATGTCCTTTCTTATTTTCCTGTTGTTCAAGTCTCTATTCATAGGATGAACGGGTTCTCACAGGCTTTTATTTTTAAATGGCTCTCTTGCTGGGTCTGTCATAAACTTTCAATATTGGGTCCAGAATAGAGCTGGGCATCCCTGGGCTCACATCAATAACTCACTGCACCCGATTGGAACAATCAATTGCCAACAGCTTCCAAACATCGACTTCAGCATCGTAAGGACACTGACAGCCCTCCTCCCACGGCTCCCCACCCCAGTCAAAGCCCTTTGTCAGAGCTTCTGCAGGAAGAGCGGCCTTAAATGTGCACAGAACACAGTATGAAACGTGAAGTGAAAGAAAGGTCAATAGACCTCTGGTTATATATTTCTTAAAAAAAAAAAAAAGACATCTAAAAATAGCTGCATTTATTGAAGCTGCTTCCTTATCAGGAAGCACGGAGCTAGGAATTAACGTCTGCCTGCATCGGAAATTCTTTCAGACAGCAAACCCAAAAAGGAAATTTCCCTTCCAAAGCATCCTGGCTGGTCTGCTGTGGGCTGTTTTTTCTCTCCACGCTGTTGGAAGCAGCTGACCGGGGCCCTGGTGCAGCCACATGGGCTTTTGGAGGACTAGACAGCCTTTAAGGATTTGAATGTAAAAAAGTGAAGGCCCCCAAAGGAAGGCTTGAGGGGAACAAAATACAAAATGCTGATGGCTGGCCATCTCTGTGAGAAGTCATTACTGCTTCGTCAAGATCCTGAGAATGAAATATTCTTCCCCATGTCCTTGCCTCAACTCTGCTGGTGATGTCACTGCACGTCACAGGCAGCTGTGTGAGGCGAGGCTGTTTTTGGAACACTGATAATGACAAAGGACAGGCAGGGGGAGGGTCTCAGAAGAGAGTGGGAGAGGCTGAGGAAGGAGACTTACAGATCAGGCGAGGCCATGGGGAAAACAGTTCCAGAGAAGGGTACCGACATGGGGTGGGTAGAAAAGGCCCTGGGATGGAGGGCCCCAGAGCAGAACTGGGCTCCTAGAAACCATATGGAGTGGTTATAAAATGAAGCCGATTTTCACGGTGAATTAGGGAAATCAGTCTCAATGCTGTGTACACAGAACCCTAGGCCCTTTAATGAAACAAACAAGGACATACATGCTTCTCTTGGCCCTTGAAAATGGTAGAAGCCACCCCCTAAAGAGGCTATTTACCAGCTTGGGAAACAAATTGAGTTCTAGTGAGTTACCGGCCACTGTCTGCCAGGCACTGTGCTAGGTGTTATAGCTCTGACACTTGCAAGAAACCCGAGTCTTAGCGAGGTTCAATAATCTCTAATACAGAGAGGTGGCCCTGGAATCAAGCCCGCCCAGGTCTGTCCGAACCTAAGTCCTTCCTATCACCAAGCAGTTTTTATTTTATTTTATTTTTTTATTTATTTTATATTGATTATGTTATTACACATGTGTCCTTATCCCCACGTTACCCCCTACCCCCCCACTCATGCCCTCACCCCCCTGTTGTCTGTGTCCACTGGTTAGGCCTATATGGTTGTATATAAGTCCTTTGGCTGCTCTCTCTCCCTTACCCCCACCCTCCCCTACCTTCCCTCTGAGGTTTGACAGTCTGATTGATGCTTCTCTGTCTCTGGATCTGTTTTTGTTCATCAGTTTATGTTGTTCATTATATTATCACCAAGCATTTTCACTTGGCAAGAAGGAAAGAAAAATGGGTCCTGCTCCCAGGATGCCATCCCTGGTGAAATGCCAGAGAAATGGGGCTACCTGGTTGAGCCCCATTCCCAGTGCTGGCCCTCTGGGGCCTTCACGACCAGCTCTGTCCCTTTGGTTGCAGAGATCAATTGAACTTCAGCCTGAGCTCACAAGAGAGTAAAGAGGGAGGAGCAGTAGAAGTGGGTGAGCAAAGTTAGAATGAATTATCCATAGTACCAGGCTCGTGTTCCTGATGAAAGGCAGCCTGTTGGAAGGTCAGCACCAATCACTGGTCAAGTGCATCGCTAGAGCCCTAGCTACTCCCATCTCTGCACCCAGGGCTGCCCAGACTCCCATAGTCGGAAGTACTTTCAGGCCCATGAGACTCTGCCATTGTGTTTTCTCCTAAGAAAGCCAAATGGTGACTTTGGAAATCGCATTAGATTCCTCACGTGCTGTGTGAATTAGGACCTATCTGAGCCACAGTCATCTCATCAATTAAACGGAGTTAATAACATCTACTTCAGGGAATGTTGCTTGATTAAATGAGATAGTATATGTGAATGAATTCTGTTACTTACAACAATATAAAATATTCACTATGATTATACTGGATTTCCATTCTGGCCTCTTCATTGGGAACAAAAATAACGTGAAAGCATATAAAAGTGTTGGTTGCTGTAGCTGATTAGAAATGAGAGACGTTGCATCTCTTTTTACCACCCTGGTTCTAATATAGCTTCGTCTGTCACGTGACTGTCTTCAACTCGGGTAGTCTGCTGAGAATGCAAAATCGCCAAGTGGGTGAGCAGCAGAGAGGTACCGTTTCCAGAGGAAGGCATTAAATTAAATTATTAAACACACACAAGTAGGAGTAGCAATGTAAGAATTTTAAAAGATTCACAAGGAAAGGCAATAGAGCCAAGGGACTATTTCTGGTGTTCTGACTAGAAAACTCCCAATGGCTATTACGGCTATTTATTAACCCGCAGCATCATAAACCGTAACCCTATTAAATATGATGAATGACTCCTAGGTTACGGTTTTTAAATACCAATTCACAGGGATTTTAGAAGGCCAAATTGGCATCACAGGATGCAAAGTCTTTGGGCAAATGGCGTTTATGTGATTAGATGCAATTATAGCAACTGAATGCGAAATGATGATGGACAAGGAATTTAGAATAAAGAAAACGCATTTATTTATTTAGATTCTGCCCCATCGAGCTGAACTACACTAATTGTGATCAGAGGGGCAGCCCTGAACCACTGTTTGAGGCCAAGTGTGTCACAGGGCTGGCACCACCTCATGAGGCACCTTGTGCTGTGCCCTCAGTGCTCATTGCTCCATGAATTTAGAAAAAAGTGCTCTCTGGGCAGACAAATGAGAAAAAGTCTCTCCCTCACATCATGAGGGCCCTTGTAAGAATTAGAAAACGGCACCTCTTGCTCCAAGCCACAGCCCTTCACTGCCTAGAAAATCGAGAGTGATCTTGTCAAGGAACTCGGAGGGTCTTTGGCCCTTTTAAGTGTTTTCAAGATGTGATAGAAGGCTTATGCCCCCTTTAAAGAATGGGACTTTTTGTTTTACTCTCCTTAACTGTTCTACCTCAAGTCATCTATCCTCAAGTTTAAAAAAAAAAATTCAGCACCCTTTATGGAAGAAGAAGAAAACAATGAAGCTCTTCCTACCTTCTCAGTAAACATGTGTGTGTTCGCTCTCCTGATGGAACGGGGAAGGTCCAGGTACCTGCCGGGGGGCTGTTGAAGGGCACCCACCTGCAGGTTTGGGGCGTGAGGAAGCCAGCCCAGGACGGCACGGGGCTGGCCCTTCTCCCCTTGGCTCTCCAGCCCTTTCCTAGGCCCAGATGCCCCTGGCTGCCCCTTTCAAGGCCTCTACAGTCACCACTTAACACTGGGCTCCATTTGTCACAGGCAAATAAAAAGGAGAGGCATTGCTTTCTACTTCTCAATGCTTGCTAATCTGTCACGCTGTGTCTTCAGTTTGAGGACAGCCCTGTGTTTGCAGAACAAAACGGGGAGAAACCCTCAGTAAGAGAATCTTAAATACTATGATCCCTGCCCTCCTTCCAACCAGGAAAGGATATATATTGATTTAAGAATGAAAGGAGAAAAAGAAAAAGTTAAGAAAGAGGGCTTATCTATAGATCAATGGGGATAAATGATGAAAAGAAGCCACTTTGAGGCACACCAGCCTGGTGAGTATCTCTTTAAAACAAGCAGCTAAAAATGCTTTCAACCTCGTAATACCATAAATGTCCTGCTGCTGTCTTGGCTTCCAGATTCTTCCCCGTACTTTCCATGAGCATTCCACTGGGAATTGTCTGGAATCCCAGATTAAAACAGCAATAACCCAACTCCCTTGTTAGAATATTTATTTTCTTTTAGGTTCGGAAACTCAGCTGGGATGCATCTCTCAGTATACAGCATGGCCTCAACCCTCCTAGGGGCTACAGGAGATGTTTCTCAAACAGCATGATGGGCAGCGGAGTCCTGGAACGGGAGAGGGAGGAGGGCATTGCAGCCTCGTGTGGAAAGCCCCAGCTGCGGACAAACAACAAAAGCCTGGGAACCTCCACTTTCAGAGGATTCATTCCAGATGTCAGAACTAATGGTATCACAATGTGGCTCATGCAGACTGACAAGGAGGCCCCTGAAGTCGGGCTGCCTGAGAGTAGGCATTGAGGCAAAATCATCACCTGACCAAATCCATACTCGAACAAGTAAATCTATTCTAAGGTTGGCAGCAATATGATACAGTCCAATATCTCATAATTATCTATGTGGGGGATCCATCCACCCACCTGCCACCTACCCACCCACCTAATGGAGCAAACCATTCAATAACTGATTGACCATAGTCCTCAGTTAGAATACTGAATCACTCCGAACAGACTGTTAGATTCTATGGTCTAACTGATTACTAGACTACAGAATCTAACCATCTGATCCTAAGAACAGATTCTAGCCATAAACCAATGCTACGGCCACATTAGTAAATAATGATTAAGTGGAAACCCTGAATTAATTCATCCATCCGTCCATCCAAAGAATATTTATTAAACACACATGGTAACATAACAGATAAGAATGTAAGCTTTGGAGTCAGACAGAATTGAGTTTGAATCCTGACTTTATCTCTTACGAACTGTGTGACCTTGTCAAGTTGCTTCAGTTCTCTAAGCCCTAAATTCCTCATGTGTGACACGGATATAAAAAGAATATTGACCTTACAAGGATTACTGTGAGAATTAAACAAGATAATTTACATAAAGGACTGCACACAGTGACGGGTACTGTGAGTTATTGTGATCCTGTGATTGTGTGATTACCACAGTAGAGCCTGGCCAAACAGTGGTAAGCTGTGGCTCACTAAGAAAACTGTCTACTCCCGAAAAAAGTTAAGTGTTGGTGGAAAAAACAGTTCACAAAGGGAGAATGATTCCTTAGGTGAGAATCATAATATCTGGAAGAGGGCTGGCTGACATTCTCTTGTCTGGTCACAATGGGTATGATAGGAAAAGTGGATGTTACAATCACTGACTCACAGTCAAACAGCTGGTGTAACAGCAGAACTAGTTAGGAATTAAGGTCTCTTGACTGCCAGTTTGGTGTGTTTGTTTTGTTTTACCATAACTTCCTATGGAGAGGCAGTTCTATGGTCAAAGAGCTGACATATGCAAGGGCATCCAGAAACCAACCAGGAATTAGGGCCTCCTTGGAGAAATGTGTCAAAGTACAGGAATAAAAAGCTACAAAAGAAACAGCAGCCCGTTTGGGACAAATGTTCATAATTCTTTTCTCCCTGCACCTGGCAAAGAGCGTGGTCTGCTTTGTTCGTTTCTGTATCCCCAGCACCCAGAAGGTCCTTGGTACAGTGCCGGTAATCAATAATTATTAGTGGAATGAAGAAGGGAATGAGATTTGGTAGAAGGAGTGTTTGGCCTGCATGGCACGAGTATGTTCCATCCTGAAGTGAGTATTCACAGGGCAGCTTGTGGAGGAAAAGATGCTATTACCTGGCTGTGGTTTCTTTTGCAACCCTGTCTGCTGCCATGGTGCCAAAGCACTCAGTTTACCAAGAACAACAGTGCCTGCAGCCATGACTTTGGCGCCTGTACAGTCCCAGTCTGGTCTGTGAAGGTGCATTGTGGAGAGGATGGTAGAGTGGAGCTAGGCCTTTCCCTCCTTGCCTAAGTGAAGGGGGAATGTGCTGACCCTAACATGTAGCAACTCTGTAAACAGTGATGGGCACAGCAAGCTGGAGGAGGGGGAGAATCCTTGTGGTCCCCAATCCTCACGGTCCACAAGCCTGGCACCCATCCTTACTGTGGGGGAGAAGGGGTTGCCAGCAATGTTCCCCCCAGCACCTCCCAGCACCACAGTCACCTGATTCCCTGAATTATCACAGGAAGAGAAAAGAGAAACCCGTGTCCTCCGTCCCCTATTGTTCTCCACCTTCAGCAGGCAACCTTCGGGCTCCTCAGGACGGATGGAACAAGAGGAGAATAACCTGGGGAGCAGCACCCTGCCAGAAAGCGATGGCGGGCACAATCGAGCCACCATGTAAGTTATTAGGAACTAACTCGGACAGGGCCAAGGTGACCCCCAGTGTCCTCCATAACCTGGACTTGTGCCCTCAGGATAACGTTTAAGCCAGAGAACCTGGCATTTTCTTGGACACCGTGACCAGGGTGGGAATCAGGTGATTCATTCTCCCCAGCTGCCCCCATCACATTGTATCTGGGCTGGGTGGCCGCACAGGAAAGACAAAAAAGGAAATGACAGGTGTCGGCTGCCTGGAGCCGGGCCCAGCAGCACAAGTGTGTTGGCCCCGGTGCCCTGCCAAGCTGCAGCTGAAGATTCAGACAGGGGAGGTGGCAGAGGCCGGGGGAGAGACAGTTTGGGAGATGACTGGGGGAAATGCCGCAAACTGGCTGAAGCTAAGGAGGTAATGCAGGCACTAGAGAGGGAAGAGAGGGGAGAAGAGTGGAGGGGAGAGAAGCCATGTCCAGGCACATAAGATCCAGGAAAGAAGAGCAACCAGCATGGGAAAGGCAGGAGCGGGGGGCTGTGAAGCCAGGAAGAGCAGCTCACAGCTTCAAAAGCAAAGCAGGGAGAGAATCTGACTCAGAAGTTGAGCAAAACTTAAAGCCGAACAAAATATTAAAGGGGAGTTAGTGTGAATTTAGAAAGACAGACTAACTGTCCCCCAAAATTCATCTCGCCTTTTAGGAGAGTGAGTGGACTCTGCCATATCTAGTGCCCGTTCCCAGATGTTTGGGTAACACATCATAGAGCCGAACAGAGAAGCACGGGACAGGAGTCTCGAGGTTTTGAAAGCCATTCTGGGGAAGGGGTGAAGTCATGTGAAATCACGCTCAGCTTGCCCCTCTCCAGCTTGAAGCCCTGCCCCTCAGCTCCACGTGGTCCATCATTCTGACCCCGCGTCCCTCTGGATGGCTGTCCCTCTGTCTGTCCCCGCCCCGGGCGCAACACTCACGCAGGTGCGCGGGCAGGCGGATCGAGTCTTCCTCCATCCTGAGCGCTCTGGGCACTGGAACATGAAGTGGAGTCGAGGAAGCGTAACTGGGCACCGGGCTCTCGGGTGGTGTGTATGAAATTCGCTCTTGCTGTTAAAAACAAAGGCAGGAAGAGGGGAGGGGGAAAGACAGTGAACGCTTGGAATGAGGTGTGAACTCAGGGAGAGGAGCAAAAGGGACTGAGGGCATCGGAGCACATGCCAAGCAATCCCGCCCACCCCCTCCAGAGACACTATTCTGCGGCATTTCAGAGCTCCAGTTTTTGGGATTTATAACAAAACTCTGGAAAGGTTTAAAATCGGGCTTTTCCTTTGGACTTGCATCAATGGGTGCCCATTTTTTCCTCTCTGTACTAGTGGTTTTGTTCAAGTGAAGAGGGGAGGCAAGGCGGAGAAAATGATAAAAGTATGTCCTAGAGCAGGGGTGGGGAACCTTTTTTCTGCCAGGGCCATTGGGATATTTATAACATCATTCTCGGGCCATACAAAATTATCAACTTAAAAATGAGCCTGCTATATTTGGTCAAACATTTAATTAACTCACCCCTAATGCCTTAGAAGAGCTAGACCAAATGATTTCAAAGGCCTTACACGGCCCATGGGCTGAACACTTCCCACCCCTGACCTAGAGAATGGCTTTACAGACTACTCTCAAAAATGACTTTCCAAGTCACATAATGATGCCACCAATACATTAAAACCACGTTTCCTCTTTTCTGGCAATAGTCTAATCCAAGTATGATCCTGTACTCAGACCCAATGAGAGGTGAGCACAAAGTGATGGACTATAAATTCCAGATTTAGTTCGATCAATCTACGAGCAAGACTTTGCTATTGTCTACCAATCTCATTATACAACAACCAGTCAGAATATATATCCAATGTTTAATTTTTTTTCTTCATAGCAAGGAATTATCTGTAAAGCTAACAGCCTCCTGTCCCTTCATTTTCTATCTAGAAGCAATGTTTCCTTTTCTTCTGAACTGTTTCAGAGATTCAAAGAATCATCTGTATTTAAGAAAACGACTATCTAACTGAAAACACTTACGCAAAAGACAAGGAAAGGGGAGGGGGCTTCGGCAGATCCGCCGTTTAAATTCAAACAGGCAGTGTTTGTTAGATCAATTAAAACAACTGGATGTCGCCAGCACTGGTTTGGCTCAGTGGATAGAGCATCGGCCTGTGGACTGAAGGGTCCTGGGTTCGATTCCTGTCAAGGGCATGTACCTTGGTTACGGGCACATCCCCAGTGGGGGGTGTGCAGGAGGCAGCTGATCGATGTTTCTAACTCTCTATTCCTCTCCCTTTCTCTCTGTAAAAAATCAATAAAATAATAAAATATATTAAAAAAAAACACAACTGGATGGGATGGAAAAGATTATCATTTGTTTGAAGTTAAAACATGGCCAACAATGGCAAGAAACCAACCCTCGAATAGGCCAGAAGAGCAGTACAATTTGCATCTTAGATCTGCATATCCACTGGTTTGAGTTGCAGGCCATACACACTGAACATAACTTCCGTTAGTTTCTGTGGTTTAACTGGGCAAAGCAAAGTGGGACACACCGGGTCTAAAAATAGGTAGGGGGGTGGAGGGTGGGGAGGAAGATCAGTCAAATGCCATTGTGAAAACAGAAATCAGGAGTGAAAGAAAAATCACAGATTAAAATAAAGCACAGGGGTTTATGTTTTGGAAAGACAGTTCTCTAACATTTTCTATTTCATCAAATATGCAAAGGGAAGCAGGGGAGTCCCCCGGACCTATAACCAAAGTCAAGTTTTTCTTCTGTTCATACCCTGGAAAGTTTGGTGGTTGTGGTAGGAAGTTTCAATTTTAAATGATTATATACATATTTTTGTAATTTCCGAAGGGAATCGCTACACCTTCCCTGAGATATCCTCTTCCAGCAAATAGGGCATTTGGAATATTTCTGTTTAAGCATACATCCTAGTTTCCTGGTGAATTTGCTAAGGGCAGGCACAGACATGCCAAATTTCATTTCTGTATCAATCAAGATGTTCTCTGAAAGGTCACCCAGAGGCGAAACCTTCAACTTCACTTTTCTTGAACTTGATCAAACATCACACATAATTTGAGCAACTCTAAGGATGAGTTATATTTTTCGTGTTTGGGGTTTTTGGGGTGAGGTGAAAGAGGAAAGACATGAACTCACATGGGAAACATACAAAATCTGTTCAGGGGGTTTTCAAGGTAAAACAGGCTTTTAAAGCATTGTAAACAGTCTGTAACAAATGCTCCATACACTTCAACCCTCAAGTAACCCCTCCCCTCCCCAGTCCCAGTATATATCTGGAGATCTTATCTACCGTTAACTTTATTCCCAGAAATAGCTTTCTGTTTTTTTAGTGTTTTTTTGCAGAAGTGAAACTGTTGATGAAGAAAACTTGGTGCAGCCAAAGAATTTTAAAATGGGTTGGCGTGAGTGGGAGAAAAAAGAAGACGGCATTTCAGAATACGATGACTTTCCTTCAAAGCACGAGAAACTTCCGAGATCCAGTAACTTAGTCCCTACGAGTGACAGGCCACCTCATCCCAGCTTCCTTATCCCTCACCACCTCTACCAAGGACAAGCTGGGCGAAGCCCAGTCCTCCACAAGGATTTTACTTTATTTTGTGGACGGTCTAGCTCTGGCTACTTACAAAAGAGTTGAGCTGGGTGCCACCTTTAAAAGGTGTACGCTCTGACTTGCTGAATGGTCAGTGTGCTGTGCCTTCATCGCACTGCGCTTTCTCTGTAACAGCCCTGGGTCTGGACTTCTGCGTGGCCCTGTCTCTACTGCTACACCGAACGCCACACTTCGGTGCTTGCCCTGGCCTTTACACCACCTTCTCCGACATGTCCACACAGTGAAAAACAACTGTGCTATTTTATTTCATTTTATTAGTATGTTTTTTATTGATCTCAGGAAGAGGAAGGGAGAGGGAGAGAGAGATAGAAGCATCAATGATGAGAGAGAATCATCGATCGGCTGCCTCCCCTACACACCCCTTCCTGAGGATCGAGCTCGCAACCCAGGCATGTGCCTTGACTGGGAATCAAACCCAGGCCTCCTGGTTCATGGGTAGACACTCAACCACTGAGCCACACTGGGTGGGCATCTGTGCTATTTTATGATAAGACCTATAAAAAGAAGGCCAGAGACTGAGTGATGGTGGACCCTGAATTCCTCTCGTTCCTGATGAAGGCTTCCACTCAGCAATATTTTGACGCCATAAACTTGGGACTCAGGAAGCTCTTTTTTAAAAGGTTCAATGAAGAGACCAGTCAGGAGAAAGCAAAAGGCACCTCTAGGGCCTCCAGTGATTTGCGAACAGTCATCACACACGACTGTGGCCCTGGGCTCAGTGGCCAGCAGAAGACAGGGGACCCCAGAAAGGATGCAGCCCAGTGCCCGGCTCCTTTCTGAAAAGAACAACACATACAGCTGGAATCCTCTGACTTTATTTTTGTTAATCTCTAGGGCGACCCACGTGGTCCTGATTTTTCAGTCTATTACTATAGCCCATGCACTTAGCATTCAGCATACTGTCATCAATTAGAAAAAAAATGAAACAAATCGGGCTACCACAGATGGAAACATCTACAAAGAGAAGCTTAAGGAGACTAACATCCCATTTCCCAAACAAAGGAAACCTCCTTATTCTCACAATGGCTTCTCCGGTCGGACCCCAACAAATCGAAGTACCGGCTTATAGCTCATTCACCTCTAGAACAAACTGCCAGCCCAATGAAAACCAAAGGTGTTTCACTTTATGATTACAGAGGGGATAACAATGTTCCCAAGAGGATTATCACCACTGGTCTAATTAAATTAAAGCGCTGCAGACAGTATGGGTGCATTCAAGTGTTGTAGGGGGATAAACTGCCAGAGGAGGTCAATGATGTGACTACAAGGGCCGTGATGTGGCTGCATTATTGTTCAGGTGCTGAAAAAAACAACAGGCTGCTCTCAAATTTGCAGACACAACCTATCAAACCAACCTGCAGATCAAAAGGGAAGCCCTGCCATTTCCAAGGCCAACTGTAATATCCGTGAGAAGAGTGTGTGTGTGTGTGGGGGGGGGGGGGGGGGGAGGAAGAGCTGCACCGAGCTCTGAAAAAAAAAAATGAGGCTAAAGATAGTTTTAGGCAAAAGATGGAATGTAAATTTTACTATTATAGAAAGCTTTTCCCCTAAAAAAATGTAATGGAATATTGAGTAGGGTCACTATAAGCACAACTACTAAAACCAGAATGAGTTCTATTCCCCTTCTTCATTCCTTCCCCAACCACAGAGGGCCAGTGACAGGTACCCAGCTAATGCTGTTCATATTTATTTATTTACTTATTTGTTTGTTTGTTTTAAAACATATTTTTATTGATTTCAGAGAGGAAGGGAGAGGTAGAGAAAGACAGATACACCAATGAAGAAAGAGAATCATTGATCGGCTGCCTACTGGGGATTGAGCCCACAACCTGGGCATATGCCCTGACCAGGATCGAACTGCTGACATTCAACCACTGAGCCACGTCGGCAGGGCATTGCTGCTCATTTTTAAATTGAGTGCTTAGGAACCTGTGACTATCATGTAAAACAAGCTTATGCATTATGTGCCAAGTAGAAACACTGCATTTCTCCCCATCCCCTAACCCATGGCTGCATAGTATGGAAGAGTGGAAAAATATTCTCATTACCAAAAAGTCTTTCCTATTCAAAATTAATCAAATCCTGGGGATCCCCCTAGTGCACTTATGTATTTGCTTTTACACCACTGATTCTTTGATGAGGCTGAAAGGTTAAGAAATACAGAGCTTATTACTAGTAAAATGTTAACTTCCTGGGAATAAAAAAGATCAAGCATTTCTGAAATTGAGAAAAACCAAAAGAAAGTTTGGTTGTGCTTGCTAAAAGATGGTTTGCAGGTCATTTCAAAGACTCCTCTACTGCAAAGCTGAGATTGTCCTTGGTTTAGGACCCACTTAGAAAACTAGTCCCATCTCCATTATAAATGCCAGGGTTACCCAGGGATGGTCTCTGAAGCCTGTGTAGAGCACTGAAGAGGAAGTGTCTTGGAAACAGCGGTGACCATGACCATTTCCTGGGGAATGCTAGCAAAAATGCCACAGGTACCCTTCGTATCCTGCAGCTCTTTGGTGTCTCATGCATGCGCTGAAATTCATCAACCGGGACAAGATGGAAAACAGCAGGCACCGGAGATACAACAGTCACGTGGATGACATACAATACTTGGAGGAAAGGACTCTTTTCCACCCTGAAGGTTTTTAGAAAAGCTGATGCTTGTATTATAGTTGTTTCCTGTACATTGAACAGGAGAAATCTCTTCTCTCGGAAGCTATTTATTGAGATTTGCTAAACTGAAGTCTGAATATACTTTTACTTAAGTACCCTCTTCTGGCTCCAAAATGATGTAAGGTGGTGGCTTTGGCTTTCTTTAAATAAGCTTTCATTAACACATCACCAAAAAATGTGCAAGACTGAAATTTGAGTGGCACTGTTTTCTAGGTTTTTGGCATCATGGATACAAACAGACATATATAGGAACCTAAACTCGTGAATGTGGATTTTATTCATATGAATAACTACGTTCAATATTTTGTTTTATCCCAAAATTTAGCAAGATCAACTTAAAGAACTCGATAAAAAATGCAATTGTGGGTCTTCTTTAGATAATATACTAGTACACTGTATACACAGACCATGGCTTGTTGGGTATCTCCCCAGAAAAGTATACCTGAAGATCTGGGATACACTTTAGGAACTGAGGTGTTCAATGGAATTTTGAAGTAGAAAACCAGGGCCATCAAATCACAGCAGTGCAGTTGCAATGCTATCTTTCCATCCCATGCAGGCTCCAGAAGACACCTAACCCAGCATCCCCAGTCAGCTCTTCTAGTGGCCAGCTCCTCCCCGGAGAGCAACATCCCTCTGGGTCAGGGGTGGGGAACTTTTTTTCTGCCAAGGGCCATTTGGATATTTATAACATCATTCGTGGGCCATACAAAATTATCAACTTAAAAATTAGCCTGCTTGCTATATTTTTGGTCAAACATTTAATTAATTCACCCCTAATGCCTTGGCAGGGCCAGACCAAATTATTTCCAGGGCCTTATACGGCCCGAGGGCCAGACATTCCCCACCCCTGCTCTGGCTGGCTGCTCAAGCATTAGGTTTTTACAACCCAATTCGTCTTTGGCTTTTAACATGATTGAAATGATTGGGGGAATGGCAGTACCCTGTAAAAATCAGATGGATGGGAAATATATTCCTGGTCTCTAGAGCTTCCTCTCTTGGTTGCCCAGACACCCATTCAGCCCTGCAGTGGGGGTAGTGCCCAACAAACCACATTCACACTGATGTGGGCATCTTCCTAGGAGCACAGCTTCACCAGTTTAAGGAATGTTCTTGCTTTGGACATAGAAGAAGATGGGTTCAGGACCTGAAATATGCAGATTCCTAAAGATTTATAACTGAAAGCGTCCTTTTCCTCACCTCCCTCGCCTATTATATCCTAAAATCAGAAGACAGGGTATTGTGTTTGTGAAATAGATACAAGTAAGTCAAAGCATCTTAAGTCTTCCTTTTACATGGAACAATGTTATCTATGTACATCGACATGAGCAAAATGAATAAAAAGATAGACCCAGCAATCAAGCATGGCTATAAAAGACAATTAAGGTTTTCTATGATCATTATGAAATATTTCAGCACTCATCAGTCCACTAGGAGACCAGGTCTATACTAGCTGTTATGAATTCTGCCACCATAACTCCTAGAATTTCCCAGATGGCCCAAATATTTAAAATGCTGGGTCATTTTACCCATAAGTACATATCAGTACTCATGCACAATACCATGTGTCCCAGTCTTAGTTGGACAATACCATCACTGCAGGAAGAGGAGCAGGCATTAAGAGAACCCTTGGAATGTATTTCCCATGAAGCCTTTGTTTCAGACTCACAATAACCCTGTAGGGAAGGCTTCATTATCTCCACTCCACATGAGGAACCTGATCTGAAGCTCACAGGGGTTGAGCAACTTGTGCAAGTCACCAGCCTGGCAAATAGGATACTTGTTACAAAGAGGAACCCTGAGAAATGACATTTAAGAAGTGCCAGCCAATCCACAATGGCTGAAAGAAGGGAACCAAATGCTATGTCCCAGAGAAGTTCTCCCCGCATGAGCTCTGAGCAGGTGCAGCCGTTAGAATCCATCCAGGCATGTGTTTGTTACCTGTGGGCATGAGCAGCAGGGCCAACGGGCATTTACAGACTTCTTGCGCATAGGATGACTTCACCTTGCATAGATATCTCATCTTGGGGAATTTTTCAGTAAAAATATGTTACTTTTACCTATAAAATTTTCCTTAACAATAACAAATACATTTCCCCTCCTCAACTCCTTCCCATTTATTCAAGCGCACCCAATCGAAGCATACGGCGAGACAAACCAGAGCAGTTAAAAGGAAAGGCTCCTGTCAACATTATTTGGAACCAGCAGTGTCCAGATGTCCATCCTAAGATGGAGCTGAGCCTGCCTCCAGAAATCACCATGGCCACAGTCCAACAAGCTTCTCCAACGGCCTGAAGATGAGGCTCCCAGTCTCTCAAATGAGGACTGGATGTGGGCATGTGTGGTCTGTGGGGGAAAAGGATCGAAAGGATCCTTGTAGGTGTCTTCAAACATGAGAAGGACTCAGGTAAGGAAGAGTTAGGGCTGACCGGAAGCATCTCAGAGGACAGGGCCAGCAACAAATACTTGTGCTCTGGAATTAGGTGTGACTTATTGTTCCCCCAAAACCTGGTTAAAGCTGAGGCTAGAAAGTGACTCTACAAGAGGTTCCTGCACTGGGAAGGCACTAAGGTGAGGTGGTGGAACTTGAAGGTGCCATAAAACTCCAAGATTCTGCTTCTATGCAATCTTATATCTCCTGGCAAATCAAAGGTCACGGTGCGGGTGGAGAAGATCCAAACAAAACATGGATACCACGGTCTCCTTCTCCATCAATTCATCCCAGAGTCCCCCCACAGGATCCTAGGATTCTTTAAAGACAAACCCTCAAGGCAAAAAAACTGAAGTAGCGCTCTAGCTGATTTGGCTCAGTGGATAGAGCGTCAGCCTGCAGACTGAAGGGTCCCGGGTTCGATTCCGGTCAAGGGCACATGCCTGGGTTGTGGGTTCGATCCCCAGTAGGGGGTGTGCAGGAGGCAGCCGATCGATGATTCTCTCTCATCATTGATGTTTCTATGTCTTTCTCCCTCTCCCTTCCTCTCTGAAATCAATAAAAACTATTTTTAAAAAAACTGAAGTAGATTTCTTTATTGTTCTAACTTTAACACATTTTAATTAAGATCCTTTCCAACCTTGAGATGCTATGGATTTTTTCCCTGATTTTCTTAAACATTTCTGACATGAATAGTAAGCAGAATCTCAAGCTGTGATTCCTTTTCATGCCAGGTTGTGGTTTCCAGGGATGTTTTTTGCTTGAAGGGTGCTCAGCTCATTTGGCTGGAACCTCATGCTGACGGAGATGAGGTCACGGCACAGGCTCTGGACCTGCGTCGGACAATTAAACGTGTGCCACTCCATGCCCCCGACTACTCTCCTAATCCCTGAAGTGATGCAGGTGATTGCTTTCGCTCCAAGTGGAGATTACGTGAGCGCAGCAGCACACACCACCACTCCTGCAAGCCCCCGGGAAAGCGCAGGTCCTGCTGAGAGCGGGTCACCACAGTGTAAGAAGGTGGTGTGATTTTATTTACGCAAAACCAGCAGGCATTACTTCCGGGGAAAATAAAGTCTTGCCGTTGGATTGTTCCAAAAATGCCCCTAAGCTTTTGATCAGCCTTTTGAAAGAGGGTCACTACATCCTTTCTTCCTAATTTTAATAGCAGAAGAAACAGGTACTTAAATTAACAGCGGCTTACATCCTGAGCTCAACAAAAGTGACCAAGCACAGCTCTTTATTAGCTGCTTTCTCCTCCATTAATGCCATTCCCTTTCATGGTTTGGCTATTACAATTAGCCAATCTGCGGTGTTCCTGCCTTAGGCTAACGGGTAATGAACTGAGAGTTACTATTTAGTTGTATCAAGGGTGTCATTAGAAAGGTTTCTCAATTTCTCCCCCCAAAGGAGAGATACCTTCCAGGCATGTTCTACCTGCCACGTGACTGCCCTCCTACAGAATTTACAGTGCAGTGTCCCCAGCCTGGGGAATCATGGGACCTTAAAAACTGTGCAGAGGAAAGGATGGGGGCCAGGCTTCTGCAGAGCCCACAGGCAGAAGGCGCCCAAAGGGTTGCTTTGAACCTGTGCTTTCATTCCTCCCTCTCTTCCTCCCTTCCCTTCTTCTGCCTGATAAACCCTTCACTCCCCACCCCTAGCAGCTTTCTGCTTTCTGTTACAGCATCACTCTAGGCTTTGCTCATCTTCATCTCTTTCTTGGGTGACTGTATCTGGAAGTCTTGTAAAAGGAAGAGCATCAGATTAAGAGAAGCTATAGCTCAAACCCACAACCCTAGCTGCTTGCTGGGGATGACTGGAGGAGAGCCAACTCAGACCTCCTTTCAAACTAAAAAGGGTTTTGCCCTGTGATTTATCTTCACAAGATGTCTATAGCTTAAATGGCCCACATGCCTGATAAGAAGGTTTTAAAAACTTTGATACCAGAGCAAGATTTACATTCTAATTCACATGAGGGTAATCCACAAAAATGCTGAATAAAGTCTCTAAAATGGCAGCCCCAATGAAGCTGTTTGCACGAAGTCCTACAAGGTCCTAAGTGGATCCAGCCCATTTCCAATGAACCAGGAGACGCCCCCTCCCCCTGCATCAGTAAGGAAGAGGCCGGGTTACAACCACTGCCATGCTCACATTGAACAAAGCCCCTTAGTCTACATATATCAGATAATTCCTGGGTTGCCTCGGGCTGAGAAATAAATACAAATAGAAAAAGCCTTGTAAACTCTACCTAGAGTAACAAGCGCAAATTCAATCTGGAAAAGATTTATATCTCTGCAAAATGTTTACTACCAGGATAATTTTCAATAAAGCCATAGGAGAGCACTGTGCTTAAAAGGCAAAGTAAAAGAAGTCAGCATCTCCTCAGTGTTGCTGTCCGAGAAAATGGCATGACAATTCCCACCTTTACTGCCACATAATGCTATTGTAAGGATAAATAAGCTGAAGCTTATGAAATACTGAGAGTTTCTTGAAACGAAGGCTCTCTATAAATGTGAGGCATTTTATTATAAGGAATTGAGACGACTCAAATAAAGCACTGCTTTGTATGTGTGCTTTAATAATTAAACTTGTCTTTCGGGTGTAAAATGAGAAATTAATTTCATTGAAACAAAGACTGAAGATGACAATGTCCTCACTATATGACTGACTGTGGGATTGGGGCTGACTTGATTTTTTCCCCCCAACCTCCATCACTCTAAAAAGTAACATAAACAACATCAAATCCTGATTAAGAGTGTCACACATCTGTGATTCCTCTTTTAGAAAAACTTTTCCAGAAGTAAGAACCATCTTGGCATGTAATTTCTACTTCTACTTGTCAAAAATCATAGAAATTCCTTGATTCTTAGGACCAAGATTCTTTATAGGAGCTCTCTGTGGTCACAGTGAGAAAGATCTGGGAGTTTCATTGTTGACAACTGTTTACTGAAAACTAGTTTTGCTGACAACGTGAATATTACTATGAAAAATGCCATCAGCATCAGTACCATTCTAAAAATGACAGGAAATAAAAGTATGTGTATGCACGACAACACCAGTGATTAACAGAATGTTAAGCAGCTTGAAGTAATAAGGAATCTGAGGTCTGGCACTCTTGTAGTCCTGTTGTCAATGCTATTTAATAGTTTATGTTACGTAAGATCCCTGCCTTCATTAAAACAATTAGTGCTCAACAGTACATGAAAAAATATGCTTGAATTTCCACATACTTCAGGAACTCAGGACCAGCTAACAATTTAGAAAACACACATTTTATATCAGGTATTCTGAATCTTAGCTGCACCCCAGAATCATCTGAAGAAATCTTAAGGGGGAAAAAATAATCCCAGCATTCAAGGAAATCGGCCAGGCACCAATATTTTTAAAGCCCCCCCCCCCCCCCCGCCCCCGTCCCCATGATTTCAATATGCAGAGGAGTAAGGCTGAGAATCACTGTTTTAAATCAAGACAGAAATAATAGAGTAAGTCAGGATACACATGAAATGATTATCTTTCACAATAGGTTTTTAGACACTTTTCAAATCAATTTGCCAACTGTCCTTCCCTCCTGAGTAACTGCTATTGTTCTGCTTTTAACCATAAAATGTAGATTATTAGTATAATTCAGGCTAGTTCCTATATGGTGACTACCTGGCCAATATATGAACAAACCGCTCAGACAGGTGTGCCTGCTATGGTTCCTCTTCTTTCCCAACTGCCTCTGGAGTTCCCCCATCCCCACCCCCAGGAAGGCTGATTAGCATCTCCTCCTGTAGCTTCTCACAGAGCCCGTGTGCCCAGCACTGGCTGCACTTGTAGCAGGAGCAAGACAAGGTTAATGAACAGTTCCTTGTTTCCAGGTCGATGGTTTGCTGGAGGCTGGACTTTGATGTTCCCGTGTCCCCATCCACAGTTGGGGGCCTACCTCACTTTCCCCTTCCCCTCAGACCCCCAAACCACAATGGAGTCCAAGACCTCCTACTCACCCAGGGGCAAAGGCTGTCATTAGCAGAAAACTCCCCAGGAGCAGGGACCTTGGCTGTCCTGTTCACCGCCACATCCCTGTGGCTGAGCGGTGCCTGCTGGCTCACTGCACCGCTTGTTAAGTATTTGCTGAATGAATGAAGGAGCCTCATTAGACAATCTCACAGCACTTCTTACTGCCAACACAAACTCATCTTTTGTCCTGTGTTTTCCCCCAGGGCCATCTAGTGACTTATTGACAAAGTTTTAAGTCCAACCATCTACATACAAATCTTGCTACAAGCTGCCAGCACCACCCCATCTCCCACTTCTCTCAAGGTGACACATTCACTGCCCATGAGCCAGTTATTTGACTTGTCTTATGCCTATTCCAGGTGGTTCCAAGTTCCTGGAATACCTTACCTACTACGATCTCACCCCATTCACTCTGCTGCCTCTCAAGAAAAATGCTCTATAATGTGCTTACACTTATTCCAGTGATGCCATCATTCCTCAAAGTACTCCAGAAACACCTCTTTTAGGACTTTCAGAGCCAGTTACAAATAATGGCTTATTGCTATTTCTTTTATCTGACCAAAAACCTTACTCATCAGATTTGACGCCAAATGATGTTGGCGATTTTCTAAATTTAAAACTCAGGTCGAGGACCAAAGTTGTTCATTACTCTAATTACCCATGCAGTATTTCTCTCCCAGCTGGACTTACAAAAGGTGGTGACAGAGTCTATTTATGTTATTGACTCCACTCCCCTAGCACAGTGCCTGATACACTGTAGATACACAACTGATCACTGGTGAGTGAAACAATGATCTGAAGACCTTCCTAAAAGCGTTTTCTTTGATTCAAACAATACCTGCTTGGCACTGCTAGACGCTAAGAATATAGAGATAAGAAAAAAAAAAGTAAGAAAAAAAGTATCTTCTTTAAGGAGCTTCAAGTCTAAGGGGGGGGACTTTAAAGGGAAAGAAAATGAGCTATTATTTATAGTCAACTCTTCTGTAACAGGCACATATATTATTTCATTTAAATTTCCCAGCAATCAAATAAGCGTACATTTTAACTCCCATTTTTTTAAAAGACTAAGAAATTGGGACTCAGCAATGTTATATAACTTGCATAATGTTAATAGGTGGCAGGCCAGCCTCTGAACCCAGAGCCTTTGGACAACAAAACCTAGGTCCTTCCTTCCATGACACCAAGCAAGGCGTGTACAACTGTCTTGTAAGTGACTACTTTTGAAACTCTGAAGGGGACCAGACTTACATGGATATTTGAGTGCTGGGATGGGTGTACCGTTTTTCAGCCTTACCCCATACTACTCCAGAAATCACATTAGGTGACACACCAACTCATCTCACTGAGAAGTAGTCCAAAGACCAGCTCCCTTGCCCTAATTGCTACCTGCATCAAGAAGCAAGGCTTGATTAATTGGAGGTCCATAACCTCCATTCTGTGCTGATCTCGAAGGTATTTTAGTGTAGAAGTTGCCATGTGCATGTTGGTGGGCATTCAAATGCCTTTAGAGGGGGTAAGTGGATTAACCAGCAGATAAGCATTGGAACATGTGGAATTGGAGGCTTGTGAGCAGGAATTAGTGTCACTACAAGGGCCACCTTTGGGACACATGCCATAAATTACCACGACATTTTGCCCATTCCTACTGAGGAAAAGATGAGGAATGGAGCCTTTCAAGTTTCATTTCAGAGACAAAAGTTTCGTATTATCACACACACACACACACACACACACACACACACACCACTAGAATCTAGGGAACATGTTTTCCTTTCCCCTAGATTTCTTCATTTCTAAATATATTTTTGAGCAGTGCAGAGTGGTGGATAAGAGCTATAGCTTCATCTATAAAATGGATAACACTGGCTCTACTTTAAAGGTTGTGAGGACTGAAGGAGATAATACATTAAAAGTTAGCATGGAGCCTGGCGCATAGTTTAATAACTATCAATGACAAGTATATGTGCCAGCATGTGGCAGATCTTAAGGACATACAGACATACACACATATAGATACGGTCATTTCTGAAATGGCTTCATGGCTCCATCTGTGGTAGGCTCAAGATATCACATAATTACATAGAGGACTATGTGAAAAAAGACATGATGCTCATGTAAAACTATTATCTGGCATAGAGCTTAAATCGCTTTTGAGTGCCTTTACAAATCATGGTTTTAAGCAAGGGGGGCGAAGGGGATGAGACGATGGTAATCAAAAGATTCGATTCTTATAAAGATGCTGTTCGTAGGAGAAGTGGCCACTGCCAGGTCTGCATGTCCTGGCATGACCAGATAATCCATTTGTCCGGACTGGGTAGAGATACACAATGAGAGATATTTCAAGGTAATTTCTGTAACATTAAGACCCATAGTCTGTCCAAAGGGAAAAGTTGCATTTTCTTCTTTTGAGGAACATGCTAGTGACCACATGAAACACCAAGTGGTTTTCCGGCTGTCCGCTACAATAGGTGCAGCAGGCCGGCTTTCAACGCCAGCTTCACCTGGATTTACAGATCAGTCCCTCAGTCCCATCAAGCACAGGGGCGGGTGTGGGGAAGGTGCCCGTCTTGCTCTAATAATGAACACATTTCATTTCTTGCATGGAGGTGACTGGTTCTTTGTTAATGACACCTCCTTCCCAACTGGTTCCATAAGCACTCAGGGGCAGCGTGGCTCATGTGAATTGCTAGGAAGAGAGTCTGGTATGATTATTCCATCAGAACCTACTCACCTTTACTTGTAACCTTTTCTGTGACCTCGGAAATTAAACAGAGGGGGAAGAAGGAAAACAAGGTGACATGTCAGGGAGCCTGGGGTAGGTGGAAGGGCTAAGGGAAAATGGAGAGGTAAATAAAATATATTCAGCACCTTCCATGTGCCAGACACTTAGGATATGATAGCTTTCTGTTTTATAAGTGAAAAAATAAATAAACAAGTCTCAGCAAGCTTAAAGAACTTGTTTTCCAGTGTCATACAAGAAGTGGTGCGAGGAGTTGAATCAAGCTGGGTCGGGTTCCTGAGCCATGATCCTTCTACATTTTCTCCCCAAAATGAGGAGTAGGGATCTTTGACAAAATGAACATGGTACTTCCATGGAATCATGGGAGATAGTAAAGAATAAGTTAGAAGGTTTTTGAAAGTTCTAATGTTTCACATGATGAGTGCAAACCTGGAGTGGGGCAATGTGGATATTCTGGCACCCGGGGTGATGTATATAGGCCCAGTGTCAGGATTGTTCCAGGTCCCCTATTGGCAGGAACAGGAAGGGAGCACCTGGAGAAGCATGGCGGCCTACTGCCTCCCTGACACTGACAAAGCAGTGCGTGCAAACGACACAGTGTAAGATGGCAGAGAGCCATGGGGCGGGACATCATGGGTGGAAATGCCCTGAGTATGGAGAAGGATTTGTACTTGAAGGAAAATGCCCTCCTTGTGAGCAGAGCTTATTCAAAAAGATGGAGTCTGTTTCCTTTTTGACCTCTCCTGCTTCCGACTTCCTGCTTCTTTCCTCATAGTAAGTTTGAATAGAAAGGGGCCCCAGGAATCGAGACCAGTATCCTCATTTCTCAGATGAAAAATCTGAGACCCACAGAAGTATCTGAAATCACACTTCTTGTTTCAAAAATCAGGTAGGTATCAGTTCTTGTTTTCGTTTTTCACTGTACTGGAGTAAAGGGAGACAGAGTAGACAAAACAACAACGAACAATAAAAACCAAGAAACCAGAAATTTTCCTTTGTAGACATAAAGCTATCCCTACTTAATCTCGAATTCCCCTAACTCTAGGACGGTGGGTGTGTTTTGAATCTTTTTCTACCAGGTGGCATTAAAAATGTGTACTGCATCACCCACAAACTTGCCTATGCCACTTCTAAAGCACCGGGTCGGGTGGAAGGTAAGGACTATGGGATGGAAGGATTCTCTTTATGCAGGAAAGATTCTCTCCCTGCCCTGGTCGCCTTCTTGGCTATGACCAACCGTCCTGGTTTGCCTGGGACTGAGGGGGATTCTGGGATGTGGGATTTCAGGGTTAAAACCAGAAAGTCCCAGGGAAACAGGACAAGTAGGTCCCCTTATTGCCTTCAGTAGGGCCACGTTCTCAACTGAGCTAAAGGACCCAGATAGATAAAATGCATTTAGCTGGAAGTTTTAACTGGTCTGACACCAGCTACATGGTAGTTAACAGTTGACATTTTTAAGAAGCAGGATGAAGATTAATGACTATAAAGGGTGCTGAGCCCTTGGGGAGGAAGGTATTCTCAAAGTAGGAAGTGTTAAGTCCATAAAAGAAACAATATGAGAATGCAGTGGGGCTTTTTCGTACCTAACAAGTATGACTAAACCTCTAAACACTTCCTGTTCCGTCCTATGTTTTTCTGAAATTTGCTTTTCCTTATCGGCCAAGAAGGTAGGAGAAAAGAGAATCTGTCCTCTTTTCTCTTCTTAAGAATGACAGCAGGGAATTTCACAACCTCCAAAGACTTCTAGTCTAGCAAGCCCTTGCTTTCATATACAAATATTATTGGAAAACAAACAGCACTCACTTTTCTCCATAAGGATCCTAACTTCTGGCTACATGTCATTCTGGGTGAGTATACTAGTAAACCACCTGATTAGGAGAGCACCCATTCATTCAGCCATCTAGTTGTATTTTGTACCAGAATTTGTTGTTAAACTGTGCTAAGTGCTTATACTATAACACTAAATAAGGAGAATACGTTTTTATTTCATACATTACAGTATCCTAAAGCTCAAAAAGTGCCTTTTTAGATTTATGCATGAGTCTTATTGCTGTGGAGGAAGAGAGCCACTCCCAACATAAAGTTTCACCATTACATGGTTTCTCCCAGGCCGTACTTCCTATTCAAAAAGAGCAGTGCCACAAAAGGCGGTCTCCCTTTCACCATTTCTGGGTCACCAAATACACTGGAGGCACTCGGCCTAGAATGGGGTAGAAACAATGTGAACCAAGGAGGAGTTACACCAGGGCACATGCCAATAGTTCTCTTACAAGAACAGCCCAAAGCTGCCCTGTAGTCATACATATTTGGGAAAAACATCCTCCCACCTTTTCCCAGTTTCTAGAAGTATGATTTGAATAATATAAAGTAATATCTAGGGAAGGGTAATATTCTGTGGGGCCAAGGGGCCATGGGAAAGGCTTACTCTCTTTCCTCTTCCACTCTGATGGGTTGATTGTTGTACCCTCAATAAAAGAGGAAACTCAAAATCGAGCTCACAAATGCACCCACACTCTGCAGTGGAGAGAGCTGCCAACACCATTCTCTGCACCCGAAAGATGGGGTCCAGAAGACTGCGATGACAGGGGACAGGACAACAGAGCAGGAACAACCATCGGATATTCACCCCGCGACATGGCCAGTTCAGGTTACAATGCCACCTCCCCAAAGAGTCCACGGTCAGTGAACTCAGCTCACCCCCTGGCTGCAATGGACCTCCCGTCCTTGGTTAGCACTCTGGGTCCTGCCTGCGTGTGGGCCTCCTGGAAGCTCTCTGGGCTTCAGTGACTCTCACCTTCCTGCAACTATAAGTGGCTTCTTTGAGCCTGGCAATCCCAGACCAGAAGCCTTATTGGACTTCCTCTGTTTATCCAAGACTTGTCAAGCAGGTTATGCTGCTTTTCTGCCACTTTCCTTTCCAGACACTTCTAAAATGCCAAGATATCAGGAAGCAAATGAAGAATAGGGTTTTCTCACCATAATCCCAAAGACGTACAAAGGCTTGCATAGACCACGGGCTTCGCTGAGGACCTGTGGCTGTTCTCTTAAATGGTGGAGTGTGTTTTTAAAGATTGTGAGGGAAGAGTTGTCAAAAGTAAGGTCAAAGTCAAATGCACTGAGTCTCTATCATTAGTGCTGGCCTCTTTCCAGAGAGAGTACAATGCACCCCTTGAAGCTGGCAGCAAGTCCTGTGGCTGTGTCAATAATAATTCTCACTTACACAGAAAAATCCCCCAGTAGCACATAGATGTTCTTAAACTTCCCTCTCTATTTTGCAGATCTAGAAAAAGTGGTGGAAAGAAAGTAAATGCCTTTGTGAATCAGCAGAAAACCTAGGATAGAACCTGGGACAGCTAATCTTCCTGCTTTAACCCACATATCTGGCACACCACAGGGAAAATGGTTATTTTTCCTTATAAAAGAGGTGATCTTCAACTTTAGAAAGGTAAGGTTTTAAAAAAAACTCCAGTTATTTTGTGGAGAGAAGAATTCACAAAACAGTAGCCCTGAGCACGGCTCTTTCCAGAGGTCAAGATGGTATCTAACCAAGGTCAAGACTGTACGGAACCAAGAGTTCAAAGGCCACTGTCTTCCCCATGGTATGAGTCAGTCATGCTGAGACTGCCTCAAGGTTAAGGAGGAAAACATCAAATTGCCAGCAGTAACACCGAATTAGGACTGGGAAACTGGCTGCTACTGTCACACGTCCTTTTCCATTCATAGAACAGGAGGTGACCCAGAGACCAACCCTCTCAGAGCCTGGGAGAGGCCATTTATTAGGCATGGACCCACACCTGACCCTGTACACGCAACCCAACCCCACCTGCTCCAGGATGGCTGCCCAAAAGCTTTGAGGACCTTCAGGAAGACTCTCCAGCCAGAGGCATGGGGCCTTTGAACAGGTCTCCGCTCCTAATGCCCCCACCCACAGGAGCACACTCACAAGTACACCCAGAAGATCAGATAAAATCCTGAAAACATGGGCAAAGTTCAACCGACAGCTGCCCCTTCTAGGCCACGAATTGGCACACCTCGCCACTTGGCAACTGTTCCTTCCTTTAGCAGATCTTACCTGCCTGAGCAGGAACTGGTGATAAGGCTAAGGCTGTGATGGTTTCCTACACTTAGGCAGACTCAGTTTAGAAACAGAACCTTAAACTGTTGCAGATCAGTTCAGTGGAATGAAGTAGAGCCACCCAAAATAAGAGAGAATGCATGTCGTAATGTTTTGTAAACTATAAAGCCCTACATACAATATTATATATCACTATTTTTATATTAAATCATGCTAAAAGTAGAATATTGCATTGTGAATAAACATCGATAACAACGGTGGAACAACTATGTGAGCATATTAATAAAGGTACAGGTAGCTGGTTACTATGTAAAAAAGGCTCAATTTTTAAAAGTCCTTCCAAGTGGTTTAAACATTTAATAAACGATAAATAAGTTTAAATGGTGCCCTTTAATTATAAATTTTTATGATCCAATCTGAGAGTAAAAACTAGTGCCATACCCTTAACTTTGAAGGGCACCTCCCGGTAGCCTCAAGGCCAGCCCCATCTCCACTATCACCCACAGCAACATAAATAAATCCGGTTTTTAAAGGGGTGAACTAATCTCTTGTGAGGCACACCAGTGCTTGCTAGTGTATAATCCACCCCTAATGTACTCCTCTGTGCTAAACAAATTCCAGCTTGAAAGAGGACTGGACATGCAACAAAAGCCTGCACAGAAGCCACATGTACTGAATGACAGATCCCCACACCTCCCGCCAGGCCAGCTTCTGTGGAGCCATCAGAACGGCACTCGGTCGTAGTGACGTGCACATACCTGCAGACCATAAGCCCCTTCACTTTCTACCCTACACATGTGATGCAGCCTGTATTAAACATGTGCTGGTATGTTTCTTCACCTTTTGTAACGATGCAAATCAGGTTCATTCGCCACACTCCTATTCAAACCTCCTAACCGGAAAACCAGCTCCAAGTGCGCTTGAGGCTGTATTTTCTCAGCTCCTCTTATCCCTTATTTTCTGTGTCTTTCCTTAGGATTAGTATTCCTCTCAAATGACTTCATGAGTGACACAGATGAGGGGAAGGAGGACCGAAGTGATATAAAACGATCAAAGGGAACATGAACACCACAAATGGAACAGGAAGCTCCCAGCACATTGCCACTACGAGGGAGAAGGCCTGGAAGATGGTTTTTAAAATGGAGCCCCCCGTCCCAACTGCTACTTTTGCGAGATGTGCAGTTGGCTTGTGCCTGGGTACAAACAGCCCCCGTGGCCTACGGGGTGCAGGCATGTCTGTGATCTGTAAGGCTCCTTTTTCGCCGTTCTCTCTATTGGGGAGTCAGACAAACTCCACATTCAACAGCTTGTCATTTGGGGTGGTGTTTAGATACAGATGCAAGGGCAGGCTACCTCTTCAGAGCTGCAAGGCAGGGCTCTGCCCCTCTGTCCACCTGCAGTTTACCTGTCCTTCACAATATAACAATGTCTCTTCCCTGAAAAGTTCAAATCTCGGCACTGACATTTACTCGCTGTGTAATTCTGCACAAGTGAGCTGGCTCCTGAATCTCAGTTTCCTCATCTGGAAACGGGAGATAAAGATGCCTATCTTGAAAGGCTGTGCAGATTAGATGAAGTCGTGTGTGTGTGTGTGTGTGTGTGTGTGTGTGTGTGTGTCCAAGGCTCCTATTGCTCTTTTAAACACACAGAAGGTGTGTTTCTTCCTCTCTCTGGCCTAAGTACTCATATGCATAATCCTGAACCCATTTGTACTTTTTAATTATTTTGGTTTTATATAGTATCTAGATTGTGAAGAATCGTGTTGTTTTCATGTTTTCTGTCCAGTGTATGAGCTGTGCACACGGGGGGCACCGAGTATGACAACTGTGGTCTAGGATACCGAACAAGGGCATCGTTTCCCTCACATGCACTAATATCTGGTAATGTTTCCTGAGGAAATGACTGTGAGTTCTGGACACAGCTGATCTCCCCTCTGTCCCTTCCCAACAAATCCCTCCACCATTTGGAATGCCCTGAAGACCTCCCACATGTCAAGGTATCCATTCAGCTGATCACTTCTTGAGTACATAAACATTTCCTGAGTACACACTCTGGACCAACAAGAGGAACTGTGGGCCCATACTTGGACACAGAAATGGTGAGGCACAATTCTCGCTTACCCTTGAGGCAACTGAAGGGCGTCAGACAGAAAGGCAACAAACTCTCAAAAGAAGAGAGCCTATCAGATGTTAAGGGACGAGTGCACATGTCAGTCCTATGAGACAAAGTGGAAGAAATCTAAATTCAGCCTAAGAACACTATTCTGAAATGTTAAATATAGATTGCCTTTGAGATAGACCTTCAATACACTTACCTTGTAGAAATAGTAGGTAAAAGGGAAGCCCCATTCTAGTCTGTTACAAAATAGGTCAACACTTATAAAGTCAAATGTCATTCCAAAGACACCCTCAGGATTGCCAAGTCCTTGTCAGTACCTTTCCTCACGTTAAGCCATGTACATTGCAATACAAAAGAATTTTCTTGCAACTCAAACTTGGAATCCTGACCAATCCACTCACACACATATTCCCAGCATGACATGTAAGTATTTAGCACCAGATGAGGTGTTGAGTGAAAAAAAAAAATAAGAAAGAAAGAATATAAGTCTTAAAAATCTCCCTGCCAATTCCTAGCAGAGAATGAACAGGCCCTGGAGAAAAGATGTGCCTGGACCCACGGCGAACTTGACAGAAGTGGAGTGGTAGCCAGTTCACAAGCAAAGAAATACATGGTCACAAAACTCCAGTCTTCCCAGTGGGAAGTGGGAGAACCCAAGGGCAGGAGAATAGGGCCTCTCTGTGGACCCTGGAGGAGCTCAACCCCAGACCTTGGTGTCGTGTAGGAAGGAAGGCCTCCCCGACATGGCTTCATGCTAATGCAGAGCACGGGGTCAGAAGCCTGCAGGGGTCTCAAGGATGGACCACCCAGCCAGATAAGCCCCACACCTAAATACATATCTACCACAAATAACTTCATCGACAGCTTAACCATTTTCTTTATTAACACTTTCACACTTTATTGCTAAGGCTTATCATTATCCCTTAGTCCTGTCTCCCCCCATCTCCTTATTCTTGTCACCAACTCAACCCTCTCTGCTCACTGATGCTCAGAGCAGACATAAAAGCTTCCTGAAGGTCAGGTTTGTCTATCTTACTCCGACCCCTAGAACCAAGCAGAGTACGTGGCTCATAGTGGAACCTTAATCAATGCTTGTGTAATACCTACTCATGGGGCAAACAGAGAAACAATGTGAACATGGACCCTTGAAACATCAGAGTTTACAGATTTCCCCTGAGTGTACATTCTCCTGGTCTGACCGGCACAATCCAGTCCTCATGATTGGCTCCAAATACTAAAGACGCAAGAACATGCCTTGCACAGAAGGAAACTTCCTCCTTCAGAACTCTCAGCGCACACTCCCTCTCTAGGAGCTGCCCGCTGAGAAGGCTGTACACGGAAACCTTAGACCTTGACGTAAGCCCTGGCCACATCAACTGAGCAGAGCTCGCCCCGATCAGGACCTGGCGAAGAGAAACCCGAGCTGTGAGCGTAACATGAGATTCAGGCAGCTGACCTGCTTGCGATCTGGAGGCAGTCAGAGGTTAGCTGAGTTTAAACCAGCTGTAACTGGACAATACCTGACAGCCAACTTCCCTTTAAGACCAAGAGTCAGGTGAGCTCACATGCAGAATCCCTTAAGGCGGGGTGAGGAAGGAGGGAGCCAATTCTGCCGGGTCGGGAGCACAGGGTGGCTCTCTCACTCCAGGAACCCTCAGGAGTGCAGGTCCACCCTCCCCAACCAGAGTCCCACATGCTTCCTGGAGGCTCGAAAGGCGACCTGGCCTTGTCCCAAGGAGTACAAAAATTCTGAAAGGTAGTCCTGGTAACAGCCAGTGAAATAAAAGCTTTGTAGATGATTGGCAATGCCACTTTTCCATGCCCGCAGTTGGGAAAAGAAAGAACAGAGGCTAAACCCACCAATGTGTCAGCCAGGACAGGATGAAGAACCAGAGGGAACCCTGATGGATGAATCTAGTTTCATTTGTAAGGATGACAGGACTCCTGTAATAAACATTCACCAAACTCCCACCACGTGCCTGGTACCACACTGGGATACTGGGATGAAGACAGGGACATCAGGGACAATCCTCAATGAACTCATACTCCTTTTCCTTCTTTCTTTCTTTCTTTCTTTCTTTCTTTCTTTCTTTCTTTCTTTCTAACTTGATTGGGGTGACATTGGTTAATAAACTTATACAGGTTTCAGGTGTATAATTCTTTAATACATAATCTATATATTGTATTGTATATTCACCACCCCAAGTCAAGTCTCCTTCCATCACCATTTATCTCTACCTCTCCCCACCCAAAGCTCATACTCATAAAGGTCACACTTTATAACAACAAATGTGTATTTTCTTCTTTTATTTAGAATTTGATTAATTTTGTTACAATATAGTTTATAAAGAGCAAGACAAAATTTAAGGTAAATTAGAAGGGGAAGGAATAATAGAAGAAAGAGAAAGGGGGAAGGTAAGAAAAGAGGGAGAAGGTTGTGGGTATAAAATGTGATAACCTTACAAAGTGCTTAGTAGGGTCCTCTGGCATATAGTAAGTGCTCAGTAAATATTAGCCATTATAGTCATTGTTGAGGGAGTCTATCACTGTGTCATGCTAGTCCATACTGAATACTTATGATACATCAGGCAATATTCTAAGGGCTTAACATGTATTAAGTCATTTAATGCTCACAACCCTAAGAGATATTAGTATTCCCATTTTACAAATGAAGAAACTTGGACATGAAGATACTAAGCAAGCTATAACCACCCCATCACACAACTATCAGATGAGAGATCTGGGATTCAGACTCAGGTAGTCCGATTTCAGGGCTCATCTTCTTATCTATTGCATCCGTGGTTCTCATGGCACAGTCCCTGGAACCTGGGAACTTTTGAGATTTGCAAATTCTTGGTCCCAACCCAGGCCTACCAAATCAGAAACTCTAGCGAAAGGGCCCAGCACACTGCTTGTTCAAAGCCTTCTCAGCGATTCTGATGAACACTGAAGTTTGAGCACCACAGCCCTGATTACATTATAGCACTTCTCCATACAGCAGTGGCTAAATTGAAGACAGAATATAAAATACCTCACCTCACTGTGACTGGCCTCGCTTGGCAATAGACAAAGATCACAATACTTGGGTTATCCATGTCCCTCAGTTTTAGAGGACGGCCTAGGATTGAGGCTTGGGAGAACAAATCCCATTCTCTTGATTTCCAGAGGAATTGTAATTTGTCTTCTCTGTTTTGGTACTCTGATGTGAAAAGGCTGGAAGGGAGTGAGAATCCTGGGATAGTCTTAGAACAGTTTAACTCTTTCCTAGCTTCCCAATTCAATAAAATGAGGTGTCCCAAAATATCTATCACTAGATTAAAAATGAAAGGTGAAAAGGAAAGCTTTACTGCTGACGTGTTCATTTAGCTTCTGACAGCGCATTGCAAGTGGATTTGTCTGTTCTTTCTGCTCGAGTTAATACAATTATTCAAACTGATCGTCCAGTTTGTAAGTTACCTAAGCCTTCTGCTTCTCCCCTTTTGGCCATTTCACTGTTCATTAGCACCTCTACTAAGGATAAGCAGGGGAGAGGAAAAGGTGAGGAAACTCAAACCAGTCCATTTTTCTCCTTGTTAGCAGTTCTGGTAGACTTGGTGGGAGAAGAATTGTTATTGGCTAAAATGAGACACTGGGATTATCTATGGTTTTCAATTCTCCATGCTCTTCTGGCCCCTAATTATCACAGTCAAGTCAGCCTAACTTTACAGTGTCAGTCCAACCTACAAGTGAACAGAAACATAGCATTCAAATTCTAGAATCTCTACAGAGATAATCTATGATCCTTCTTATATTAAAACTCTTAAAAATGCCAAGGTCAAAGACAATTCTGATTCAGGTAAAAGGACTCAGAAAAGTGATCACATCTCTAGAACCCCATTTTAATTCTGACAGTTGATTTTTCCCACCATTCCAACTTTCCATGGCCTGGATACATGCTGATTCTCCTAAGAAAAATAAGAAACCTAACATTAATTAGGCACCTACTATATTCTAGGGTGCCAGACTCCCTGCTGGATATCTTATAAATATTATCTTGCTTATTTCTAAAACACCTTGGCAATAAATCTTTATCCTGATTTTATAGGGAAAGGGAGGTTTAGAGAATTTAAGTCCCGGAGTTAGGAAGTACCAGAGCTAAGATTTGAACACAGAGCTATATTCTCCCAACCCCACCCAAACCTGTACTCTTTCAGCCCAATGATAGGACTTCTTATTTCCACCCAGAACTCTGTGATGATGCTCTCGATGCTAATTCGGGGGATGGCTGTGCCAAGTGCTCTCTCTATGACTCTTAGAGATGCAGGCTGTACCTGAACATGCTGATGGCATCTTCAGAAGCCCCTCATAATACCTTCAGATAGCTACTCTTGCTCCTGCTGTCAGCACTAGCACAAATAACCTCCAGCTCCCATCCCTCTGCCCAGTCCGTACAGACTGCCACTAGTCTTGTCCACAACTTCTGACTAGTAGACCAGACATTTCCTCAGGCAGCAGCCCGAGGCCACGGTGGGAGAGGTCTGCACTTCCCCATGACTCAGGGCCAGGAGGGTTCCAGGAAGCTTAGGCAGCAGAAGTCCGTGCCCTCCGCAAGACCACTTCCTACTTCAGTGAGGGAAGTAGCTGCATGGTCTAGTGTGAAGGCGGAAGGAAGAAAGGGGGAAGCGATTCTGTTGACAGTCTAATCCCCATATTCCATTCCCCTGTTTCTGCCCCTGTCCCTTTTCCCAGCCCCACCACAGGTGGATTTGGGGGCCTGACCTTGCCTTTCTCCTCCCCAAGCCTTGCTGGCCTGGCTGCTCCCTGCGACTCTGCCCAAGCTCCCCAAAGAAGCACCTGGAGTCTCTTACTGTGAGACACACAGACGCCTCTTGGTTTTGGCCACAGATAAAGTCGTCTTTACTCAGTGTCCTGTAACATGAAAGAGGTCTTGCTTCATTATTTGTCAGCCAGTCCTTCCTTGCCATCCATCCCTGGTAAGTGAGAGGTGGGCTGGTGGGACATAATCTCAGTGCAGGCAACACTAGAACAGCTGTCCTTCAGAGAAGAAAATCTCTTCCCTCTCCTGCCCACAGCACGTAGTGCCTCTGTACATCGCAGACCTGGAGGACCAGTATCTTTCATGGGTTTAATGTTTGTTGGTACAGTCAAACCTTGGTTCCTGAACATCTCCCATCTCAAACTATTCGGTTCTCGACCAAGTTGTTCACAGGAAAAAAATGTCTCAGTTGTCGACCAAAACTGAGACCAAAACTTGTTTTCGACCTGATAACCCTTTCATGCTGATACCTCAGCATAACAAAAAGTGTCTCTCAGGCAACTGAAGAGAGATTGCTTTTGTTGCTGGCAAAATCAACAATTAGCACAATTTTAAAACATGAAGAAGCCATCAAGAGTGCTGATGTTGCTAAGGATGTGGAAATGCTCAAAAAACAATAATCACAGGCTATAGAATGGGTAGAAAAGCTGTTGTTAATCAGATAAAGGAAAAGTGGTTAGCTGGTGATAACATTTCCCAGGCAGTAGTATATGAAAAATTTGTTTATGGCTCGTAGAGGGTGGTTTGATAAATTTAAGAAAAGAAGTGCTTACTTACAAATTAAACAGTTCTTTAGACATGCACTGTATATAAGAAAGATTAAAACAGGGAATCATTTGGGGGTCTGGAATGGATTAATTCAATGTACATTATTTCTAATAGGAAAAAATGATTCGGTTTTCAAACAAATCGCTTCTCCAACAGCCTTCCGGAATGAAGTAAGTTAGAGAAACGAGGTTCCACTGTATTTTTAATACGCTTTACATTGCCCAAAGTGATTGTAAAATAAGTTGGGGCAAGGACCATATTTTCTGACCAAAGCACCCCAATATGCTGCTCAATACTCATGCAGTGCCTCCCAACTTGAGGTGTGGGCCTCCTGGTGGGTGGAGCACAGGGATCCCAGGCCCCAGTACCATGGCTGCCTATGGCCCAGGCTCCAGCTTCCTCTCCCCGCAGGCTCACTCCCAGGATGGCGGCTTGGCCAGGCTTGGGTACCTTCAACACCCTTCATTTAATCTGATCTGCTTCCAGTTCTGAGGTGCCAGAGAAACCGCACTGACTGCCCGACCCGACAGGATGAAGCACTAGCCAAACACATGCTGCACGGCCTCACCAGCTTCCAGAAGAGAGAGAAGCCCAGACCCTGGGCAGTTCCTGTCTGAATGACTCCTTCTGAATCACAGGTCAGGGATGTGTCAAAGGCCCTCCCAGGGACTGGGCTGGAGAGTCCCGTGGCCCTAAAACTGGTTCCTATTCATTCCCAAATACGATGCTGAGCATCAGGCGGGCTTTGTGTGGCCTGGGCAGGGACCCTGTGCTCGTGTGGGCTCACCTGTGCCTGTTTTAACGCTGTGCTGTGGCTATCCTAAAGTTCTTCGTGATTTTTTAACAAGGGGGCTTGCATTTTCATTTTGCACTGGGCGCCACAGATGAAGGAGCAGGTCCTGCCAACATGTTAACTCCAGCGAAAGGGTCACTTCAAAACATCTTGTAAGTCTGGGAAGCTGTGCCAAGAGGAGCAGGATGCAGTCAAGCTGGGTGCGAGGCTTTGGGCTGGTGGGGATGAGGGAGGGAAGGCAAGTCTGAAGGATAATCGCTCTTCAGAGAGGAAGGAGCTGGTCTGGCGACAAGGGGCACCAGGGAGCACAGGGTGCCCCGTATGGGGAGACAACAGTGCCACCAGAAAGAGCTTCTCACATACACACACCGAGGACTGCTCACTTTGGATCACTATTTTTTTAGAAACTCCCCAAATCTGTCTCAAACCTTTGATTATGGGCCTTGTTTTCTCTCTCCAATTTATACACAGTCTTTTCCCCAATGTTTTGTTGAAGCTTGTTTTAAAAGCTGACATTCTATTTGCTCTTTTCTTTTTGGCTTGAGATCAATTTGCATGAGATGAGGTTTGCTGAGATGGAGACAATTCCACTTCCAGGCCGTTACTTCTCTAATGAAAGTCCAGACTCCACCAGTTACAGCCGGGGCTTGCTGCAGCAAGTCCCACGGGGTCAGACCCCACTGATCAGAACAACAGGTGGGAATATCAGGGTCTGTCTGAATACAAACTTCCCAATGATGAGCATCAACAGCAAGCCACAGAACTCTTCCCACTTAGATTCTCTAAGAAGTGGTTTTAGGAAAGCGTTCCCAAGTTTTATTAAAGGAGCCAGAAGACAAAGACATTGTTTCTTTGAATGCTTCACTAGCTGTCTTGTGATCACCTGCAGGCACTGAGGCTGAGGCTTTTATTAATGTTCTCAGACCTGAGAGCTAGAGATGGAAGGATGCTTCTTACTCTTCAGTGTGGAGTGTACACGTGCGCGCACACACACACACACACTCCATGGCATTACAGCTTCGAAAGGATAGCTGTTCTCTGCAGTATGAGTAAATAGCCCACAGCAGTCCTGCTTGGTGCTCCAGTCTATCTTAATCCCCACGCAGGCCTCTCCTCCAGAACCATGAAGTCAGCAGGAAGCAGATATGTTTTATGGGCTGTGTCACAGCACCGCCTGCACATCCTGATCGGTGATAAAATAAGGGGACTGAAGCCATTGCCATTAGCACTGAAAACATGGCCCCCCTGGCTCCAGGTCTGCCCTCTCTTGGGAGGGCAGGGAGGACAAGCTGGTCCTGCCTCCTGGCAACAAAGCGAGAAAATGGAGCTGAGCAGACGCTGCTGAATTCGGAGAACATTAAGGTACACGGTGCAGGAAGAGCAATGCCAGGGAAAAGAAAGGGTTTCCCTGAGGCTCAGGGGTTACCATCCACCTGTGTGCATGGAGGCCAGAGGCACCTTGGCACCACCTTCTGAAATACCTGCTCGGATGAGAGCTCGCTGCTTACCACACTGGCCCTCTCAATTTTGGAACTGAAACCCACCTGGTCATTCTAGATCTAGGAGATAGGAATCGGCATCTACTCATAAGCCTGGATAAGTGGCTGAGCAATTTATCAACTGTGTACAACTGCTTTGAGACCACTGAGGTGGGCAGAGAACTGGAAACTATGAACATGAAGTTGAATCACACCAATTTGTGAAGAAATGAGCGAATCCTAACACAGCAGCTCAGATGGCATTTCACTCACTGTCTTAAAGACAAATCATAGAATTTTGGAGCTGGAAGGGAGTGGTGCTCCCGACTGGGTCCCTTATTTCACAGGTAGGGAAACGGAAGTGTCTAAGGGAGTCACTGCTGGTCTGAATAGTCAGTCTTCCTGAGCCTCCTTTGAGCATTTCCAGAACAGAGGATGAAAGAGAGAAACCAGTCCCGCTCTGCCCACATCCTCCAAGTCAGCCCAAAGTGGGCCAACTTCCATGAAATATTAATACGAATGACAGTCTAGAAACGGGAGCAGTCTGGATAGATCCCACTCATTCAGGTAGCTCATCTGTGTGACAGAACTCAGTCTCAATTCACCAGATCACAGCTAGTCTCCACCTAAATGGGTCCATGAGGTTTTAAACACCAGGGTAATAAGCAAGACGTTGCTTTCTTCAACTTTTCTGTATCAGAGTGCAGATTCCCTTTTACCAAGTTGTAGGCTTGATACAGTTAGGTCAAGGGTCACTGTTCTTCCCTGGGCTCTCCTACTATGTGAAGAAACACTGAATATTTATTATTAAAAGAAACCTAATGAAGAAATCTGATAGAATTCTCTCTATTCCCTTATAATTTAGATATTTCAAGGAATTCAAAGCCTTTACTTCCCCAAAAAGTCACATTGTGTAAATGTGACCAAAATTACAGAGAGAAATCAGCTGTCATAAATCCCCAACTTATAATAATCAGAGAAAACTTTGTTCAAAAATAACAAAGACATAATCTTCCACATTGGCAAAAAACTTCTCAAAACTTGCTCCACATCTTACATCCTACTGGCACTGCCCAAGATCAGGGCCCTGGCATCGGACTAGTATATTATCTGTAATCATCTCCAAACTGGTTCTGACACACCCATACTCTCCTTTCTCCAATCAGCTTCCAGAGCCATCAGTCACCTCTGCAAAACAGACATGACTGTGCTCCAACACTTTCAGTGCCTTCTGCTTTTGCTACGCTCCAAACTCCTGAGCCTGCGCCGTGTGCCCTGTGTTCCCGCCACTCACGTTCCCAACTCAAATGTCTCCTTTCCTCTCCACCAGGAAGTCTACTCTGAACCCCCAATCTGAAACAAACACTTCGTCCTGCCCCCACAACATCCTGCCCACATTCTCCTCGAGTTATAAATGACTGTCTCTACTGCTGACCAGTAAGTTGTAAGTCTTTTCCATCCTTGGTTCTAGATTTGTGAGCCATGTTAAGCCATGGATGTAGTAGGTAATTCATAGTCTTACTGAATTATTACTTAATTGGTTAATTGACTTCAGCAGGCCTCTAGTCAAATATATGCATGAAGAGAAGAAGCAGGTCTGGGTAGTTAGGCAATTCATTATCACAGTATCTCTGATTAGTCAGCTATCACCTTGAAAAGCACAGCAAGCTGGAGGCAGGCCCATGAGATGTTGGACACCAGGCTGTAAGTTTTACTGGGAGCAGGGAGCAGGGAGGAGCGGCCCTGCTCACACTATACCTGTGCCCAGGGAACTTGGCAGACAAAGCTGTTTTCTTCTCTGTCTTTCCTTCCCTCTCTCTCTCTCTGTCTTCTCTCCCTTATCACCTCCTTCTTCCCCTACCTCCAAATGTAATTCATCATTCATTTAGTGAGTGCTTACTGTATGCTAGGCATTTTTCTAGCATTAAGAACATAGCAAAATGAAGCTACTAGCTTACATTCTAATGCAGTGCATCAAAAGCCTCAACGTTGTCTGAATCATCTGGAATCTTGCCAAAAAGCAGAATTGGACTCAGGGGGTCTGGGGTGGGGCCGAGCACCTGCATCTCTGAGAGCCTGGTGAGTGATGCTGATGCTACCAGTTCACATTCTCTGTAGTAAAGGTCTAGCCTTGAGCACTGGTTCCCAACCTTGGCTGCACTTAGGAAAGGAGGAGAAGAAAAATCCAGGAGGTAAAGAATGCAGAGAGAGAAGCACTGAAGGATAGTCGCCTCCTCCACACGTGCCTCCAGCTCCCAACCATTCATAGCTGGTGCTCCTAAAAGCCCCGGAAGGTGGGCTGAGGGTTAATGTTGCATGGCAACATGGCAGGGCCATGGAACCCAGATATTTATTTGGCCAAGCTCCAGTCTAGACTTTGCTGTGAAGGTAATTTTTTAGATGAGGTTATCATTTAAATAAATGGATTTTGAGTAAAGGTGATTCTCCTCTGTAATGTGTGTGGGTCTCATGTAATAAATGAGCTGAAGGTTTTAAGAGAATATAGGCTGAGGTCCCCGAGGAAGAGGGAAGTCTGCCTCCAGGCTGCCTTTGGACTCGAGCTGCAGCATCAACTCTTCCCTGGATCTCTGGTTGACCAGCCTGCCCCACAGATGTTGGGCTTGTCTGCCTCCACAACTGCATGAGCCAGTTCTTTAAAATAACTCTCTCTCTCTCCATACTTACACACACACACACTGTTAGTTCTGTTTCTCTAGAGACCCCTGACTGCTACAGATGGGCACAACCAGTAATGTCATCCTCGTCTCTGAAAATTTCTGCTTCCAGGAAGGGGCGGGACTGAGACTGGCCTCCACGCAGGGCCTCTTTAGAGCTGGCATTTCATCTTACGTCTCCAACCAGGTTAAAAGGCTAAAAGATCTGGCCACACATGGAATGTTTTTAATAGCATTTTTAAACCTTAAAACGGACTGGGTGGATAAAATAGGAATGAGGGCAAAGGCAAACAGAAAGAATAATCTTCCCTTTGCCTATGGTTGATGAGACCACTACGTTTCTGACTTCTAGGGTTTCCAAAAAGTGAGAGAGGAGGGTCCATGTGGATCAGGGTTCAAACCTCCACCTGAAGATTGAGCAAAATGCTCTGTTTTTATGAGGCTGCTCTGCGAGGCTGGGGAATGACGGGAAACGAACACAGTCACAGATGCCATGCTAAAGCTCCAGGACTGAAAAACAGGACAAAAAAGTCTGGAGTGTCCTGGAGCCTTGACAAAACAGAAGACAGAAAGCGGAAAAAAATTAGAGAAAAGTGTTCGGTGATGCAATTCCACCCACAGGGGACGGTTGGGAAATACCATACAATTCTTCCTCAAAAAATGTTGGTCAAAATACTTACTGGTTCAAACATAATGACATTGAAGAAAGCAAGGAAATGCCATATAAATGACTTCAGATGAGTATTCCTCTTTTATTCATTTTTGAGTAATTAAGACTGTGCCCCTAAAAGCACCCAGAAACCATTGTTACCTTGTAAGACTGACATTTTGAAAGTGCTTGAGGGAAAAATGTTTGGTGAGCAGAGGGAACAGCATGGGTCTCCCACAGAAAACAATGGCTACACAAACATTCTCTTTCCTTCGAAAAAGGAATTTGGGGTGAGAAACTATCTCTACATAGCGGTGTCTACGAGAGTATAGGCGAGGGAACCAGGGTATATGAAGAAAAAGGAAAGAGGGTACTATAAAAATTAAGTTTCTACACTTAAGTGGGATAACTTCTGCTCCCTCTGCACCCAGGGTAGAGAAAACTAACCCTGCAGGTAGAGATACTCCTAAGACTCTTGGTGTGTGACCTCCCTCTCAAGGGACTGCCATTATTTTAAAAGTGAATTAGTCTCCTTGAAAAGATGGAACTCATTCCTTGAGAATTAGTTTTGGAAACTGAGTAGGATGATACCATTTCACTTTTTACCAGACCAGAAAAAGAGTTAAAAACACTGAAGAAACAAGGCTAATGGATGGAGTTAGTGTCAACATCCTTGAGAGGTACAGTTGGGAAAAGAAAAAGGAGAGGCAAGAGTACTAGATAATGCAGCTCAGTACTCTGGGGCACCCAGGTCTCTGGAACGGTGGCCAAAGAACCTGCAGGCCATTTGCCCAACTCCATCGGGTAGCAGTGGGTACTCTGAAGAGTGCTGTCGTGATTTAACTTGCCATGGTCCTGGCAAGTACAGGAAGTTCCAAGTATTTGCCATGCTTTGCTGAGACCTCTGACACTCTAATCTAAGGTGTCTTCACCTGGGTCAAGTATGGAGTTCCCTCGTTTCAATGGGCTACACTGTAACCTGCACGGCCCGTTGAAACACAAAGTAGGAAGTGGCTTTCTTGGTGTGACCTAAGGGGAGGCTCTAGATCCAACTTCCCACCAACCACCAGGTCCTAAAGGCCCCTTACAGAGTTTCTCCTTGGGGCTCAAGAAGGCCAGGAGAAGCCTTTTGTCCAAGAACCAGAGCTTTCCATATAGGGCAGCACATTCCTACAATGACCCCATCAGCCTGAATCAGCTCCTCCAATGTCTCTGCTATCAACCAGCACAGCGCACTGCCCCAAGGCAATAGGTGTATTTTAATAATAGCTCTGTTTTACATTTGCAGAGCACTTTCCAGTTTATAATGTGTTTAAAAGTGTAAGGAGCAGGGGGATCTAAGGTCAGAATGCCTGGATTCAAATTCCATTTCCATGAGTTTCTTGCTGTTTTCTCACTGCAAAGTGAACATGATGACAGCGGCTACCACCTGGGACTGTTGCTATACGAAAAACAAGGGACAAACAGGTAAAGCACGTGGATCAATACCTGGCACATGGTCACACAATAAATACAGTTTGATGACTCTCCCCAACCCTGGAGCAGATGAGGAGACACAAGCTCAGAGAAGCTAAATGTCTTTCCTGGAGACAAGCCAAATCAGGGTTCTATATAATCAAATATACAGATATAATGGTGCGTGTATGTTGGGAAGAGATGGGGGTATAGCAAGGGGGTGGTAGGTAGGTATATGAGTGACCAGAGAAAGCCACAGGACTTTGGGAGGGAACAGAGTACTAACAGAGAGGAAAGCGTACTCCAAAAGCAGAGAACGGGCTTTGCTTCTACAGAAAAGTCAAGGAGTCTCTTCCATGGCCTAGGCCAGAGTCAGCTAAATGCTTTCCCATCATGTGACAAATATACTGTTGATGTGCTGATGTAAGAATATTCTGTAAATCAATTCTGTAAAGCTACCCACATGGCATGCAGAGAAGTGTGATGTGCTGTATTAGTCAGGGTATCCAGTAGTATACATATGAAGAGATTTCTTTTAAGGGATTGGTTCATACATTTATGGAGGCTGGCAAGTCCAAAATCTGCAGGTGGGCCCGAAGCCTGGAGACCCAAGCAAAAGTTGATGCTACAGTAAAATCTAAAGGCCATTTGCTGCCCATGCTCTTTGCTCAGGGAAAGCCGGTCTTTTGTTCTAGTTTGTCCTTCAATTGATTGCATGAGGCCCACCCACATTATGGAGGGCAACTTGCTTTACCCAAAGTCCACTGATTATAATATCAATCTCCTCCATAAACACCTTCACAGAAACTTCCAGAATAATGTTTTAGCCCTTATCTGGGCACCGTGGCCCAGCCAGATTGATACATAAAATTAACCATCACATAAAATTAACCATGTCCTTGGTGGTTGGCCTTCAGAGATTCCTTATCTCAGAAAATTATGAGATCTCCAAAGAAAACATATGAGGTCTACAAAGACTTTAGGGGGGGAAAGACAGTAAAACCCACAAAATGCAAGATAGTGGCTAACTCATATGGGAAGACAGGGTGGGAGGAAAGAGGAGCACACAGGTAGGGCAGCAGTATTGGTAATGTGTCAGTTCTCAAGTTGGGTGGTAAATTCATAGGTATTCATTATGTTTTATAATTCACACATCTCCCATGTACATATCAAATATCACATCTCACATAAAGGGTAAAAAATCAAGCTTTCAGGCCAGGTAGCAAGACCACTTTCTCAGTACAGCCTCCCCTGACAACTCCTGAAGAGAAATCTCCTTCTCTGATCAAACCATCTACTCTACCCGCAGGCTGATATTGCTGGGCAACATTTCGTGTGCACAGGCCTTCCCTTCTCAAATGAGTTTTAAGTCCCTTATGTTCCGGGACAATTTCTTACAACGTCTTTTTTATTCCCCCGCGGAGTCTGGCTGAATGTCTGAGTAACTCAATAAAAACTCATTGATGGCTGAAAAACAAGGTGGGTGGGGACAAGGATAACAAAAATAAACCAGCGGAAAAGCAGAGGTGCTGGGGCGGCACTGGGTTTCAGGTTTATAGAAGGCATTAACAGCTCCAAAAGTTGGCTTGAGAGATCAGAAGCCAGGCAGGATCACATTGTACAATTTTTACAGGCCTAGAATGAAACAATGCCCGTGTGGTGGAGACTATAAATGGTACCCGTGCTAACAAAAATAACATAGCCAGGCTTGTAGAAGGGGATGCACACAGACAGGTAAGACCCTGGATCATCTGTGATGTCCAGACTACGATCTCAGGGATGTAGCCCGTCAGTCCCAAGTGCTCTTAAGAAAACACAGTATGGCACCACGGTGCTTCTAACCCAGTCCCCAAGCAAACTTCCAATCTTTTACAACTCCTTGCCCAGTCCAGTCAATAGTTTGGATGGTAACAGTGCTGCCATTATTGACAGGACTCTTCCAAAAAGCCAACAGTGAGGAGAACTCATATACCTTCAAATTTCTAGTTCACACTCTGTTCACTGTTCTCATCAGGACTCCTCAAGCCTAAACTTGAGTTGCTCCCATTTGTCCCATGAACCCCAGCTCTGACTTATTCAATTGTGGTTAAAGGAGATCAAGGCTGTTATGTGGTGGTGAGAGCTCTCTCCTATTGGAAACAAAGGGTCACCTGGGAAGAAAGACAGCCTTGGATATATGCTCACCACATAGAGAAGGCTAGCAGAATGCTAGATGGGGATAATTTCTCTACTCAACAAACTCTGGGGGATCAGGCCTGGAGAATGACAAATGCAACTGCTGAGAGAAAAATGGAGAGACTCCCAGTGGCTTATAAATGGATCCTGTGTAAAAGGTCACTTCATATGCTATCATTTAGGAGAGAAGGCTGACATTCAAATGACTTTAGCCCTGTTTCCAGCCAGTCTCATCATTAACAGGCGAATACGGCTCTCTGAAGTGACACAGGCAGCTCAGTGACATGTCACATCACTGTCAGAACTAGAACTAGGTTTCCCCACTCCATGGCCAATGCTCTTTCTACCGTGACATGCTCATGGATAGATCATTTCTGCCAACTGCCACATATATGAGTTGGAGTTTGTATAAAATGACACTGAATCAAAGAAAGGTCCAGATTAGAATACATGAATCTCTACAAAGGAGGTTGGAGGGCGGCACTGAGAGGAAAATAATTCTCTCCTTACACAAAATGGAAAATCGTTAGGGGCTACACCAAACTGAGAACATTTCACGAACCCACCGCTAAGACCTACACATTGGTTCCAACAGTTTCAAAATTTCTCACATTTAGAAGAAAGTGCTCCTTCCTGGTGACAAAATTCTCAACACCAGCCCGTTGTTTGGCACGAGAGGGAGCAAATGAGAGCATGAAATGCATCCCTGGAAATGCAGACTGAAAAGGTTGTGTCTAGCTCACATGCAGAAATCCTGCCATTGCAATGGAGCGTGATTCCCACAGCCATGCTCCAGCTCTGAGCTCAGGAGATCACCTCTAAAAGCGTGAGGCTGCCAGCCAGACCAATCCTGGTCACAAAAAAGGAGCTGCACCTCAGGATTTCATTATTTCTAAGACTACCCATTTGAGAAGCAGGAAAGAGAATTTTTTTTTTCTCACGAACACATTTTTTTCTTCTCCAGCCTACTAAGGCTCTTCTTCTAGAATTGGAAATTGAGCGCTGTTGTTTACTTTCTTATGCAGTCCCTGAGGTTTGATTGTTGATGTCTGTGCGAGTCAGTGATTAGCATTCTGACTTCAATTCTTTCTTTTGAGTCGGCCAAGGAGCCCAAGAAGTTGGCCTCAGCCACTCCCTAGGAACAATAGGCCCTTTCAAGAAAATACAGGTTTGTCTTCCTTTTCAAATACACATGAGTCGGGCCCCTGGCGGAGACATCTACCTGGCTGTACAGAATATTCACTGTGAAGCAGAGGGCTCTCCATGCAAGAGAAACCAACTTGCAGGTCTTATGTCTAACTGAGTCAAGATTGTACCTCTAATCCCATTTATAAAACTTAAAACAGTGAATTGTATGCTCCATCAGAAAGCAAACAGATACAGCCAGAGAAGCAATCTCCTGGAAATACCCGGCTCTTAACAGCCTGGCCTGGAGGAGAAGTTGGGCTGCAGAAAGCACGCCTTACAGGGACTCTCCCACCCTCTCCACCTGCCAATTTAAGAATTCCTTCAGTGCTCCGCTCACTTAGGACTTCCCCTCTTATCTGTCCTGCTCACAAAAGGCAGTCCAGTTGACCTTACTGTTTCTCTAGCACTTAAACTTGGCCATTAGCAAATGCAATGTCCATCTGGATGAGGCCTGGCTGGCTGAGGAGGGATGGAGGTCTCACCACCACAGGGCCCAGAGCACACTTATTCATTACTGTACTGAGGGAAAGGGAATCTTGGCCTCCAGAAGCTAAAGTTCACATCATCAGACTCTCTACTCTTCTTTCCCCATCAGGTCTCCTTCATGAGAGACAATCTTGCACATGAGCTTGCTTTCCCAGCAAAGAGACATGGCGTCTGCTACTAGTCCCTTTCTGCCCTTTACTAAACCGGGCGATTTAACCTGTGCGTCAGTTTCTCTGCAATGTACAAGGACAGTGAGAGCGCCATCCTGCTTCTCTCACACAGTTACTATCAGGATGGACCAGATAACCAAGGCAAATATTTTAATAACTGGCTTCCAAATGCTATTTTCATTCCTTTCACCGACATGGGCGTGGGGTCTGAGGACATCAAGAGCTCAGACATGGGCATATCAGCATAAGGAACGTCTGCTTCTTATCAGCCCAAGGCCCTCCAAAGATCTGTAAAGCCATGGAAACTCAGGGGGTGGCTCCAAAAGCGGTGACTCCCACCCCAACAATAAGTCTCTCAAAAGGACTTTGGAAAAGTCCATAGATTCAAGGCTCTTGCTTTCATTTCCTGCGCTTCTGGGAAGGGCGTACAGAGGTGGTGAGAGTCGGGGGAGGCGGGGGGGGGGGGGGGGGGGCGGGGGGGGGAGGGTTGCTAGGGGATAGAGCTGTCTGCACTGTCCTCTAATCCCCCCTGGAATATTATTCTAGTTACGAGTGAACCCTGTGGTCCGAAAATACTTCTCTGAAAAGCTCCATCAGCATGGGGAAGTTAGAAGGTAGGATTATTTAGGATAGGAAAGGATAATCTGTTTAAGAAGAGTTGATTTTTTCCTTTTTGTTTAATTTGTTTTTTGGCCCTTTTGTTAATATGCTAATATTTTAAGTTAAGCACCCAAAGGTTTGGGATTTAGTGTCCTTAAGTGAGACTACAACAGACCAGACTAGACTAAATCAAGATATTTTTTGGTTACTCGTGCCGAGGAGTCCAACAGTCCTAAGCACAGAGGCAGTGTGCCACAAAATTGCTCCATTATCCCAATGCTGATAATCTAATCTAAAGCTGCTCAAAAAACATCTGAAGGCCAGGACAGAGAATATAAATAAAGGAGTCAGATCACTCACACACACACACACACACACACACACACACACACCATGACCACTAAAACTTCCACATGATTTACACACTAGGAAAACTTAGTTCTTACAGAACTTTTGTCTGTTTCAGAAAAAATTAACAAACTTTACCCATGACGAGTCATTGTGAATTGTTTCCCAGAGCTAGTGTGTCTGGGCACTAACCCATGTTCTCTCCTGTTCTTTATATGACACTATATGACTTCCATGGTAAGCACATTTTTACCCAATGTACCAACAACAACAGGAAATAGGCCTTGTGAATTCACTCTCCTTCTCCCTTCTCCCATTTCCTTCTCTCTTTAACCCCCAAGCTAGCATCCCTTCCAGGCAATGGTCATTATCCACAGACTGTCTTGAGCACTCTTCTCCCATTGACCCACTCTCGTTAATTCATTCATTCATTCATTCATTCAACCAGATTTCTTGAGTACCTACTATTTGTCAACACTGTGGTTGATGCCAGAAATAAAGTACAGAACTAAACAGACACATCCCTGTTCTCATGATGCCTACCTTACAATGGGGAGAGAGACAAAATAATGAGTAAACAAACAAAACATCTGCAAGTTATAATACTGCTAAGAAAGAAGCAAGCAAGAGTTGAAGGAGCCTGAAAAGAGAAAAAGAAAGATAGCTTTTCTTTATCTCTAAAACCTTAGAAATGTACATTTATTTTAGCTCTTGACTCTTACACTCCACCGGGCAGTCAGTGACCTATCTCTGCCTAAAGTTTAATTTCAATCTTAAAATGGAGAGGAATTACACAATTGAGATCATTCAGCCCTGACTCCTTCAACTCAGTCCTCTCAACCTCCAGGAAGGAAACTCCTCATTTCCCAGAGGCACCTTATGAGGCTCTGTGGATTATTCAAAATACCTCCCAAAACTTAACATGCATTTTCTTTCACTTGGTGCTCTTGGGAAACTAAAAAAAAAAAAAAAAAAAAAAAAGATCAGTCAAGTCATTTGCACAATGAAAACCTGACCATTAAAGGCCCATAAGGATAGAGCATGTTTTAAACTTCTTGGTACACTCAACTGGCTAGCCCATAAATATTCCTTTAATTTTATTTTTTACTGAAGATAACTAAGTCTGTTTGTTTTAATCCCCAAATTTCTCTGACCTTTTCTTTCAAACCCCATGTTCTACATCTTAAATTATGTTTATCACACTTCTCTTGATCTTCTATATTTATACACACTCTTGTAAAGTGTGACTAAAACAGGAAAAAAAAATATTCTAAAAAGGAACTGACTAATGCAAAGATTAGCAAAAGGGTTATTTTCCTTGAAACTTGTATTATTTTTAGTGTATTTCAGCGCTTTTTCCTCAATCAGCATTTAGTCAACTAATGACGCCTGGGTATTTTCTTTCAATGCCTGTACTAACAGTATTTTCCCTTTCTGTGTGTGAATGTTTGGTGCCCTCCTTACACATCACTATTTAAGTGTACTGACTGGATTCATTTTTTCTATTTTTCCAGAATGATTTCTGACATTGTACAATTTAGATTATAAACTGCTTATGGGCAGGGACAATGTCTCTTCCTGCTACGCTTACTATCAAAGCACTTGGTGATAAGCCAAGTTCTTTATGGACCATTAGATAGGCTCTGATGATCGTGCTGATAGCTTTTGAGGCCAACCCAGCTTTGCTCTTCAAAGTTTAAGTTTATTCACTTGTATGAACGTTTTGTTTCAGTTCTTCTGTTACCAAGAGATCACAGGGAGGGGGAGGGCGGTGCGTTTCTAATATAGCTTCACTGATCTGCTCTAATTACCGCTACATTCCAGCTATTCTATTATTACACACAATCTTAAAAATCTTTTTCTACACATTAGACACCACATCACTTAACACATGGAAGATGATTAAAAACTACCTTCAAAAGTATTTTATTGAGTGGAAAGCCTGGAGGTAGGAACCGTCCCACTGCCTTTTAAAAAAAATATATGTTTTTATTGATTTCAGAGATGAAGGAATAAGGAGAGAGAGACAAAAAAATCAATGATGAGAGAGAATCGTTGATTGGCTGCCTCCTGCACGCTTCCTACTGGAGATTGAGCCGGCAACCCAGGCATGAGCCCTGACCAGGAATAGAACCATGACCTCCTGGTTCATAGGTCAATGCTACACCACTGTGCCACACAGGCTGGGCCCATTGTCCTTTATAGATCAACTAGAGGCCTGGTGCACAAAATTTGTGCACTGGGGGAGGGGGTGTTCCTTAGCCCGGCCTGTGCCCTCTTGCAATTCGGGATCCCTTGGGTAGGGTCCCTAGGCCTGGCCGGCAATCAGGGCCTATCAGGGCTTTCCTTCCCCCGGCTGGCGGCAGTTGACCCTGCCCCTGCCACTACCACTGCTTGCCATCTGTGTGATGCTGCTCCCCACTCCTCCACCACCAGTCACCTCCCTCTGATGGATCTCCCCACAGAGGGAGGCCCCTAACTGCCCTCCCCTGCTGGCCTGATCTCACCCCAACTGCACTCTCCTGCCAGCCTCATCTCACCCCCAACTGCCTCTGCCTGCCTGATCACCCCTAACTGCCCTCCCCTGCTGGAATGCTCTCGCCCCCAACTGCCCTCCCCTGCCGGCCTGATCACCCCTAATTGCCTCTACTTCGGCCCCCACCACCATGGCTTTGTCTGGAAGGAAGTCGGATGTCCGGAAGATGGCTGGTCAACCCCATCTAATTAGCACATTACCCTTTTATTAGTATAGATAGATTATATAGGATAGGATTGCTTAAATGGGGGGTGGGGAGCCTTTTTCAGCAGGAGGAGATGCTCTTGGCACACAAAAATACATAAAATGCATAATCCCTATATCTGGACTAATAGCCAGCCATATGCACTATACTACCAAACCGGTCATTAAAAAATTGAACGGCTTTCTTACACCTTACACCAAACAGCTGTTGCCCTTAAAACCCTCCTCAGCCCCCACCTTAGGTTCTGCCTTCGTAGCTCACCCAGATTAGGATCTGATTGGTCCGTTTCTATGCCAGTTAGTGTCAAAAGCTCTGCCTCCTAGGCAGCCATTGGCTCCTGGCACTCACCCAGATTTGGTTCAGACTGGTCGGTTTCTATGCCAGTCAGTGTCTCCGGGCCTATCTCTGGGCCTGACCAAAGAGGCGGGGCTGAGGAGCCCCGTGGAGGCCTGAAGAGAAACAGATGTGGCAGCTGGTGAAGCCTGGAGAGAAAGAGAGAGGCTACACTGATCAACAGCTGCCACTGAGGCTGCGGATCAGACCCTGCCTCTCTCTCTACAGGCCTCTCTCCAGGCCTGATCTGCAGCTCCCTCGGCAGTCAGTGCTGGGTCGCTGTGCGGGTACCACGGCAACCCAGCACTGACTTCCAGTGTTGGGTTGAGCCTTCAGTCGTTGCGGACGTTATGGACCCTGGCTCTTTATATATACAGATTCCTTCTTACCACTGGTTATAATAAGGAAAGATATGATGGAAATTTTATAAAAACAGAACTCTAAACTGGAGTTGAAATTATAAGAATTTTAGAACATAAAGAGGCAGGCTAGGTGGGCATGGTCCAATGAACTCTGAGGTCAACATACCTGATGATATGGGCCATGAGCAAACTCATCTGTGGCTGCCTTGGTTCAGGCCCTCATCATCTCTTGCTTAATATCCTGCAACCCACTGTCTCCCCACTCTCCCTGCCTACACACACCAGTCTCTAGTCTCCATGGATCCTACTGTGATCCACCAATACACCCTGTCAACCCACAGATTGAATTGCGGCATTCTAAATGCATGACCTGTTCTCCTAAACTCCTCAGCCTGGTGTTCAAGCACCTCTAGCTCCCCACCATCTCATACCCTACCCCCATGCTTTCTTTCCCTTAAAATTGTCCCTTGCTATTCTTCCAACAACCATGTGTTTTCCACTTGCCTTAGCTCAGGCTATTCATGGAATGCCACCACTTCTTTCTCTAGTTCTAACACCTATTCATCCTTCAAAGCCAATTTGAAATATGATCTCATCTTTGAACCTTTCCTAAATTCCCCTTATAGTCCACAGCAGATTGAGAGCATCCTTCTGGCTCCTCACATTTAGCACATGATACTATAGTTAACCAAGTATACAGTTGACTCCTTCCAAAAACTGTGTAATCTCTGTTCACAGACAGAGCCCCTGACACACAGTAGGTGCTCATCTGTTACACTGACATTAATGGCCTCAGTTTTGCTACTTGGCTACCCAAAGAATACTACTCAGAAAGACAGGGCATGCCCTTAAGAATTTCATCCCAAGAAAAGGCCAAGGATAGGTCTGGAAGAAAAATCTACCTCTGGCTACAAAACTAAAAATACTGAAACTCTTGACTCCTAAAGGAGAATGGCTGACTTAAAAAGGAATGAAAGACTCATATCGGCTATGGCAGGGATGAACCTTGAAACATTAAGCTAAGTGAAATAAGCTGGTCACAAAAAGACAAATATACAATTCCACTTACATGAGGTACCTAGGATAGGCACATTCATAGAGACGGAAAGTAGAATCACAGTTACCAGGCACTGGAGGCAAGGGGAAGGGGGTGTTATTATTTAGTGGGTACAGAGTTTCAGTTGGGATGATGAAAAAGTTCTAGAGATGGATAGTGGTGATGGTTGCACAACAATGTGCCTAATGAAATTGTATTATACAGACAAAATGGTTAAAATTGCAAATTTTGTGCTATATATTTTAACCACCATTTTTTAAAATATATTTTATTGATTTTTTACAGAGAGGAAGGGAGAGGGATAGAGAGTTAGAAACATCGATGAGAAAGAAACATCATTCAGCTGCCTCCTGCACACCCCCCACTGGGGATGTGCCCACAACCAAGGTACATGCCCTTGACCAAAATCGAACCTGGGACCTTTCAGTCCGCAGGCCGACGCTCTATCCGCTGAGCCAAACCAGTTAGGGCTAACCACAATTTTTTAAAGTAGAAAAACACACACACAATAACTGAGAGCCCCTCCCCCCACAAATTAACAAAACAAAACACAGGAGCATGAAGGACAGTGATACAGTGGATTTCAATTTGTTCATCGACTCTCAGATTCCTGGGAAGAGGGATCCCCTCAAAATCTTACAATGGAAGTTTCAGAACTAAAGGTTGGAAGCCGTGCCTTCCACTATAGGATCAAGTCTATGGAATGTACTCAAATATACCTTTAGTTAAATTCAACCAATACAGTAACCCCCTAATTGGCAGAGGAAATGTTCCAAGACTGCCTGAAACCACGGATATGATGAACACTATGTATGCTATGTTTTTTCCTATACAGACATACTTACGATAACACTTAATTTATAAATTAGGCACAGTAAGAGACTAACGGCAATAACTATGAATAAAATAGAACAATTATAACACTATACTGTAATAAGAGTTATGTGAAGGTGGTCTCGCTCTCTCTCAAAATATCTGGAATTTTTCATTTCTCAATTTTGGAGCACAGTCGACCACAGGAAACTAAAACTATGGACCCTGAAACCGAGAATAAGGGGGGCTACCGTATATATTGAGCACCTCCAATGTGTCAGGCCTCATGCTACGCACTGAAAGGAGATCAAAGTTGATTAAAATAGCCCATGGCATCCTAGGGCAAATGAGACACGTACCTAAATAACTATAGCACTGCGCTGACTTGGATTGAGCTTTAGCAAAAGAAATACAGATGCAGTATGAGAGAAAGAACAACAGTGAGTTCAAGAAAGATTTCCAACATGAGTTAAGAGAAGGCAAATTCATAAGCATTTAATGAAGAAACTTGGATTGTGACCTCAGCCCACTGGTACCTTCGCATCCCCACTAGCACATGGAGAGGGGCACTCGGTCTGCCCAAGGGCCCTTCCAGCTGGAGGACTCGGCCACTCTCCATGTCATGTAACAGGGAGGGGTGGCCGCAACACTTTCCCACGTTGGCCTGGGTCTGACCCCGTGTGGCATTTTTTATCCTCTTGACTTTTATCTGCAGATGCTCCATTCGGCTACTTAGGAAGCTCCATAATCAAAAAACTGCCCTGGCCGGGTATCTCAGTTGGTTGGTGCGTCCTCCCCATATGCCAAGATTTTGGGTTCAATCTCCATTCAGGGCACATACAAGAATCAACCAATGAAAGCATAAATGGGTGAACAACAAGTTGATGTTTCTCTTTTCCCCTTCTCTCTACCCCCCCTTCTCTCTCTAAAAATCAATAAATAAAATAGTCAACAAACCTTGTCTGTATTCTATTTTTCCTCTGTATTGATAGATTTTAAAGTATCTGGCAGAATAACTATCTAGGTTTCCAGAAATACAGAAGAAACACACACACACACACACACACACACACACACACACACACTACTAGGTTATTTTACTCTCAAATTTCAGTTTCTAATACTTAAATCTAATTTTGCACATTTCTCAACAAGATCCAACTACCTAAAACAGACCTAATCTGCCTTTTCTAGATTATTTGTATTCTTATAGAATGAAATGCATAATGCCTTATTAAAACAAGCATTTTAAAGAAATTAAAATAAATAAGCTGTATCCTATCAACTTTGAGGAGTTTGTAACTTTGATTTTTTTAAAGATGCAACGGAAGTGTTAATACATGCAAATACCATTAAATTCTGGTTTCCTTCCATTTGTCCCATATGTCTTCAGAAAAATGAGAAAGCCTGGCTCACGTAGAAAAGAAATAACATTGTCTCCCATTTTATGAACGCACGTTTAGAGGAACAACCTATTACAATTATCCCTTTGCAGTACTTCACTGATTTAAGTACGGATGGAAGAGAGGAAGAATTCTGAACACAGGCCGCATTATGTCCCAATGGCAGATCTTCAGAGTAGGATGACAGTGGCTTCTGGAGTCAGTCTGGGCACTTTCTGTCTGCAAACCTTGGGCATGTTATATAACCACTCTAATCCTCAATTTCCCCGCCTATAAAATAGCTTGGTAATAATAATAATAATACCTAACTCAGAGTGTTGTATTGAGAACTGAATGAGCATGTAGTGACATAAAGCTCTTCACACAGTATCTGGTATGTAATAAAGATTTAATAAATGTTAGTTTTTGTTATTAGTTACCTTGTATTCTTATTCCAATGCAACCACTGGCTGCTTTGCAACCTTAGACATTTCACTGAGCTTTTTTGCAGCTTCCTTGGTTTTCCCTAGTTCTATCTCACCTTACAAGGATAATGGGGGGAAACTGAAGTCACATCTATAAAAGAAATTAAGCTACAGGAAAACGTTAAACTTCCTCGCTAGTTTGAAAGGAACAAGCTGCCATGTGTGGGGTGCCTATGTTGAGAGGGTCCATATGGTAAGGAGTTGATGGCAGCCTCTGGCCAACAGCTAACTAGAAGCGGAAACCCTCTGCTAACAAAAATGGATTTCCCCAGTCAAGTCTCAGATGAGACCACAGCCTGGCTGACACATGACTTGTAGCCTTGTGAGATCCTAAGTGGATGTCCCACATAAGCCCTGTCCAGATTCCTGACCCACAAAAGCTATGGGATAGTAAATGTGTGTTGTTAGAAACCACTACATATGTAGTAATTTGTTATGCAGCAACAGAAAACTAGTATTAATGTGGAGTTTGAGAATGCAGAAATATACATGTGATATAAAATACACTCACATACATACTCATACATGCTCAAACACACAAGGATTCCTATGATTTAATATCATTGCCTAGTGATTTAGCCTTATTGGAACACTATGGCAGGGAAGAACAGTACACCAAGGACAGTTATTTAGGAGCAAATGGTAACAATCTTCTCCATACTGCTGGGGTGTTGGAGGACAATTATACTTTCCTGTGGCATTTCATCAAGTAACAGCCAAAGGTTTGTTTTCCATTTATTTTCATATTAGGTAAGTCAGCCTTTCTGGAAACCAAATTGGGCAAGAGATTTTGTCAAGGTCCAAATCCCTTTGCCAAACTGAATTACCTTATGGGCATGATGGGAAATCTCTCGGGATTTAGTTATGGGAAAGGTTCACAAATCAGACGCCCAGATTGAACAGCGAACATGAGACTTAGTTCAAGTTAAATCAACTGACCCAAACCAGGAGGTCAAGATGTGGTTCTGAGTTCATTTTCTATTTTAAATACTATAATTTTCCAGTTCCTCCAGAAACAGACACAACATGTCACCAAACCACTTGCCCGATGCTCCTAGACTAGCATCCCCTTCCATTTTATCAATATCCCCACTTAAACCTCTGCCCTTTAAATTCTTCATCAGTGTGGAGCCTTCTTAACCATTTTCCACAGAATCAGGAAATTTAAAAAGTAGGTGGTTCCTTGGAGATCATCTAATCCCATTCTCAAATTTTACCGGAAACGCTATGAGGCCCCGTGCAATTCAAATGGCTGGCTCAAGTTTAAAAGCTGAACCTTTTTCAAACTCTTGCCTTTTGCAACAGCATGGATGGAACTGGAGAGCATTATGCTAAGTGAAATAAGCCAGTCAGAGAAAGATGAATACCACATGATCTCACTCATTTGTGGATTATAGAGAACAACATAGACTGATGAAAAGGGACAGATCCAAAGACTGAGAAACAGCAATCAGGCTATCAATCCCCAGAAGGAAAGTAGGGGAGGGCGGGGGTAAGGGGAAGAGATCAACCGAAGGACTTGTATACATGTATATAAGCCAAACCAATGGACATGGACAACAGGGGGATGGGAGCATGAGTGTGCGGAGCGGGGGGGGGGGGGGGGGGGGCAGGGAGGGCAGGTTGGGGGTTAATGTGGGGGGATGAGGACACATTTGTAATACCTTAACTAATAATAATTAAAAAAGGAAGTATAATATTTTCAGATTAATCACATAGACTGTTCTGTTTTAAACCAAAATTTAAAAAAATTTTAAAAAAAGCTAAACCTTTTTAAATCTTCTTGAGAACAGAGAGGAAGAGCACCTTTCTCTCTTCATCTCTTCCAGCACCTGTCTGTTCAGATGCCTGCCAGAACCCTGCGCTTAAGCACCCCCTTTGCCAGGGGAGCATTCCCGTGAAGTACCAACTATGAATGGAAGAGATCTCAAGTAACTGCTTGAGATCACACAGGCTGGGGTGACATCCATCACCCACAAGTTTCTGCCATGGCTGTCAATCCCCAGGAGATTTCAGCCAAGTCATGGCAATAAAAATAAATTATCAGCCCCAGTGCTTAAGGGATGACCTAAGGCACAACATAAACTGCTATTCCACACAGACTCACCAACTGCAGCTTGGGGAAAAAGACAGGAAGGAAACCTATTCGTTTACATTTAACAAATATTTACAGAGGTATTGCCTACAATTTCTCTGAGTTATTTTATTTATCTACTTAACAAACACTGAATACCATCATGTGTTAGCCACATTACTACCAGGAATAAAAAGATGGTGTAAAAAAGTAAGTCTCTGCCCTCAAGGAGTTTACAGTCTAGTGAGAAAATCAAATATTTAATAATTATCATAACGTGTAATCTTTATTGAACACCTACTATGTGCAGGGTGATTCTAAGCGCTTCATATGCATGAACTCCCTCAGTTCTCATTGCCACTTGATGAGGTAGGCACTATTTTTTATTCCTATTTTACTCACAAGAAAACTAAGCACAGAAAAGCTGTTACTTGCCCTAAGTTCATGCATTCATTTTTTCGACAAATATTCACCTACTGTGCTCTAGGCACTGCTCTGGGTGCTGCGGTACATCAATGAACAAAAGAGACAAAGGTCCCTGTTGCCATGGAGTTTTCATAATGGTGGAAGAAGAGAAATATTAAGCAAAAAACAACTAGAATGAGATACTCTCTCGCTAGAGAGTGACAAGTGCTGGGCAGAAAAACAAAGCAGCGACGGGACCACAAAAGGGTCGTTTGGAGGGGGTTGGGTGGTTGCTATTTTGAAAAGGGTGGCCAGTGAAGATGTCATGGATGAGGGGTCACCTCCGTAGAGGCCTGAAATGACTGCATAGTCCTGTTCAAGCCAGGACTCTCACTGCGAAAGAGCGAGATGAGTGGAACTCTGACTTTCCTTCTTTAACAGAACTTTCTCTTCTGGTTATAAGGGCAATGTGTTCTTAATGAAAAGAAATTGGTTTACAATGGGTTTTTTAGAAATTTTACGGAGGTTTGAGGTTCTCCATCTAAAAACATCAGAATGCTTCTCTAAGTCTTACACTGCAAAGTGGGAGAGAGAAAGGGCATGTGTAAAGGAAAGAGTCCTGGAGGAGGATTCCGGAGACGCGGTTCTGGTCCTAGCTCTGCCTGCAACCAAAGCGTGTTTCTGCAGGCCTGTCACCTCCTCTCCCCAGGCCTCAGGGGTCCTTGCCCCTAAAATGAAGGAGTTAGACTACAAGCACCACAAAGCCCTTTCTCACGCTGCATGAGGCGATGATTAGGAAGAAGAAAGATGTCACTGGCAATGTGGACAAGGCCAACTGAACATCCTAAGGGCTGCTGAACACACGAGACCCCCAAAGCTCCCTGAGCACCCAACCGGGTCAGAGGGCAAGGGGAGCAGCAGAGGTTCCTCGCCATCCCACAGGTATTCCGAGGTCTCCAGCACTGCAGGAAGAGGGATGAGGAGGAGACGCTGTTAGACACAAACACTCTGGCTGCTTGATAAGAACAGCAGGAGGTGAGAGCTAGAAACCCCTCAATATCTAACTGCACACCGACTGGATGAAACACAGTTGAGAAAAGACAGCCTTGCAGGTCTTGCGTCCCACTGACTGAACTAGTCCCTCTCCCTCTAGCTGGCACCATTAGTATTTTCTCCATGTGACCCACCTGGACAGGACTGTAATACAACTTACTACAACAGGGGTACCCAGAATCTGGTGAGAGCACAGACAACTAGGGCCTGGCAGAAAGAGTTCTAATGTCTGATTAAAGAATTCCAATTGATCAAAAGCAATGGCCTTGGTAGCTGTTGTTCCCTTCACCTCCTCACCATTCCTCTCTCCAACTTTCTCCATACTTTTCAATCCCTGTCTGCCCAGACCCTCCACTGAATTATTTAAGCCTCAAAATGCTAATTACATAAGGTGGAGAAACCTCTATTTCAATTCATTAGAATCTGTTCATATCATAGTAATTTTCTTAAGAGTTCTTTGAACTTGGGCTAGATTTGGTAACATCATAAAAAAGGAAGGACACTACATCTTCAATTCATGACAGATCGGTTTGACATGTATGAAAATCACAAAAAATTCAGTGTTTCCAATGGGCCTGTCTTATAACTACTGACAGACTTCAAGGAAATTCTATACACAGAAGTTACAGATGACGCACACTAAGAGACATATGCCATCATTACATGACCGTTACCCCAACTAATCTTTTTAAATTGCATGATGAACTAGGGGAAGAAAAACACTGTAATAAACTGACGCATAATGAATGTCAAGCCAAATTCTCTCCTAGGTCCCTGAGGACAGAAAAAAATGGCATATCCAAGGAGAAAGAAAGGAACATCTTATTCCATGAACCAGCAGGGATATGTCTTCTAAAGAGAGAGATGGGACAAACACGTGTGGATAAATGACTATGACTCTGCAAAGCTAAATATATGAAGGCAGAGAGAACACTGTGACAAACACAGAGACAATAACCAGGTGGAAAAAAAGGATTTTCATTGGGGAGTTTTGCAGGGAAGGAGATTGTTTAAGCACTGTTTTGAAAGTGAGAGAGTCATGTTTAGGCAGAGAGGTGCCTACTCTGTATATGACCGTCCTCTTAGTTAGCATCTGCGCTGAATGATGTTAAAAAGTGTGAGGCATTACAGAAGAGAGCCTATGTGGTTTCAAGATGACTGACACAGCTGAAAGGATGAACTGAATTCTTTTATAAGAACAAGATATAGGTCCAAAATTCAAATAACTCCATTAAAAGCTACTGTAAAACTCTTTTACATGCACTACACCTCATATAACCCTCACAATAACCCAATGTAGGAGCTAAGTGGTCCATTTTTTGGCTGAGGAAACTGAGCTTCAGAAATTAAATAATATGCCAAAAGTCACAGAGCTCTAAAGCAGCAGATTTCAAACACAGGCAAGTCTATCAAACTTAAAGGCTGTGATCTTAACCATTATGGGAGGTAGGTACCAGAATACAAAGAAACTAAATCTCTAACAAGGCGAACCTAAAAGAAAGACTTTCAAAAACTCATCCAAAATAAAACACTTTCTTATGCTGTGGCATGATAAAATGTGTTTCTCTGCCTCTATCCATTCCAATAAAAATTTTATTTGGTATAACTCCATCTGATTTTCCCAAGTGTGTGTGTTTGTGTGTGCAGTGGCTATATAATGTCTCTAGTTAGAGGGAGAATTGGCCACAGAGGACTAGCTGTTTTCTCTGAGAAGAGAGACGCCTGCTGTCCACCAGCCCCCTCTGGTACTCTTCCCTGAAATCATCGCTCCCTCTGCCAGCCATAGAGTGTCTGAGAACAGATGGTCAGGGACGGGTGCCGGTGAGGCCGTCATCCCTGTAGCTCCCCTACTGCTTCAACACTAGAAAGCAAACATATGACAGCAGCTGGAGGGCAGAACGAGGGCTGAGAAAGAGCACCATGGCTAAAAGGCCAGAAGTAGGAGGTAGACTTTTCCCAGCATGAATGTTTGCTGCCCCTACAATGGAGTTACTTTGGTCTGTTTCCTGGAGAGAAAAACACCAGTTCATGACCACGGACTGTTCCTGAATCCTAACTTGGGTGAACTCTACTGTCCAAGCAAACAGGCAGACAAGGGCCAGAGGTCTTTGGGATCTTCCCCTTACTCTGGGTACAAGGCCAGGCCTGCCTTCTTAGCCAAATGAAGGGGAAGGGTCAGGTTTGTCACTAAGTGCCACAGACCCAGGTGACTAGTAGTGGGACAGAGCATGAAGCAAAGTGAAAATGACTTTGGCCTACCTATAATCCTCCAAACTGGCACATTTGATTTCTCATCCACTACCGTCACATGGCACGCAATGCATGTCCTCGTCAAAGCCACCCACTTGCCAGGGCCTGAGTGTGCCATGCTCACCCATGCCTCTAACTTTCCTGAAGCAGACTACCCATCCACCCCCCTAATCTAACTTGTGAACTCTTACTCGTTCTCCAAATATCAGCTTGAAGATGTTCTCCCCATCCAACCCCCAGGAGTCTTCTCTCCCGGGGACAGGTAAGTACCCTTTCTCTCTGACCTACGTGTTATAGCACATATTGTAACACATTAGAATTTTCAGTTTGCACAACCTTCTCCCCACTAGGTAGGAAGTTCTTTAAGGGCAAAAAATATGCTTTATTAAGACGATACTGCCTTGTTCATGGTAGATGCTAGATAGTCTAATGCAAAGAATTAATCCAATTAAACATATGGAAGCATAAAAGACTGTTCTTGAGGGAATATGGTCTTACCTTCAGAGTTTAAAGTAAGAGAAAGTCAACAGCACTGACTACCCTGAAGCCATGTATAAAGTGCTTGCTGTGCACCTAGAACGGTTCCAAGCACCGGGTAGGACTGGGGAAATGGTGGGAGGAACAAGTGAAAATGAGATGGTGTCTTGTCTCATCTAAAGTTTACATGCTACTTCTTCACACCAACTGAAATAAAAAGCACTGAGGATTTATCTTCATTGTGCTTCTCGCAAATGTTCCTCGGGCTCAGAGTACTATACTGCTGGTTTCCAAAAAACGAAGCCATATACACAAAGCAATCTCCCACACATGGACGACTGACTATATGTTCAAGAATATTTATAGCGAATGTGTTTGCAGTCGCTGAAATCCCAGCACCAACCTGAATGCCCATTAATGGGAGAGTGAATGAATAAACTGAATATAACCCCAAATGGGATATTATACAGCAGTCGAAACAAATGAACGACAATGACAACATGTAGCAATAAAGATGAATAATAGCAGTAAAAATATTAAGGGAAAAAAGTCCCAAAAGATTATATATAGTCTGATATTTTATTCCGGTAAAATAAACTATACACCTGCATAGATGCAAATATTTTCTGTTTTCATGTAGGCCATTTTTAGACCTACATATAGAAAGGAGAGTAAGGGACTGATGCACACACGATTCAGGTGATGGTTACCTTGGGCAAGGGAAGAGAGCAGGATAAGATGTGGGAGGACCATCATCTGGTCAGATGCATGTTATTTTCGCGGTCCTAGCTTTTGTTTTAGGCAATGTGTTTATGGCTGCCTTACTTTAAAAAAGTAAAAATGTGAAGAATATGAGTCATGAAGTAAGGATTATGAATAATCAAATTCTTAGCATATAAAGTCTAATACCAAACAACAACAAAATGAAGTTACGAGAATATTATAACATGGTGCCTGACTCTATGCAAAATGAACAGGTGTCCTTTAAGGGAGTGAGGAGGGCATCGAGAGGGCAGCTCGTGCCACATTCTGCCACTAATTGATTTCCACCATGTGGATACCAACATGGGCATCCACATGTCTACCAACATGGGCATCCACATGTCCCAGTGTCAATCCACGGAGCCCTCTTTTTCCTTGTGGCATTTCCTGGAGGAACTTGAGCTCTGGAGAACACTGGATGCACTTCAGTTACCCCAGCACCACAAAGCACTCATGGACCAGCATTCATCTCATCTTCTTATATTCTGACCCTTTTCAAATTGCATCATAAATTCATGCTTGTGACACTGAGTACATAGAGCTTCTGGCAAGGACATCACTGTATCTGCGAATGAAAATCAATCAATTCTCTCTTCTTCTAGAAGTTAAACCAAGCAGACAAAGCTCTCTCTGGATGGTTTGGACCATATGCCCTGGGGAAAGCGTGCAGCAGATGTCTGAGAAATAGACAGAGGGGATGGAGAGAAGAGTCTCCCCATGGGAGACAAATGATTCTGGAGAAAATGCACCCCAGAGGCAAAAGTGGTCAGCCAGGACACTGAACCATGTCCAATGTCCACAAAGACATGGCAAAGAGCTCTCTTCAAACACACTCAAACCAAGCCCCTAACCTTAAATTTCAGTTGATGGCAGTTTATTTGTTTCTTTTATAAAGAGCTAGGGAGTGAAACATTGGAATCAGAAAGGGAAATGTTCTTTGCTCACCTAAGCCTGCCATTTTTATGCCAGGATGAGTGCAAACAATCAAGTTTTCTTCCTGGAGACGACTGGGGAAGAGCGAGCTAGAGTTTAAAATAAAATTAAAAAGTCAAAGTACTGTGCTGTGTCTAAATATTCAAAGCATAACTTATGAGCTTAATTAAGGCTTGAGCCCTCCACCTCCCCACCACGTGCAGCCTGATCTCTACATTTCATGTAGGCCCCTTCCTCTATCTATTTCAGCTTTTGCAGGGTCCTTCACAGCACACAGCCATGTTATGGTACGCACTCCCCCTCCCCTTTCCTCTCCAGAGGGGTTCACTCTACTTACATACTTTATCCTTCTTCCACAATCCCAAACACCCCACATTTCCCTGCCTGACTGAGTCCTGGGCCTCCTTCCCAGTAAATAATCTTGGTGAGATCTTGCCAAAACATTTCTTAATCACGTATTTTCTTTGTCTGAAAAGTTATAGATGTAGTAAGTCACCTTTGTTCCTAGTCCTTCCCACATGTTCAGGAGTCCCGTGTTATTTATTGTTAAGCTCAGTGTGCCTCTGTCAGCCACCACCACGTACACTTTCTTTTGGAGCTTGGATTGAAACCCTGGACTAATCAGCATTGAGCAGAAAGTTGTGGTTATTCCCCCAACCATGCTCTCTACATATAAAAGTCTTAACCAGGTGATCACAAAGGATTCTTCCAAGTAGCCCCTGGGGCCTAGAGCCAAGTCTTCACGTGCAGCTGTGGCTTTGGCGCCTCTGGGTCTCCACGAAGCACTATTCTCCTTCTGGGTTTCCAGGGTTGCTCTGAAAGGTTCTGCATTCTTTGGCCCCAAATCGAGAGAAGAGAGAAGGGATCCCCTCGGAGGAATGACACTACCTGGATTTGCCTTCTTCCATCTGAGAAGGCAGGTTACACACCAGCACTTAGGCCTGATGACTATGATTTTGAAGTTATTGATCCCTCAAGGCTAAGGGAGAAAAGACTAATGAAAATCAGACAAACTCCTGCACAACCACAAGGCTGACGCATAAATGATTAGAAAGCCCAGACTCGAACCATGGTGCTTGCCCTGCAATGCCATGTCCGTCTGTGAGATCCGTCCTCCCAAACTGTTGGGTACAGGTTATTTTCTTGATAAGTTCATTTCACTGGTCCTCCAACTGCCTTCCTGATCGAGTCCAAATGCCTTTAACCTGCACTGAAGGCCTTGTCAGTGTGTCCCTGAAAACTCACCTTTTACTCTTTCCCCGTCTACACCTCTGTCTCTGTGAGGTCACGTGGGTCTTTTGTCCAAAGATCCCCCCTTCACCCAGGTTTTCCTGGGCCACCCTGGCATAAATAAGACTGTGGCTCTGGACTCAGGCAGCCCAGAATCTAACGGAGGCTTCACCATTTCCTTGCCATGTGACCCCAGGCCAGTTAGCAAATCCTGCCTCAGTTTCCTGATCTATAAAAGAAACAATAATAGCAATGCCCATCTCACATGGGCGACATGAAGATTAAATGAGTGAACATCTATAAAATCTAGAATAGTGCCTAGTACATGGTAAACACTCAATATGTGGCTTTGTCATTATTTGGTGGTTGTTATCATGATTCTAGTTTGCAACAAACTCTCTCCTTCCTTTAAACCCCTTTAGCACACATTTGCATATGGCATTGATCACATACTGATTTTCCATACTACTTATCTTCTTATACATATATCTTATCTCGATTAGGCTACAAGTTCCCTAAAGGTAAAGACTATAGCACATGAGCTTTTCTTTCGCTGCAATACTTGAAAGTGTCTTAAATGCAATAAATGCTTGCTACTAACAACAGCACAATAATACTTATTAAGCTCTACTTTAGCCACACTGTGCTAAGTCCTTCACATGCATTAGCTCACTTAATTAATTGATTTCTCACACTCAGTGATCTTAACTAAATGAGTCGTAAGCTCAAATGGTTTCTACCCATTTTCTCATAAAAAAAAGATTATTGCCAAGCAAACTTATATTTTAAGAAAGCAGATACTACAGAGTATTGAGAGTCACCACAGACTGTCACTGCGCTGCAACCTCTGTACCACTCCAAAAATTTCCCAGACCCCTTCTGACAGTGGAGGGATGCAGAATGGTCTCTGAAGGGTCTCAAAGCTCATTTTTAAAAAAATGTAGTGAATTCCTGACAGATGTAAACAATAACTTCCGAGTTCGCCTTTGACAGTTCCAGCCCCTGAAAAGTGGCTGAATAAACAAAGACCAACTGAATCTACTACACACTCTCTCCCACCTACTGGTATCCCGCGTACCAGGAGGAAAATATAAAACGTGGGCCCTGGTGAACACAAAGGCACTGATGTTTGGCAGATGAAGCAGACAAATGACAGAGAGTAATAACTTCACAAAAACTGCAAAGCTATCCACAGACTTTAGAGTAGCTGATGTTTAAGCCTAAGAAACCAGAACCTTTTTCAGAAGTGATGGTTTCTTTGACAGAAGTTTCTTAGGTTAAATCAAAGATAACATTTTAAGCTGTTTTTACAACACAATGGAATTTTACTTTGGGTGAAATTCAGTGAATAGGAACCTTGAAGATTTCCTTGTAAAAAGAAAACTATGTGAATCAACAAATATCTCCACCATGGACTAACTGAAATGTCTACCAATGTTTAGTCTGACTGTGCTGGCTGTGTTTGAAGACAGGCCGACAAACTCTTTGTATGTATATATAAGGACTGTTTCTTTCCAATTCTTCTTTTAATGGCTAAGAAGAAAAAGGCTGAAGTCATCTACTTTTGTTCAATCTTATGAACATAATACCCCATTTAATTTTTATTACAAAAAAAAGATTAGGACAAGCATGTATTCTAATTGGCTATTACATTTAAATCAAATGTGAGACTATCTTCTCTATGCACCCTTTCCTTCCTTCCTATCACCCACATATATATTCATATATACACGTAAATACGTGTGTGTGTGTGTGTTGTTATTATTGTTGGTTTCTGTATGTTCGTTTCTCACTTCCTAGTTTTTACTCAGAGGAGGAAAAAAAGAAGTTGTCACTTTTATTTTACCCAGAAAAAATCAGGAAGTGCCCAGAATCTCAAGAGGGAACCTGCCATATAGAAATTAGAACTCTATTATTACAGAGAGGAGATTCTGCGCCCATAGGAGTTTGCTTATTTCAAAGGGTCTTTAAGCAGCCTAAATTTGCAGTGTCATTTTCTTCTGGAATGCCCAGGGGCAATTAAACAAATCAGCTAAAAATGATCACAAAGTTCGATATCAGAATTTTTTAATGGTTCTATTTACCCTGCTGAAAAGTTAGACACTGAGAAAGTTATACATTCCAAATGACTATAATTAAAGCCAGCGTTAACAGTGAAAAAAAGTCTGCTTGATTAGATGATGCTCCCCAAGCCCACCAAACACGCAGTGTACTAACAAGTCCCTCCAACTGCCAGGGAGGCTATTCTCAGCTCCTCTTCATCCTGTCTCAGCTCCCATGACACCTCTCAGGACTTCCCTGACCACCCACCTGGAACAGCCATACTCTCACCTAGGTCATTCTCTTTCCTTTACCCATTGGGTTTGCTTCAGAGCACTCGTTATTAACAAAAATAATCTTGTTGGTTTTTTAACTTATTTTTTGTAGGTCTCCTCAAACAAGAATATTGGCTAGCAGGTATCAAAACCTTACAGGCCAGCCCTGGCCAGTGTGGCTCAGTTTGGTTGGAGCGTTGTCCAGTACACCAAAGGTGTCGGGTTTGATTCTCGGTCAGGGCACATAGCCAGTTTGCAGGTCTAACCCCGGTCAGGGGCAACCAATCAGTGTTTCTTTCTTTCTCTCTCTCCCTCTCTCCCTTTTCCCCTTCCTCTCTCAAAAAAAAAAAAAAATTAAAACAAAACAAAAAACCTTACAGGCCTTACTTTTAAAGGCTGCATCCTCAGTGCCTACAACACTAGGTATATTTGAACTCTAGATATTAATTAGATAATATGAAGAACTACTATTAGATTTATTAGGTATGGTAATGACATTTTGTTTATTTTTTTTAGTCTGTTAAAGACACATACTTAAGTACTTATAGATGAAATTATATGAGGGATTTATACTTCAAAACAATAAGTGGGAAAGGTGTGAGAAAAATATGGTAGGACAAGACTGATCATGTATTGATTGAAACTGTTGAAACTAAGTGATGAGTATATATAGTTCATTACAATGTACTCTTTACTTCTGAATATGTGTGGAAATTTTTCTAATAAAATCTTAAAACCTAAATGAAAAAAATGAAACAGGTAATATCCCACAAATTTAACTGCACATTTATTTGATTTTAGGAGACAGAACGTCTTTCTAAGTAAAATATCGAAGGAATAAACAAAGCCTTCTTTTAAAGCTACATAAATCTAGATGTTCCTTCAGTTTATCCAATTAGTGATGACTCAAAGCATGCCACGGATGAGAAGTATCTATGATACAGTAATTTATCTACCACTAAGGAAAAATGTTTTATCATTTAATTTGTACTTTTTGAAAGAACTTTTAGATATACACATGTTTACTGTCATCTTGTGCAAATATTTAGAGAAAAAGAAGTGACACTGATTGGTCATTGTGTTCCTAAGACTTCCTATATGCAGGATCAACTCCCTTGAATCACTTTTTTTTTAAATCAGAATGATTATTTTCTTTAATCCTCACCTAAGTATATGTTTTTATTGATTTGAGAGAGAGAGAGAGAGAGAAACATCAAACACTTGCCCCCCTACTCACCCTGAGGACTGAGCCCACAACCTAGATATGTGCCCTCACTGGGAATCAAACCTGCAACATTTTGTTGTACAGACGACACTCTGACCAACTGAGCCACCAGGCCAGGGCTCCCTGGACTCACTTTTGACTCAGTTGTCAATGTCTGTGACAAATGACCATCCTTATCCTCTATCCATGTACAATACACATCTGTGGAATTAATTACCAATTAATTTTATAACACAGTGCTTAGAAAGGTCAAGCTTTTGTCTTTACGCTCATGCTCTTACAGTAATTAAAGGAATACATCTTCCCAAAAAAAGGAGCTAAAGCAAGGAAGTTTGGGAGGCAACTTCACGGAGTACATAGTATTATATGAAATCTCACAAGAAAAGCCAGAGAAGGGTTTTCTGGGTTTTGCATGTTGGGCATCATCCTGTGCACCAAAAGGTTGCTGGTTTGATTTCCAGGTCAGGGCACATGCTCAGATTGTGGGCTCAATTCCCGGTGAGGGGCGTGTGGGAGGCAGCCAATCAATGTTCTGTTCTCACATGCTCTCATATCGATGTTCCTCTTTCTCTCCCTTCCTCTCTCTCTAAAGAAAATCAATAAAAAATTTTTTGAAAGAAATTAAGTCTGGGCTCAGTAGGATGCAGAGAAGAGAGGCTGGCCTGGTGGGCTTCCAGCTTCATTCCTGCGCTGCCAGAGACTTTGAGGGTCTTATAACGTCTCCTATCGCCCTATGCATATTGAAGAAGATGCACATTTTCCTTGGATTCCCACCCTGGGGTCCAAAAGGAAAGATGATTTGGAAAAGCATAAAGGAGCATCACAGAGGAGTAAAAACCTTTTAAAACAACAAACCTGAAATAAGATATCTTAAATTCACTTGAAGAACAAGCCACTCGCAGCTAGAACAATGGAGAGATGGGCGGCTGCTTGACGGCCAGGCCCTCATACAGGGCGCAACTGTCTAAGAGACCACAGGAGTGTTCAAATTATAGCCAGGAGGAGAAGCAGATCAGAACACCTTTGGGGAAATGCTCTAATTAGTTCCCAGGCAGATCACTTTGCTGCACGAAGGTGAAACAAGGACAGCCCATCGTTTTCACAAACACTTTGCTATCTGTTTTTCCCTTCACACGAGTCTCCAATAGAGGAAGTTAATCCCTGGCTGCAAGAAAATTGGTGTTCAGGTCAAGTCAAATTCTACCAGAGATGCATGCCCTGATGTAGGCCCTGTCCTGGCTGGACATGTAATATGGACCTTTTGGGATAAAGTCACCTACAGCACCACTATTAAGGGAGTTCTCAGCCAAAGAATACAAAGAAAGCAACAAAAGGAGCTTAGAAATTTTTTTAATGTGAACATTGATGACATTTAATGTGAACACTGATGCATGGGTCAATTTTGCAGTTTTGGTTTCTAGCTTATTATTAATAGACGTGAAATAAATTGATTGTCCCCAACAACTATAGGTTTCTTTTTCTAGCAGCTACCATCTGAAGGGGCCAGCGTAGTTCCCTTTGGTTCTCATGGGAATGCAGGATTTTTTTAAATCGTCACTCAAATGGCTAACCAAAATGCTCCTGGAAAGCATGAGATATGAAAGATTGAAATCCCATCTGCATCCTTTCAGCCTTCAGAGATCAAAATGCCCTTCGTGCCAGAAAACTATCAAGCTGGATATCTCAACTTTTACAGAAGAGAAAACTACAAACCAGGAATGATGGGAGTCTTATTCAAGGGAATAGATAGTCCTGATTCCCAGCCAAGTACTAGTCCCACGACATCATGATGCCAAACTAAAATGAAATCAGTAAGAAGAGATCTGTACACTTGAGAAGAGAAATAGGATGAGAAGATGTGTGAATCCCAGAGGATGTCATACTGATGGATGCCCACGGAGTGTGGTCACCCTCCTAGACTGCTCACAGACTCTCCAACAAGCAGGTGTGAAAGTAAGACACTGCATTTCTGTAGCTCTAATACCAGGAGAGAGATATGGTCTATGAAAGACACAGATCACTGAATCTTACCAATGAAGGAAAATTCTTCCTAAATCCATTTCCCTATGAGAGGAGAAGAGAACGAGAGAGTGGCAAGAATAGATACAATCAGATCCCATGATGGCCCCATTTTTAACTCTTTATTTATAGATTGGTGAGCCACCATGATGGTTGAACATGCCCTAAATAAACTTTGTGGCAGTCCCACAAGGAGGGAGGAGGAGATCACTCTATCTCCCAGTCTGCAGAAACTAGGGAGGGATGAAAGGACCTGCTGTGGGAAGAATGATCAAACTTCACTCAGGATTGTTCTCTTTCAAAAATGCAACCACCCATCCATTCATTCATTCATTCACCAAGCACCAAGAGCTTACTCTACCTAGCACAATGTCCAGAACTGCTAAGGGTGGCTATTTCTTTTCAAACAACCATTTGACCTTTGAATTCAATGCTGAGAGCCAAAGAGGTGGGTAAAAAGAAAAAATAATCCTTCAACACATGATCTCTTCCCCAAAGAGTTTACCCCTTATTTCCCACATATTCAGACTGTGTTGAAGATTTTGCACACACATACACACCACAATGGATATAACATTTTCTTTTCAAACCCAAATGTCTTAATAATTCATATTAATTATCTAATTTATATAGACAACAAAAATATATGGTCAGAGCAGAAAAAAAGGCGATTTTAAGAAGAGGAAAAACATACTTCTGCAAGGAAGAGGAAACCAGGGTGCAGAAGGTGCGGCCATATGAACTGGCATAAAACGACCAGAAGGAGCCTCTTACTGCCAAGCACCTAGATCTGTTAGTTTTGTTAGCTAATGAGACATTTTATAACCTCCAGATTGAACACACAAGTAGACTTCCTGCCTGACCTCAAGAAGTTTCTTTACCTTGATATCTGATCAAAGAGACTGGGTAGTTTATCAGTATCCATAGTAAAAAGCAGCACACATTTACAGCCTTAAATAGGAGTTGATATGCCTCTCTTCTTGTTCTGTTTTCTCACCCAAAGTTCTTATAGTAATAATATATGTGTGGTACTTGGTCATTCACAAAGCTTGCTCTTTGATTTATTCGGCAGCAAATATGTATCAAGTGTCACGTGCGGGACATCGTGCCAGGCACTGGGATTACAGAGATGGGCACAATGCAGGTCCTCACCCAGAAGAGACTGGCCCAGGTGCAGACACCAAACAAATGATGCTCCCAGTGAAGAGGGAAGTGCCGCAGCAGACTGCATGAGGGGCTGCGGAGTGCTGACGGGGAGCACCTCCTCTGCCACTGGGGGTCAGAAAGGGCTGGGTGACCACACTGAGAGACATCAGATGAACAGGTGTTTGTCAGGTGGAATTCGACAAACACTAATACAGCAGATGCTCCCAGCAGCCCTACAAAGCAGGTGTTACTATCCTCACAGCAACCCCAGGCAGGTGTCACTGTCCTTTTACAGTGAAGAAATGGGGAGTTTAAAGAGGCAAATGATTTGTCCCCTAAAGTTAGAGTAAGTGGCAGTAGATTGGCCCCATTGCACAGCAAGCCTGTTGAATCAGAAGCCTTGTCATCTTCACCACGGTAATTCCAAGAGTATCCATCACATCATAGGTGTTCAGTATTTGTTCAATCAATCCAAGTGATCAGACTCCATGTCTCATGTTATGTTAGCTACATCCCAGTAAACTACCCAAGAAAGATTCAGCTAAACATACATCTAGCTGTTCATCTGCCCAAGAAAAAAGAAACAGGTCTCCATGTAGGACCACCATTGCAGGTCAAAGGCAGATGTATATCTGTATGTATATATGTGTGTGTGTGTGTGTGTGTATGTATATGTATATATGTATATATACACATGTATGTATACAGGGTGGGCAAAAGTAGGTTTACAGTTGTTATACAATCATTAATGATAATACAGGAATAAACTCTGTTTCACGTACTTACAACTGTCAAACTGTCACCTTACTTCTTCCCATCCCTATATTTATAGAGTCTAGATGTATATGATCTGCTCTCTTATCTAGAGCCAAGAAAGAACCTGGATTCTCAGTAGCACTTCAGTTCAGCTTTATAATTATGGGCAGTGAGAGAGGAGGAGGGAAGAGAGAGAGAGAAGGTTCCTCACAAAGCCAGACCCATCTATCTTCCTCTCTTTTTTCAGAGGCAGCAACTAGAATTGATCTGGGATCGCTTTTCCTGTCTTACGGGAACATCCAAGCGAGCTGCAGAGTCCTCGAACAGGGGAGCAAATGATAAGGGAGACCTTCCTTTCGTTGATTTGGTTTTAAGTTAACATTAAGCAGAATCGCAATTTAAACACCAAACCACTGCAGCTCATGTATCCCTCAAGATTCTGAATTTATAACTAAAATTAAAAACTCCGTGTCCTCTGCATCAGCAAACTTCCTACAAGCTGACTGTGACAGTGCTGCACATCCACATCACCCTCAGCTCACAGCCCTGCAGTCTCCTGGGCTGATAAGAAGGGTTGGTAGAGCACCAGACACTGAGCCAAACACAGATTTCATCAAAGACTACCTTCTGTTTTCTACGTGCTCCTTCATTCAACAAGTATTTATGGAGCACCAACTCTATACCCAGCACTGCGGTCCCGGCCACAAAACCAAGATGGGTCCTGACTTAATGGGCTCACTGTCAAGGGATGGATATAAACCGGCAATTACAAGATCATGTGACAGAAGTTTCAAAATAGGTGTTACGGGAGTACAGGCGAGGAACTGTCATCCAGGCTCAGGGAGTCCAGGAAAAGGCTCCTGGGGAGTGAGAGCTGAGGATGAGTAGGAGAAGGAAGTCGGTTGGGGGAAGGAGTGTTTCAGGAAGAGGGGATGGCATGTGCAAAGACTGGGAGAGCGGAGGATGGTTTGCTTGCTTGCTCTTTGTAGAGCCCTGAGGGTAAAGGGAGTCTGGGGGTAAAAGACGAGGGGCAGGGACAGAGAGGTAAGCAAGGCCAGATCACACAGGGAGTCACTGTCCTGCATTTCCAAGTTAAGAGTAGACTGAGAAAAGGGCAGAGAGCTTGTGTGCTCCATCATGTCGTCTCGCTGGGCAGCTAGAAGTCCCTAATGGCTGTCTGCAGTCATCTCCAAAGCCGTCCCCCAGGCGGGCCCACTGCAAACTAACAAGGAAAGTGGCATGAACACGGCCATAGACTGTGGCAAGAAACACAGGGGAAGGAACAAGGTGGTAACCTTTAACTTGCTTTCAATGACTTTTTTTAACATATTTTATTGATTTTTTACAGAGAGGAAGGGAGAGAGTTAGAGAGTTAGAAACATTGATGAGAGAGAAACATTGATCAGCTGCCTCCTGCACACTTCCCACTGGGGATGTGCCCGCAACCAAGGTACATGCCCTTGACCGGAATCAAACCTGGGACCCTTCAGTCCGCAGGTAGATGCTCTATCCACTGAGCCAAACCGGTCAGGGCTCAATGACTTCTTTAACAGTATTATTTAATTTAACCATTTTTAGGTATACATAGCTCTGCCTTCACTACTTTTTTCTAAGGGGAAGAAAAAGCTCCATGTGTTAGTTTCAAATTAACATTTCCTTTGAATGTACAGTATGTGTGAACTTTACAGGACTGTATCATGAGTTTGGGAGAGTGCATTTTTCAAAGGAATGTATAGGTGCTCCAGCTCAGTGATTTTTAGTACTTTTCAAATATATAAAGGCCTTCCAAGGGATTTCTGTTTGTTTGCTTGCTTGCTTGCTTGCTTGCTTTATTTCTGCCCTTTACTGCAGAAGTACAAGTGGTGATCTCTACAAGGTCCTCTTTGAATGCTTTCTGGGCAATTCTGAGGTCAAAGTAAAAATACCTGGGAGCTGCAGGTGCTTTGAGGCAAAAAAACATCCCAGCGGTAAGAAATCCCACAGGTTGGAGAAATAGGCTCACTACTGTGGCTACTGTTCGGTCTATTACTATTAATAAATACCAGGTATACGTGTGCAAAGAGGCAAGGCCCATCCTTGGGACCTGAGTGAAGGCCCAGCTGTACCTGCACTGCCCATAATGCAATCGATGCTTTCGGTAAATGTTGCCCGGGGGCTGCAGCTTCCCTCCAACATCAGGAGGGTATGGCCCTCATCCGATCGCCACCAGGTTCCCTACCGCCCTTCGCAAGGCAAGGACACAGGCACCAGGGCCTGGCTCCCGACTCCTGGAGGACATGGCAGCAGTGCCAGCCAAGCTGTCTCCCCCCTCAGCCCCTCGGGCCCATCATCACTCCCGGAGATGGACATCCACGCTCTCCTGCAAAAGAGGAGCAGGAAGCAGCTGGCTTCCAAATGCAGGGTTGCACAACCAGGTCATCGTGGGGAAAACACCAAAACAAACCTAAAAAAGTCCCCTAGGCCCTGAGCCACAGCACACACGTTAGCAGGGCCGCAGAAGGTGCCAAGCCAAAGGGTGTTTCCATTTTCCCTGGCTGTTTTCTGCATGTCTCCTCTTTGGACTGTACACCCTCGCGGGCAGGACCCCTCTGACCGCTTTTGGAACCCTCCAACTCGGAGCTATGGTATAGCTTAACGAATATATGACTATTTTTTCACTTTTAAAGCCCGAGTGTCCCTTCCTAGGTCACCAGCCAGCCATCTGCTCTCCAGCCCAGAACTCCTGCTTTCCCTCTTCCTCCACACGCCCAACTGAACATCCTCTGGCTTTTCATATGGCTATGTCCCCTGGCCTATGGAACCAGCAAGCCAGGGCTTCCCAAAAATCAGGCGAAAAAGGAAGGAAGCTAATGATCTGGCCACGCGAGCACACACTCTTTATTGTTTGCTGGATTCCGCGCATTGTCCTCACCCAGGCCCAAGGTAAACACGGCTCGATACGCATAACCGTTAACTTGTACCTTTTACAGGAAGGGGGCACGGAGGCTATTCTTTGTGAGTACAGAAAAGTTCTCTGGGACACGTTTGCATTGGCAGATTAATCAGCAGGACACCTGCTTCCACCCGGATTCCACAGTGTGGCCATTCCGTTCCTGAATTTTATTACTGAGGTGCACTCACCACAGTCGGGAAATCACTGCCAACTCCCAGCTTGGAGACCATGGGACAGCAACTGACCGGGCCAGGGAAAAAAGGAAAGAGATCATTCTAACAATAGCCACTGGCATTATCCGGCCAGAATCAAATATGGGACCATCAGGCAAGAAAACAACTGAGCCCTAACCGGTTTGGCTCAATGGACAGAGTGTCGGCCTGCGGACTCAAGGGTCCCAGGTTCGATTCCGGTCAAGGGCATGTACCTTGGTTGCGGGCACATCCCCAGCGGGGGGTGTGCAGGAGGCAGCTGATCGATGTTTCTCTCTCATTGATGTTTCTAACTCTCTATCCCCCTCTCCCTTACTCTCTGTAAAAAATCAATAAAATATATTTTTAAAAAAAAGAAAAAGAAAACAAACTGAAATGGTGATAAAATGGTGATAAAATATGACAAGCTCTCTTATGGATGAGAGATACTGATGCGTTTGGGGTAACTACAGCTACAACATTTAAAGGGCTTGGGTGGAAAAATGTTGATTTTTGAAAGAATGCGTTTATTCACCCAATATACCTTTCCTCTAATCATTGCCTCTCAGACACCTCATATTGAACTTTGCATAAAAGTTTAAGGTTTAGACTTGATTTCACTGCCATTTAAAAACATGTTGAACTCTTCCAAGTCTTCCCTCAGCCGCTTAGGCAGCAAGAGGTTTAAGGTGCTATCAGGGGTTTTCTTTTGCTACTAAGCCTTTCCTTTCCCTGGTCTCTCCTCCATCAGCCCACTCTCAATGCCATCTAGACCTGTTCCCTCACAGACATCCCCAGATCGTTTCTCAGCCCCATAAACTCCTCTCACCTCCTGCCCCACCATATCCCTCCTCATCACCACGCCCACCTGCTCAGAAAGCTGCCCCTTGCCAGTCTGGACCAACACCCTCTCGTGTACACACCCCCAGAACCCACAGCTCGGCACGGTCAGAGCCACACGTGGCCTGCTGAGGGAGCAGCCACCCGGATTCCCAGCCCCAGGCGCCGAAACACTCCCTTTCCCTTCTGTCACTGAATGTTCAAGTTCAAAGTTAGTGAAAAGGGCCAAACTTTAAAGTCTGGGAAGTCCTTCAGTCAGTGAGAAGGCGGAGGGAATGGCGAGGACTTTCACATCATACAGGCTTCCCACAGCAGCAACACGACAATGGAACTTTTTGTCCCTGGCTAACTCAGCGTTTCCCACAAAGCACAGGCTATGGACCCAACCAGCGCTCTAAGTGAATCTGCTTACCACCCCTCCCGTCCCTCACCCGGAGAACATATTACATCCAAAAGGAAGCACAATATTCCTGAGTGGTCCCTTTTCTTAGGACATGGCAACTCTGTAATAGCCAACATCTCATACCAGGACCCGGTTAACAAGTGGTGCGGGTCAGTGAGGTTGCAACAAGGCGGCTGTCTGCTATGGGTAGCATGGATTATGGGCTATACAGCTGATTCCCTCTCAACTCTCCTTTAGCTCTGCATTTCGTTGAACAGCGCCGTATATTATAGGCAAGCTTTGTTTCACGCCATTAACAGAGGACAATTGTATCAGCCATATGAATCTGAGTTCCCATGTTACTTAATTGCCACGCTGCTGTGTTAACGAAGTTAGGAGGGGGTTTGGCAAGAGCGTAGATCACCTTCATGTACAGATATTTGTGGTTTTATTTTTCCTTTTGCCAGCTTGCCTCTCGGTTTCAATTGCTTACCATCTGCCTTTGAACAATCTAAGTGCGAGCAGATAGATTTTATTTGGAGGATGAAATGCTTTGAGCTCCTCCTACAAAAGCATTTTCATATACTGGTTCTCGGGGCATTTGCTGTTTAATAGGATCTCGGAGGCGATTCAGCTTGGGTTGGAAGTTGGTTCCTTTTCATAGTTCAAGTGCATTGGAAAATAGAAACTTCGAGATCCTAGTTTTTTATCCCAGAGGGAAACAGGGTACTCAGGGGCCGGAACTAACCTCTCACCTTAAAATGTCCCCTGAATCACCCAAAGACAGGGCAGGTGATGGGACAGAGGAGCCAGTAGTGTGTGATGGATGGTCTACTTCTACTGCACCGTCCTTAAATCATTTCAAGCTTTTAAGAAAATCCAAACATGAAGCATTCAAGACTTTCTACGTTTGTGGTTTTCTTCACATGCCCAATAAACACCTGACTGAAAAGTTCACTGAGTTCACCTGGCTGGTAAAAAAAAAAAAAAAAAATCCAACAAAGTAGAGGGATTTGACTTGACCTGATCTATTATTTTGAAAATAGAGCCCAAAATAAATAAAACCAATTACTGAGTCAAAAATCAGCAAGCTAGCTAGGAAACAGAAGACCTGGGTTTCAGTTTGGGCCTTTGTCTGAAATCCCTCTACACTCCAGCTCTAAATGTCTAAGTCCTATTACTCTAAGGACTGTCTTCTGCATCACAAGTGGTCAGCAGTCACAACTGATGGGACAGATGGCATGATGCTGCTGGTGCTGATCCTTGATCATTGTGATGGAGACCCAGAGCCCCGGACAGCACACCTAGCTTTAATGAAAGAGCCAACGAAACCAAGCTTCCATCTCGGCCCCTCCTAAACAATCACAGACTACAGCAGCTGTCTTGAGCCGGAATCCCGATTTTCTACCCCAACCACTAAACCCCGCTGGACTCCCAAATGAGTTGATGAAGTCCCCATTATCTTAGAATTGCTGTGGAGCCTAACACTGAGTTAGAAGAAAAAAAAGTCAGCAGCTCCCTCCTCTCCTCCTCTGCAGAATCGCAGGGATGCAAGTCAGGGGGAGAGGGTCCCTGTCCCCGGGAAGGAGAAATGCACAATAACCTCTAAGGTTCTAATTGTTCCCATCACTTCCTGAGAGCAAAACACATAAGGACGGGCAAGAACAACCCACAGTCCCTGCTCCCTCCACCGATCCCACTCCAAAAAGTCTACACAGTTTTAATAGAGCGTTAGTGACTCTTCGTTCTATTATAATTGACTGAAATCCTGAAAAGAACAAGTTTAGAACCCTAGAAGGCAAGTTTCAACGTGTAATACTTACAGAAGTGTTGTGCTTTAGGTGGCATAAAATCCCACCTACTCACCTGACCATATCAAAGCCATTAAAGGCAACTTCTCATTTATAAAGAGGGACTTAGTATGTGTGCCTGGCCAGGTCTTACAACTGATCCCATAAGCTACCTCCCTAAATCTTCTCCCCATTATTTTTAGAAGAGTGAGAACTTCTCTACTTCATTCCTAAATGATGTTTCTCTTTGGTGGGGTATGACTCAAAACAGAATTCCCTCAACTCTCTCCATCTATTCCCAGAACAGGGCATACTGGTACTGTAAACAGGATGAAACTACCCTTATACAGAAAAACCTTACACATGGGTGGTAATGAAGGATCAAAGAATAGGGCTCTCTCAGCAAAAGTCTGAATAGAAAAGCCTATGTAAAGAGATGCAATTTCACTACTTAAACACAGCACATCACACATTATAAACGCTGCTATAAAATGAGAACATTATAATGGCCAATAGGCTAATATTGCATAGTAATGTATCATAAACATTAAAAGTCTTAACATACAGAAATGAATTATTAGTTGTGGAAATTATAATATTAATAATTATAATAATTTCTAAGGCCACTATCTGAAAAAGTCATACATCTAAACTGGAGTGCTTACCCAAACTGAATAACACCTGCATAAATTACAAAGAAAAGACTAACTTTTCAGCGTTTACACTATAACAATCACAGGAACAATTTCTCAAGAATTATAAACTGGAATTGCTGCTATATCAAAAGCTGTCAAAAATTGACTTTCCTTCCCCTATTTTTGACAAGCATACTTGATATAAGTACCAACTACTATTATGTCCACTTAGCAAATTTAGGTAATGAAAATTGATGTAATCTTTCATTAACAGGAATACCAGTGTACCCCAAACAACAAGAAAAACTTAAAGGTTAAAAGGAAACAAGGAAGTACAAAATGACCAAACCAAGGTGAACTATGAAGCACTAAAACAGTCATCTGGGATAGGAATATGATTGGGGTAGAATCATCAAAAAGCAGAGAGAAAGGGAAGAGACGATGTGATGAGCACATGGCAGCCAAGGTACCGGAGCCCATGGTCCTGGGCCCAGAGCAAACGTGTTTTTGGAGAACCCACTTCGGCACATCCTGTTTTAAAGGTTCACGAGCCAGACATTAGGTGCTGGAGGGCAATGGTTTCCATTTGGGAACCATGAATGAGTACATGATGGATTGAAGGAGAAACAAATTGATTTGATTATATTTACAGAGATGGAAGGAAAAGACTACAGGAAGATGAGGAGGGAGCCAGGGGGAGGGAGGGAAGTGAATGGTAAAGCTAAGCAGGCTGATCACAGGGACAGAAGTTCTACACCACAGGAGATAGAGATGCAAAGGAAGAAACGCAGGCAGGTGAGCCTGGAAATGGCTGGTAATGACCCTATTGCTCAAGACGTGGCACAAGCAGGGCCTTGAAAAAAAGAAAGAAGAAGGAAAGAAAACGCCCATCTGCCCGCGCCTCAATTTCTATTAGACCAGACTTCCAAGTCACAACACAAAGTTGAGAGTGGCAACTGCGGGCCTTCTGTTACAGACTCCTACTATGAGTTGTGCACAGCATTTTGATGTTCTGGGAATGCATATGGGTTTGATGCAGTGTGGGAACTAAAGTAAAGTCCAGGAGAGGGGAAGCGAGTTTATGAAAAATTATTTAAAGATATGTGTGCATGCATCTGTGGGTGTGTATCTACTGAGACCCAATGTCACATCACCCACGAAGTGAGGGTTGCAAAGAGGGATAGGGCCTGAAGACACGGCCCTGAGTTCAGCACAGCACAGCTGGAGGAGGCCAGGGGCAGGCCTCCATCTCTGAAGATGGCCAGGGTGTAGGCGTGTGTGTGTGTGTGTGTGTGTGTGTGTGTGTGTGTGTGTAACAGAGATAGCACACCTGGCCAGGCAGTTATGTAATCAGATACCACAGGGGGAAAATTTCTTACCGATCTCAGCTGGTGATCAGATTCTTCCCTGAAGCATAGGGTGTCCTTGCAACTTTTATCCAGAAGGAAGACAAAAACCCTAAGGAGTCCTTCTTCAACACCAGCCAGGGGGCGGGAAAAATGGAAGGAGTTCAGAAAAGCCACATGGTGTGGTGTCTTTGTCACTGAGTGTCACCTTTACCACAATGGAAGACTGGCTGGAAGCAAGGCTATTGCTCAACCACCCTGACCTCATGGAATTTTATTTCCAATAAAAGTAATTGTTAAAATATAACAGCACACTTTTTAAAAATTTTTTGGTAAGGCTTGCCACATAAATAAAGAACAGGGAGAAGTCCTTTATCAGTTCACACATCATAATGTAGGTTTTAGAAAATATGGTAACTTCTGCTGGGGGTGGGGGGGAGGGCTCCCACACAAGCGCATGGGCACTTATTATTCCACTCCTATTTACAGTTCAACAGCTCATTAATAAATTTTCTCAGCCCAGTCGGTATAGCTCAGGGTTGAGTTTCAACCTATGAACCAGGAGGTCACGGTTCAATTCCTGGTCAGGGCACATGCCCGACTGCGGGCTCAATCCCAGTGTGAGGTGTATAGGAGACAGCTGATCAATGATTCTCTCTCATCATTGATGTTTCTCTCTCTCTCTCTCCCTCTCCCAAATCAATAAAAATATTAAAAGTAATAAATAAGTAAATAAATTTTCTCCTAGGCAGGTCAATGTTGAAGCAACTTCAAGTGAAAACAGTGGCTGATAGCCCTAACAGAGTCGTCAAGGTTCAGATTTAGTTCTGAGGCCGGTTGCTAGAACTAAATGGGGACAGTCCCAAGATTAGATTGTGATATACTAATTGTCAGGAACCCTAAGTCCCATCAGTGCTAAGCCCCCATGTTCCCTGAACAGTCCGCTTCCCACTGCATCTGTAAGACAAGAAGGAGGAGAGAGGAAATGGAAGGGGAAGGAAATGGCCTCTATATCAACAAGTCTTGGCAGTAGAGACGCTGGGCAAGGACAGTAACAGTGGGAGGAAACTTGACAACAGCACATTGTCCAAGGATGAGGTGTATGTGCTGAGTGTTCATAGAAGGCACACCCTTAGTGGCCACCCCCACCTTGGCAGCTTGATAAATGTGCATTTTCACTGGGAACACAGAAACCTATGCTTTGCTGTTCCCCAAGGTGGCTTAGATTAGCATTCCTGCAACAACCCCCAACTTGCACACAGCCCCTATTGGGCCCTATCTGTGAGGGGCAAGGGCAACCTTGGACCCCTGAGAACACAGAAAGGCCTAGAATAAAGCAGTACAGGGACCCCACCTGCGGCCAAGATAACATCAAGGTCAGTAGGTCTGGCAGGCAGCTGTAGTGTGGGTGTCGAAAAGACAGCCTGTGGCAGACGGAAAACCTGGCAGATGTCAGTTTAAGGGGAAACTGTAGAAGAACTCTTGCTGGGATCTGGCTGGGTTCAGGAAGTTAAAACTTCACATATCCTGATGCCCCTAATCCCCGCTCTATGTCAACAACAATCAGAGTAAGGAGAAAAGGAGCCATTTGGGCTTGTATGGAAGGTCCAAGTATATCTGCTTCTATCTAAAAATACCTGACTTCTCCCAATTGGCTCATTTCACACCTATCAGATTGTTTATAACCCCAATACACTCTCCCAACAGTCTCCTCTTTAAGCAAATAGCACTGAGTTGTCTACTATAAACAGGAATGTTGAGGCTGTCATACCACCCATAAGACATGACTTTGAGTTGTGTTTCTGGTACTGTGGTGCACTCAGTCATTCTCACTGGTTTAGGCCTCCAGGGCAAGACACTGGGAGTGAAATAAGAGGTCCGAAGAGGTCACCATCATAGATAAGGGTAGACAAGAACATGGGATTTGAAGAAGGTTGAAAAGCAATCACAGACTCGGAAAGGCCACTGCAGAAATCACAGAAGGCTCAGAAAGCTGAGCTGCTCTCACAAGTTATCTCTACCAACCAGCTAGCAGAGGAATGAGGTAGGGGAACTACTGGCAGTCCCACACAGCGGTGACAGGCTGCGGGTTCCCAGAGTATCCCAGCGAGGAATGCTAAGACTACACATGGCGGCAACAAACAGCCATCAGCTCTCTCCCCCTCATCCAGGAGGCGTCGTGAGCCAAGCCAAGAAGAAAGGATGAATAAGGGATGAAGTTCATTCATTTCGGGCTGTCCATGCTTCTCCTTGAAGATCTGGCCTAAAGGTTCTCAAGACTTTTCTCCAGCTTTCTATGTTCCTCTCTAGAAGGTGGGCGATCAAGTGGTAAAGAATGAGTGGGTGCTGTGTGCGCACATTCTATTCAGTGCTTAAGAGAACACCTCAGTGTTGCGGGTGGCTGTGTGGTCGGACGGTCAGCCTTGCCAAGCGGTCCTGACAAGGCAACAATAATGAGGTCTCTACCTTTCTTCCTTCCTCTACCTTCCAGGGGCATTTGCTCAGGATGTCAACTATGTGAGGTCTTTATTTTACATTTTTCTTATGTATCACAGAACCTAGCACCCACTGAGCCCATAGTAGAAGCTGAATAAATTCATGCTGATTTAAAACTTCTATTCAACTAACATACACCGGACATTCTGTGCTGGATACTGGAAATATAAAAACGAAACCATGAGACTCCTGCTCTCAGTGGACTTTCACTCTAGTTAGAGGATGAGAAACCATTAAAATATACCAGGATCATTGCAAATAACAAAGGCATGTTCACCACTGTGCCTGTCAGCAACAAGGAAGGCTTCAGATGACAAATTGGCTACAGGGTAGAAAAGGGATCAGGGGAAGATTCCAGGAATAAAAGTTCATAATGTGGTTTGGGAGAAGAGAGAGAGATTGGAGACGATTCTAGAAAGGTAGACTGTTCAGGGTCTCGAATGCCATGATAACGAGTGGGTTTTATCCTGAACTGCAGTGTCAGAAAGAAACTAGTGTGACAAAGTTTTATTTGCAAAGAATCATGCTGGGCTGGATTGGAAGGTACATAAGTGGAGGTCAGACGATCAGATGGGAGGCAGCTGAAGAGTCCGGGGCCAGAAGGAAGACAGTGCTCGTCAGGATGGAGAAGAAGGAACAGTGTAAGAGATATAGGGTGCGGACCACTGCACTGCGCTGCCTTGCAGATCCAGAAGATGGTACATCTGCCCTCCAGAGGCTGATGACCCAGTAGCTTAAAGACCAATGGTGGCACTAGCTGGTTTGGCTCAGTGAATAGAGCATTGGCCTGCGGACTGAAGGGCCCCAGGTTCGATCCAGTCAAGGGCACATGCCTGGGTTCAGACTCGATCCCCAGTAGGGGGCATGCAGGAGGCAGCTGATCAATGATTCTCATCATTGATGTTTCTATCTCTCTCTCCCTTTCCATTCCTCTCTGAAACCAATAAAAATATATTAAAATTTAAATTTAAAAAAGCAGCAACGGTGGATGAGTCTGTTAGTAAGCCGTGGACAGAGAAGGGTCATCATTCCCCACTCAGACCTGGATGGCTTTTGTTGCAGTGCTGGCTTTAAGCTGGCCTTTGAAGAATGACGGTGAGGTGATTTGGCAGAACTACTCATTTACTCTCCTTCTTTTGGCTATTCTCCCCTGTGATTCATGTCCTGAACAGTTTTATTTAGCTCTGTCTTTATAGTATAAGATTCTTAGATGGATTCCTTTAACAGAAACCTCCAGCAGAAATAGCTGCCATCGTCTCTCACATTAATCCTGCTCATCAGCACCTCCTGACAGTGTCTGACCTAGGTGGGACGAAATAAATAAATAAAAACAGTATCAATAAGGCTTTGCCAGGCTGGCGAACTGATCCAGTCAGAGGATTATAAGAGACACCTGTTTTGTTCACACAGCAGCTGCAAACACAGAAGCATGGCATCCTGGAATCAAGAAAGAGTTCTCATTAAAATCCAAGAGCAGCAGAAACTGGTATGAACCAATTTTCAATGATGTCACCTGAATGTGAAAAGAAGTTCAAGTTAGAGTAGACACACAATAGGAACCCTGCTTTGCTAAACTTGGGAACCTGAATGTTACTTTGCTTATGGGGAGGTGATTATCTATTCATCCAAATATTCTAAATCCTTAAAGCATCTATTATACACTTAGGTCACTATCATAAACATACTGAAGGTTTTTGAAGTTTGGCTGATTTATGCCCTTGTGGCTGACCAAACACCTCTTCACTTAAGCCAGCTTAAAATACAAACCAGAATATAGTCCAATGTAAAATGCGGATACTCCTACAGGAGCAAATAAACATTTAAATTATCTTTTCAGTTCATTGACCACTGCAGATATACACACGCATAAGCTACCAACCTGTAAACACCACAGGCAAACCATTTCGTAGCTGCAATATGTCCACATCGCCTTCCCAGACCAGACCAGGGAGATGCTCTTAGAAACAGCTTGCTAACAGCCTCTCACATTGCTATTTAACAATCCATTTATAGCCCATCAAAAAGCCAGCCCTCCAAGGAGATATATTTCATACCTATATGTAGAGTTCTTTGCCACAAAGCTGGGTTTTGTACAATCTTTCACTCTGGAGGCCAGAAATCAGATTATAGCATAATTTCTGTGACTTATGATCCCATAAGCATGCCATATATGGGCATATATGCAAACAGTCACAAGAACAAACCCTTGGAATAAAAGCAGAATGATGCCCAAGAAAGCACATGCCATGAAATAGTCCTGACTAGAACTAAAAATAGCACATAAAGGCATGGTGTCAGCTACCCTCTCGCTGTTCTCCCTACAACATGCTCATTCTAACCTCCAGTGTTGATTCTTAAGCTTCAGCCTTCAATGACTACCTAGGAACCTTTCCCGAACCCAACAAGCTCCTTTCCCGAACCCAACAAGCTCCTTTCGAGGATTTGGAGTGGGGAGCAATCTTTCAATGCACTTCACTTATGAGGCCATTGATGCACACAAAGGCAGGCAAAGAGTGAACCTGAAATTGTGAATATTCCCCTCAAAGCCTAATATGTGTGCCCTGAGGACACCAGGACCAGCACAGAGATGGCCTTTCTGGCAAACAGTCCACTAGAAACCCTTGAAGTGCTACGCAGGGTCAGCGGCCCAATAGGCAGCCAGCAGGACTAACTCTCACCCTACCCTGCCTGGAGAAGTATGCAGCCAGAACTTCCCCAAGTGGCAGAACCTTGTCAACACAGGCCCCACTTGGAGTCCCAAAAAGATCCGAGAAGAAAACCCTAAGAATGCAAAATCCCTAAAGAACCACGGGCACCAATCTGGGGGCCAGGGCTGTGAAGTGAATTCTTCCCAATAACCGGTTTGGCACTTAGCCCAGCAGTCTACAAACACGAGCATCGAGGCAGTGACTGGATTTCCCCTGGGCTCCACAGGTCATCCTAAAATGTATCCAAACGAGAAACAGGATGTGTTGTGAACTCACTTTCACCTATAACCTAGATATACACGAACTAAGAGGCAAGAGGACGACATGTCATCCACCCACACCTTCTCCACAGCTGAAATGGAAATGTGCACAGAGCCATCTTTCCCCTAAATCGGACTGCCCCGCACCATGGCTAACCACAAAAGCACACAGGCCTCCCCGCTCCCTTAGAGAGGCTCCATTTGGCGATTTTACCAAAATGTTCAAGATAGACAAATTCTCAGATAAGCCGGCTAATGTGAACAGTGGCGGTGCCCCCCAGGACCCACCTCGTCCCTCTCTGGTGGAATAACAGGCCTTCTACGGGGAGGCCCGCATGGCTCCGGGCCTTTCTGCCTTCTTGTGGTTTTAAGGTTCTTTTCCCTCTGAGGCCTTAGCCCAGATATCTCCAAATGCAGCACACTGCCCTGCACCCAGAAAACAATCCATAAATACCCTGCCATTGCTGCCAGGGCCTCCTTGTTCATTTTCTAGGGTAGGTAGCCTAGAAAAGCCACGGTGCCAGCACGGGTGGGGGCCTGGAAGACAGGGACACTAATAGGTGCCCTACTTGAGATGTAACCGAACACTGGGTGCCTCTGCCCATCGCCCTGCCTGTCTGGGTGAAAGGGAGATACCTTTACAGCATGCTGAGAACGATTAGAGGATCATCACTCCGGCCTTCCTGTGCTCGCCAACATTCCCCCTGGATGCCATCGTGTGCAAACGCTGTGTCTGACCTACAGCTGACTTCTGCCTGCAGGGCAGTGCACCCTCACGTCCGAGTCACGTCCTGCCAACAGCACAGGGCCTCACAGGCGCAGAAACGCAGACTGCAAACCTCAGAAGGTGAGCCTTTGTTTCTCCGGTTCTTGGGGGGTAAGGGCTCTCACTTTTCCAACCCGTATGGTCTCTATTCTCACCCTAGAGTCTCCGAGTCAGCAGACTAAGGGAAGCACCACATGGCACAGCGTCAAGCAAGGAGCTGGCAGCTTTCCAGGGGATCTAAGATGTAGGCAGCCAAACCGGGGCATTCAGGTCTCCATGCTGCGGGGAAGAGGAGACTTACCCAGCTTTAGGGAACCTACGTGACTCAGACTTCATGCCCAAAATGACAGCGCTCCCGCCTGGCTCACCTCACTTCGAATACAGATCGGATCAAAAGGCGCAAAGGGAGAGTGACTCCTGGCCCGCTGCCCCCGCCCATCACTGCCCATTACTATCAGGACTTGTGAGTCAGGAGAGCCCCGAGTGTCAACCCTGCAAGGCACCATCAAGTGAACTCAAGACATGGATTTTTAAAATCTCTCAGATCTCAAGTCAAAAGGACAACACATCAACTACAAAACACACCATGGCTCCGGTCCTTAAGATTTTCCATTTCCCAAAACCAGGTGTGCCAACTCTGTGGCAGGAAGTTGGGCAGGAGCACACAAAGAGGCCCAAAGGAAAGAGAACTCCTTCTGTCCCTTTGGGTGCCCGGCCTGGGATCACAAATCTACACACAAAAATACGCAGCGGGTCCATGTGGCTGAGTGAGGGGACACTACAGTCTGGTTTGCTCTGGCAGGAGTCTGATTGGACGGTCAAGGATAGTCTGGGAAAGAAGACAACTAGAAGCAACAATGAATAAGGAAGGAACTAATGTGGACAAGTTTTCTTCCTTCGTCTGAACTCTTCAAAGCAGTCCAGAAACGAGCTTAGCAAACTCCCACTCCCCTTTTTGTAAAAGCTGTATTACTAGTACATTTCTTTTTGCTCACTCCAGAGTGGATCTATTTAGCTGGGTATTCAACATTCGGCTGGAATAATACTAACTCTAAATTGTCTCTTGACCTGGGTTCTTCATTAGAGTCCTGGCACTGGTCCCAACCACACCCACAGCAAGGCGGCCATCTGAGCCCTCCCTCTCTGGGGCCACAGTGGCCACACCGAGACCCACACTCCCACTGGGGGGACAAGGCGGCGTGTTAGGAAAATGGGCAACTTCTGAGACAAACAAGCTGCTCTTTGGGGTTGGATTTTTTTCCTTGCAAGGCTGATTTCTATCTGTAGCTCATTTCTTCCAGGAAATACTTTACAGTCAGCACCTCATCTCTGGTTTCTACTTCCTCACATACAGGGGATGTGAGTGAAGCAGGATTACTGACCTCATTCTACAGATAAGTCTGCAGAAAGACAGGGTTACACAGCCCATCAAAACCCACCGGAGAAGGTACGAGGCAGCCGAGAAGAAATCACAAACTTTCACTGTGTTTTCCAGGTGGAGTGCGGAGGAACACACCTCACAAGTTCCTTCTTCCCATCCACACCTGCTTTCATGGGGTCAGCGGAAGAGGCAGCTAACATTCTCTCCTCAAAAAGGGTCATTTTCCAGTCTTTTTGTGTAACGTGTACATACACAGGAAAACTCAGGAATGCATTTTAAATCCCCAGCAAAACAGATACTTCCAAACAGATACTTCAGTCTCTTAACATCTACTAAAAATGAAGGCCTCCGCATGTCCCAAAGTAACAAATTTGGCTTTTTCCAACCCTTCTGCATAAACTTCCACTAAGAGCCATCTATTCCCCGCTCTTAAAACTGGAAATTCACCACCCCGCAGCAAACAGTGTCTGTTCTGTGGTCAGACAGACATGGGACCGCCTGTTAAACAAAAGCAGACTGAAGAATGGATGCTCCCTTTCAAGACTCGCCCCAGTCACAAATAATAAGCAACTGTACGAACAAGCAGATCCCTGAATAGGTTCGAATGCTTGAGTGCTGAGTAATAACGCCAGTTAGAGTCACTGTACAGTACTTCCAGGCTTAGGGTTTTTTTCCTTTTCTTTCATCTCTGGAAACTTATTCAGAACCATACTAGCTATGCCCTCAAAACTTTACTGTAAGATGCAAAAGGCATTTATTATCCTGTAATTGCAGTTGGCTCGTCTCTCCTGCTGTTGGGGCGAGTATTCAATTAAAGTGAGAATAAGAGCTTTTCTGAGCACTGACTGAGTGACCCCAGCCCTGTGAGAAACGCAATGGGGTAGTGACAGGCGCACTTGCTGGGAGCCAGCCAACATGAGAGGCCTAGATTTTAGTTCAGGAAGGGCCATGAACTAGCCATGTGAACTTGAACAAGACGGTTAACATCTCTGGCCTCCGTAGTCTCAACTGCACAATGTGGAGGATTACGAAGAGGAAGACTTTACATATTCCAACAGCCCTAAGAGACAGATCTGCTTATTAGCACTTCAGATGAGTTACAAGGTTCAAGATGAAGATGAACAAGTTCAAGAACCAGAATTCACTCTCAGTTCTGTCTACTCCAGCGCCTGTGTGCTTCCCCTAGAAGCACTCACAGGATGGCAATGACCGGGCGCCTCTTCTCAGCAACTTACAGTCCCCTGGAGGGAAATCACCTTCGCAGATAAGAACTGAAGAACAACATCAAACAGAATAAAATAAGAATCAAAATCTTACATCACTGAGCGCCCACCGCGCTCGCACCAGCAGGGCGACACATCCTTTTCAGGTCGTTCAGGAAATGAGATCGTTTTCCGTATGTCTGACTCCCACACAGCGAGGGAAAATACCCCCGAGGAGAACAAGGTCTGGTGAGCGTGCAGATCTACTGGATAGCTCTTTCCTGGCTTCACGGGGGAGTCGAGCACTTTTCAGAGGTCTTTCGTCCAGATGACGGAAATGTAGCCTTTGGAAACGTAACCTTATTTTATGCCTACCACTTTTGTCGGGGAGCTTTCCAAAGTGCATTACATTATTTCCTCACTTCCTAAATCTCATAATTTAAAGTTTGTCTTTAACTGGGATGTCATAATTAATGATCATAAATATCATCAGTCATGGTGCGGTGCCGTCCACAGGGGTTGAACTCTCTCTACATGCATCATCACAATGAAGCTATGCTTCCTGAATTCTGGTCGCTTTTTATCAATTTTCCTCTGCCACATAGTTAGAGGGGCATGGCCCGAGGACAGAATCCCTGATTCTGACTCTGGCTCAGGCACAATGAACAATGTGACCTCAGGCAGGCTATTTAAAAGCCACGAGGTGGGCAAAGTGGGAAGGAAGGGGGATGGAGAGAGACGTTGCTTAGGGTGATGGGCGCACGAGGCAATGTGCAGATGATGCTTTGTTGAGGTGAACACTTGAAACCTGTATGGTTTTTCGAACCAATGTCACCCCTATAAATTCCATTTAAAAAATAAATAAATAAATAACATAAAAGCCTGTTACATGAGAAATTTGGGTTATGCTTTCTTAATCCACTCTTATCACCTCCTCACCTGTTACATGAGAAATTTGGGTTAAGCTTTCTTAATCCACTCTTATCACCTCCACAACACATCTCTCTCTCTGCTTCTCTATCTCTGCTCTGAAAACATACTTCATTACAGCTGTTCACTATAGAGATTTGTGAAGTAAAAGCCAAAAAATTCTCTCTTCATTCAAGTAAATTAAAACAAGGCCAGTATGGTCACACTATCAGGTGAATGGAAAAGAAAAAAAAAATCATTCCTTTGACAGTGGGGGACAATCGGTCAACACGTGAATAGACTTCAAATAGATTCCTAGAAATCAGTTTTAAAGATGTACATGAAAGACAGTTAAAACAACAACAACTTGTGTTCGTGGATTGTTTACAGAGTTTTAAAGGAAAAAGAAAAGTTGTGGAAGAAGAGTCTGGCCAGGGAGTGGCACAGGTGAGGTGTCTAGCCCCGAGGCTGGACGGGATGGGATGAGGACAGCTTCAGCCTGTCACCCACTGAACGAAGGAGTACTTAGGCACGGGGGCGGAGGGGGGGGGCGGGGGGAGGAGGCAGAGAGGAAAAGGAAAGGTTTCTCAGAAAAACATGAAGGGCCCAAAATGAAGCCCACTGAAAGACAAAATATGCCTAGAGAACATCGGATTGGTATAAAAATGGAAGATCTGAACATTCGTTCCAAGGTAAGTCGCCCGCGGTGACCACCTGGCCATCCCTTGTATGAGAGCAAAGGATATAACAACCCGTTTTCAGAGGAGACCAGAGAGAAAACAAGAGTCAGGACTCCAGGAAACATCTCCCCGCAGCTCTATTCCTGCCTCTGCACTTGGCTCATGTGAAGGTCCACCATCGCCCCATCACTCTTAGTTTCCTTATTTTCTTCATACAAACGGCTCTACTTCAGACCAGTGTCATGGAAAATGCTTTGGAATTACAGTCCCACGATGGAGAGTCTGGCCGTGCGGATGCCAGGTACAGCCTGGGAGATCTCAGTCCAATCCGTGGCTTAACTGCCCTGGGCTTTAGATTCCTCATTTGTAAAATGAGGAGAAAAAAACACGTCCCTCAGAGAGCTGTTAAGAGTAAATGAGATAATATAATAAAACACTTAACGCAAGGACCAATTCACTAAATGATGGGGGTGATGATGATGATGAAGGAGGGGGAAAAGAAGGAACTGTAGAAACCACTAAAACGGTACACAAACACCTTTAATTGCCTACAATTTATAAAACTCCAAAACACCTTTAATTGCCTATAATTTATAGAGCTCCAAAAACGCAAGAGTTCTACATTTCCCATAACCCTGGTCCACAGGATGAGTGAGCTGAAATGCTCATCTGGAAGGCCACACCTAACACACACAGGCTAATGTCTTCCTTAGTCAGCCCCCCTTCCCTGCCCATGCTCCGAAAATTCCACATCGTTTAGACAAAGACCAGGCTGAATTGCATATTTTCACAATCTAGGAAGGGTTATCAAGCAAATAACATATCTGTGGTAATATTTTGACATTGAAGAAACAGTTTGAAACACACAGTAGCACTGGTTTCTAACCCATGATAACACAAGTCGTTTCTGCCTATACCCTGAGATGCCCTAGTAGGCAACATTTTCTTAGTTTGGTTCCTATATGTTCAAAGAGCAATAAAACTGTGTCTGTTTGGTAACAGGCTATGATTCTAACTTCTCACTAACTTAGCCTGGTGTTTTTCCTCCCCAAATACTAGGTTTGGCAGTGAACAGTCCTTAAGCTGGGCCCCTTTTGGCGTGGGAACCCTGAGTACTCTCACGCTCATTCTATTCAACAAAAACACACAGCGATTGGATTCTTACACACATCTAACAACAAATACAGCAGCGAAGGACTCTGCCAGAAAACAAACTCCACTGTTCTTCCTAAAGTAGCATTCACAGAAAAAAATATGTCATGTGTATACCCCACACCCTAGGGGGCTTCATTGGACACAGATTCACTCAGCTGGGAGATCCACACCGAAGAGCAACTTTGGAAAATCGGTAATAAAATGCAACTGCTCTCCAAGTTGAGTCTGAGTCCCAACAACCCCTTGCTCCCTTGCCCCTAACCTTCCTCAGTGTAAATACAGCTCAACTCAGATTTACAGACTTCGGTCTATTTCTACCTTTCCTGGTTTCCCCTTTTGGGGTATTTTTTACCCTTGACTTGCCTATGCGAAGGAGGTGAGCTACTTCCCTAGGACCGGCTGCCATGTTTTTATTTGCCTGATACTGTTTGGAACAGGGAACTCACCACACATAAACTGAGGTGCAAGTTTGGATGCCCCTGGTTAAAGGAGCCTCTGGTCCACTCAAGGATTCCTCAGTCCTGATAACAGGTCCAGTGCCCTCAGCTCAGAGCAGCAGTACCAGTCCCTCACACGCTGTAAAAAGCAATGTTGCATCCCGCCCATCCCATCTTTGGGTATATATACCCAAAGAACTCAACACAGAATCTCAAAGAGATTTGCGCACTCTTGTCCACCACAGCTTCATTCACAACAGCCACGAGCTGGGAGTAAACCAGTGTCCATCAACAGATGAATAGATAAAGAAAATGTGGCATCTCCACAAAATTTGAATATTGTGCAGCCTTAAAAAAAAAAAAAAAAAAAAAAGGAAGTCCTGTCTCATGCTATAACATTGATGAGCCTCAAGGATATTATGCATATGAAGTATCTAAAGTAGTCAAAATCATAGAAACAGAAAAGGAAAAAGGTGGTTACCAACGGCTGGGAGGAAAAGAGGGGAAATTAATGTTTGCTGGGTATAGAATTTCAGTGTTGCAAGATGACAAAGTTCTGGAGATCTGTTGCACAACAATGTGACTATACTTAACACCACTGAACCGTACACTTAAAATGGTTAAGGGGGTAAATTTAACGTTATGTGTTTGGTACCAAAACAAAAAAAAATTACTGCTGCAAATGGTGCATCAATGTAAGTCCATCAAGCCGTTCTTCCCTCAGCCCCTACTCCTACTCCTTCCTCTCCTCACATCTAACAATATACCCTCTCGGCCGGCCCAACGTTCCCCACACACCATCTTCCATGCCCTCTGCGCCCTCATACCAGCTGGCTTGTGATTAAAATGGACCAAGCTAGGAAGTGCCAGAGAGGGTGCGACCTATTGTATCGAATTTCCTTGGCCTTTTATAGGGCTGAGAACCAGGCCGGTGTGGCTCTAAACCTGGCTCGGTCGGCAATCAGCTGAAGCAAACCATTCGGCCCTCTGGACCTCCTCTCTACAAAAACAGGGCGTTGGCCCAGGTGATCACTAGGTCTTCCAGCTCTGAAAGTTCCCTGATTCGACTGACAGGAAACTGGGGGAAACAGAGCCTGCTCTACTGAACCTCCTAATGTTATTCCTCAGTCCCTTTGCTGCATCTTTGGCTCAAGTCCTTTTATGTTGGTCTCTCTGTTTAGACACCAAAATAGTCTTAAAAATTTTTATCAAAATAATAAAACATGATCATTATACCAAAATTCCACTGGTGATTCTTTTTGGACAGACACCCAGGGAGTGCTGTAGGTGTCCTATTTAAATATTTCATGCAAACTAGTAGGTGAAGGTGTTAAGTCACCCTGAGGTGCACAGGGGCAGGCAGCGGAAAGGGCAATGACCTCATCCCAAGCCTTTCTTCAAATCAGCAAACATTACTGAGAAACATTTCTGTGCCCGGTGCCAAGATAGGTACTAGGACACAAAGTTAATCACAACTAAACTCAAGGAGCTCAGAGTCCAACAGGGGAAACCCAGAAAGTCTCCCCGTTAGCAGCAAAATAAAAAGAGATTTCCTTAGCTAAGAAAACCAACCAGTACAGAGGGCAGGGAAGGGGGGGGACCAGGGAAGTTATATGATTAGGTTTTGTTTTCTGGACAGCCCTTCCCGACGAAAGAGCCGTGCCAAGCCTCCTGGAGGACTGTGTCTACTGGGCCATAACCACTTTCCGCTGCAACTTGGCTGAACTTAAAACTGAACAGGTGACTTGAAGGTGAAGGCTGATGATGGAAAAGACAGCCCCTTCTTTCCTCCTGTGACCAGCACACTCAATCCTGGGGCGGGGGGTGAATCACTGCACTTCTTAGGTAGTTAGTTGTCACTGTTCTTACGTTTAAACAACCCCAAATGGTCAGAAATTTAAGCATTTAACTTCTCTTGAAGAGAGTGCCGCTATACATGCGGGCAGCCCAATGCTGAGAGAGTGGGGCTCGGTGATAGTTTTTGGTGACCTTGAGCTGGTCAGCCTTTCTTCTCCTGTGAAACCTGGGTCTGATATTAACTCCCCAAGGTGACGATCACATGCTTAGAAAGCACAAAAGGAATATAAATGCTATAAATGCCAGTATCAGGCATTCATTGGCCACCAGCACCACAGAGTAGCACTGCTTACAAAGGGGTCACTGGCTGACTCAGAAACTTTCACCTTGGAAATTCCACCTAAATGGTACACTTCTCTTTTCTAGTAGAACAGACACCGCTCGCAAGTAAACAAAGTCCTTCCCTCTGTGTCTGCCCCTGGTCAGGCCGCTCTGTTCTCCATCACCCCAGCGGCTGGGGGACTGCCTACCTGCTGACCAGCTGCTTGTAAGGCAGGAGAGAGAGCAAGTGAGGAAAGTTTCAGCGGGGAGGAGCGAGGGGAAATCTCCCCACATACACAGACTTTCCCTGTCACATGTCTCCAGCACATCTGATTCATCAGTTCATCCTTGAAAGCTTCTGACATCCACTCTCCACTCCACAGAAAAGTTTTTGTGTGCCAGACTCTAGCAGCAGCCCCAGGACTTGCTTGTGGGTTACCAGCAAACATCTTATTATGCACTGTACCACATCCCAAAGACTAAATGAAACACTGCGCACATCGCCAGAACATTTTCAGATGACCTGGAATAATCCCGCTCCTTCATCTCCAGCGCTTGTTATTGGAACATTGTGAATTAAACAAACTCCTCGGAAAAATACACTTCACATACGTGCGCCGACACAGATTCACAGTCTAGGAAGTCAGTAAGTCTGTATACTTGTTCCATAAAGAACAATCAAAAAAAAAAAAAAGAGAGAGAGATACTTCTGTTACTAGTGAAGAACATTAAATTTGTTTTAATTACACAGAAATACAATCAGGAAAAGGGGCACCTAAAAATAACTCAGAGGGTAAGCAATGAGGAAAGAAATGATATGCAAACTAGGGCTGCAATTTTTATGTCACATTTAAGAAAGTGTTTTGTCTGGATTTGTGATCGGTTCTGAATGTGTGGGTACGGGATGGGGCCGCCGCACTCTTTTCCCACTAAAATACAGTGAAATGAACCACTTGGTAGGACTCGGGCCTGCAGCACACGAACATGAGCCCATCACAACAGTGGGAATGATCGTCTCTTTAGAAGTATCAAGAAAAGTCACAGAAAGGATTTTTTTTTTCTGTTTCACCCTAAAGCCCATCGTTACCCCAAGTTTTTTCGATGTCAGATTTACTGACGCTCTAAATACAATTTAAGGGATTTAATATCCTATTATTTAGTTGCCTGTGTTTGTACTATGAAGTGTCAAATAAATTAGATTAACCGTAAGGTAATATTTCCCTGAACTTGATGAGGAGTCTAATTTACAGAGCAAAAGAAACTGGCTTCAAAATATCCAAGTACCCTAACTTCTTTATTCTCACACCCCCGCTCCATCACAGAAGTACTGCTACCCCCAGAGATGTACAAACACAGAAGCCTGAAAGTTCCACCTGGCATTTTTTGTGAGGCAAAAAACAAAGAAACCCAACCCACCTTTTCAGTCCACATTAGCCCTACTTCAAATCCATGAAAATCTTTCCTGATAAGAAACACTACAATCTGAATATAAGTAGGAAAACCTAGTAAGCCGATATGATAAAATACTGTGTTTCCTCTAAACAGATCCTAGTGGGAAAGCTGTGTTCAAACGGGAAAGGTTCTTCTAATTCCCCACAGATGAAGAACACGGGTTATTTGTTCACTGTTTCTGCAGTGTCCACTCAATGAACGCACACTAAATGGGCCAAACCAAAAACCAAACAAACTTCAGCAGCTTCAGGCTCTCACAGAAGCAGAAGGCTTTTCCTCCTGGGTGCTGATGGAACCGTGAAATAAATAAAGAATAAAGTGCACGAGAAATGCAGCTACGGGAAAAAATAACTGGGGGAGAGGGGCACATCATTCTGACTCCCCCCCGGGGTGGCAAACTTTCCAACAACTTCTGAGAAGCAACAAACCACAGCACCACCAGCCTAGATAGATCGGCAGACGGACAGATGCGCACACACACAACTACCTGTAAGTGTTTGCAAATGTCCACTCTCCTGCATGGACAGTACAGCAAAACATGGCCAGAAAGCCCGGAGATTTCTACTCTCCCGTATCCTCTCCGCACTGTCAAACACGGAAGGTCATTCCGCTTCACTTAGAGAATTCCCTCTCTCCCTGCATCACAGGGAGAGTTTTCTACCTTGGGACTGCTCAACTTTCATATGCATCGGAGCAAAATAACCATTCAGCAACTTTATTCACCTTGGTTTCAAAAAAAAAAAAAAAAGAAAAGAAAAGAAAAAGAAAGAAAAACATTCATTGTGCAATGCCCAGGAAAAGCTGACACCAGGGCTGTCTCTCCGACAAGCGCTTGCAATTACCATCCGAGGAGAAGGGGGGTAAATCCTGTCTGATCAGACCCAGGGAGCCCTTTAAAAAAATAAATAAATAAATTATTCCATCCCTATAAGGGGCTGGAGACATTATTTTTTTTTTTTTTTTGCTAAGGAGACCACCCTCGGGAACAAAAGTTACATGTCGGTCACATGTTGGGAGTAGGAGTAGGGAGCAGGTTTTAGTTTTTCGGGTTTTTTTTAAGCGCACTAATTACGGGGGTGTTTTCCAGTTGGAGACCACTCGGGCTCCTCCTGACCAACTGTGACGGGCATCATCTCATTGTCAAAAAGAAAGGGGGTGGGTTGGGGGCGAGGGAGCCTCCAGGGGGCTCGGCGCGGGGGAGGAGGACGAGTAGCAAGGTTACACGAAAGGGTACCGCAGCCGCCGCCGCGAGCCGCAGCTCCTGCCCGGGCGCCCGAACCATAGAGTGCGAGCAGAGCGGCTGCAACAGCCCCCTCGGAAGCGCCCGGCACCGCCGCCCGGGGCCGGTGCGGCGCCGGGGTTCGGGTCCCGCAGAGGGAGGGGGAGACGATCTTTACCTTAATGCTACACTGAGCAGGAGTCTCAGACATGTCTCACAGCGAGAGAGATCAGGAAGTTCTCAGTTTTTTTCCACTTTCCTTTCCTCTCCCCAACCCAGAAACGCTCCACGGCCAGCCGGACGCGGTCATTTAAGAAGTTTCTTCCAGCATCTCTCCCGGCAGCCGCCCCGGGGGGTCCTGCGAGCGCGCGGGGCGGGCGGGGCGGCCGGCGGAGTGGGCGCGCGGGGCGGCGGGGGCGTGGGAGCCGGGCCGAGCGCGGCGGCGGGGTCTGCAGGTCACGGCGCGGCGGCGCGGCGACCCGGGGCGCAGCCCGGCCGGCCTCCCGCTCTCTCCTCCCACCCGCGGCCGGCGCCCCCGCCCCCCGCCTCCCGCCGCTCGCCCTCGCTCGCTCGCTCGCTCTCTCTCTCTCTCTCGAATGTTTTCCTTCCTGGAAGAGAGAAACTGAAAGGCAGAACTGAGAAAGCTCTCTGCTCATTGATCTGGAGAGTTTCAGGGCAGAAACTGACGCGGATTCCCAGCACTGCGCTCGGTCTCTTAAAGGAGCCACCAGGAAATAAAAGCTCGGGTTACAGCCCGGCATCGGGGAAATAAAAGCCGGCCGGGGGGGAGGGGCGCGGCGGGAGGAGGAAGCCCGGGGAGCGGGGACTCGCGGGGCCGGGCTGCGGGCGAGGCGGGCGGCGCTCCCAGCCCACCCACCGCCGCGCGGCCCCGGCGCGGGCGCCCGCCCTCCCCGCCGCGCCCCTCCGCCGGCCCGGGAGCCGGGCTTCCCAGGCTGAGCCCAACCATCGCCTCGCTCCAGGAAGACGCGGTTGAAAAAAACGTTACACCGGGGCCCCGGAAACGACAAAGCAGGTTTATTAAACGGCCCCCACCTTCCCCGGCTCCGTCTCTTTGCTACCTTCACGTGCACAAGGTGCCCCCCGCCCCCGAACGCAGAGGCGCGCGAGGAACTCGGTTTAGGAAGGGGCATTCCGGGAAGGACGCGGATCCGAGGGAGGAAATAAGACAATAGCCTTTGTTCTGCTCGGCGGCCGCGGCCTCTTTAAGAGAATCCACCAGGAAATGGGAGCTCGGGTTACAGCCTGCGCCCCGGGAGCTGTGGGCGAGCGGGCGCCCGAGCGCGGCGCCCCAGACAAAGCCCGCGGGCAACGGGGCCGGGGCTGGGGGGGAAGGGGGCTCGCCGCCGAGGTGGGCGCCCCGAAACGTGGAGGCGCGAGCCCGCCCGCCCCGGGCAACGGCCGCCGCCGGCGCTTCCCCCGCGGAGCACGCGTCCCGGGGACGGGAAGGCTGCGGGGCAGTTATCGCAGGCAGTTGAGTTCCTTTTCCTGACCCCCCTTCCTCCCCGTGGCGACAGACTCTGTCCATTTAAAGAAATAGCGGTCGCTACCAACCGAAAGAGGTGACTTGACTGCCCGGTGGACGGGACGGGTTCCTGAAGATAATGGCCCTCCCGGGGAGGGGCCACAGCGCTGGACCGCCCTCGTCCGGGGCGCACTCCGCGGTCCTGCCCGGGGGCGAGCGATGCCTGGGAAAACCATCGAGCGGGGAGAGGGGTCGGTGCGGGCTTCGGGCGTCAGCCCGAGTACAGGTGGTCCGCTTGCAGCGGTTCTCAACCTGTGGGTCGCGACCCCTGTGGCGGTCCAACGACCCTTTCACAGGGGTTGCCTAAGACCATCCTGCATATCAGATTTTTACATTACCATTCATACCAGTAGCAACATTACAGTTATGAAGTAGCAACGAAAATAATGTTATGGTTGGGTCACAACATGAGGAGCTGTGTTTAAAGGGCCAGAGGTTGAGAACCACTGGAAGCCTTATTGTTTTTATTAGGTATGGGCTCCCTAAACACTCTTGACTGTCCGCTTCAGAAGACTGAGAGCATTATAATGCTTCAATGCTAAGCCCTGCTAACGCAGACATAGGGTCTTAATGTGTGGATGTGTGTCATGTTGCAACTATAAAGATACATATGGATGGATGGATGGATGGAGTGTGTGTGTGTGCGCGTGTGTGTACACGTAGAGACCAGAGCAGATTTCCCAAGATCCTCCCCATCATACCTGCTGTCCTGCACTTCTCCAAAAGTTCAGACTTTTTCACACGCTCATCAGAACACTCTGAACCAGAATTTATTAAAGGGGTCGGGGTGGGAAGCAGTCCTGTTCCTGGGAAGGTGGGGGTAATGGGTGTTTCTCACCCCCAAGGACCTCAGCAGCTTTTGTCACCTGGTAGACCTGTCCTTCCCAGGAGAGCTCGGGCCCTCACCAATGCCTCTTGGATCACCGGCTGCCTTCCCGCCCCGGCAATTACCTGTGTATCTGCCTTTGACCCATGGACTGACGTTGCAGATACTGGTTCTGATGCCCCGTTGCTGGGTTAAATCCTATAAACCTCGGCTTCATTTCCTTATCAATGTGGCAGGTGGCAACTGGCCCTCAGCTTCTATCAAATAGGGGTGGGGAACAGTACCCACCTCACAGGATTCTTGTATGAAATGAGCAAAACGCATGCAAAGTGCTCAATTACCTGAGTGTGTGTTACACATCGTATGTGCTCCATTAATGTTAGCTTTAATTATTTGACCTCAGGACTGAAACAGCGCTCAACTTCCCTCTCTATCGCCTCATCTTCTCCAAGCGACTCACTCAAGTAGCAGTTTGAATTAGAATGTATGTAGTTCCAAAGCAAAATACAGGGTAGCAACCGTGGCAAACACTGCTTTAGACTAGGAATGGACAATTTCTTTTTGAGAAGGGGCCGATCATAAATACTTTAGGCTTTGTGCACAGAGTAGGTACTTATATAAGTTGACATTAAGTAGATACTTATACAACAAGAGAGAAACAAATATCCATCACTTTTAATTGACAAAAATGTAATAGTAATAACAATTGCAATGCAGGTCTAATGATAAGAGGAATGGAACTCTTTTTTCTTTTCTTTTTTTTTTTTGTGGGGGGGGGATAGCGTTTCACTAAGTTAACGCCCAATTCAAAGTGTTCTCTATCATCAAAACTGAAATGTTTATCTGTTAATGCTGATCTGTAAGGAGAGTTTATGTATTTCATTTTTGGAAATATCTATCCACCCAGATTGGTACTATCAGATATATCAACCCATGGACATATGATTTTCTTGAGCATGTTTATGGCTTAGAAGACATTTATGCAATTAGAATTCTGTACATTCTCTTAGCGTTTCCCCTTTGGCATGCCATTGCATTGCAGATTAATCACTTCCAATTGAAGGTTGGGTGGAAGCACCTCAGTTGCAGTTATGTGGATTTGAAATATGGAAATTTCCTCTTTACTGACATCAAAATCCATAAATGACTGTTGGAACGGCAGTTTGAGTTGAGAGAAAAATAAATTCCAAATTTGTGTCAGAATGGAAACCTTGTTTCTTGTTTTAACGTTTGACAGCATGGAAAGTGTATAAAGCAGATTGATATTATTTGTGACTCAAACAATGTTAGTTGCATCAAAATGATTTAACTGCAGTATATGCTTCACAGGTAGCTCTAGTTTGCCTTGCAGTTTTAGGTTGAGTTCACGAAAACCATGATCAAGTCTGTAGTAAAAGCTACTTTCCAAAGCCATTCAGTGTTCGATAATAGTGGTTGAGGGAAGTTCTTTTCATTCATTCATTCCTATCACTTGTTTTTCTCTATGCCTGTTTCCGAATTTCTTTGGAATAAAATGGGTGTCTTTTTTTAAAAATATATTTTTATTGATTTTTTACAGAGAGGAAGGGAGAGAGATAGAGAGTCAGAAACATCGATGAGAGAGAAACATCGACCAGCTGCCTCCTGCACACCTCCCACTGGGGATGTGCCTGCAAACCAAGGTACATGCCCTTGATCGGAATCGAACCTGGGACCCTTCAGTCCACAGGCCGACGCTCCATCCACTGAGCCAAACCAGTCTTGGCAAAATGGGTGTCTTTTTAATATTTCATTTAAATTCCTAGATTGTCTTTCTAGCTCTTTTTCTCTATGTTAAATGTAGTGGTTGATCTCAAAATTATAACTTGACTCTTTAATAATTACAGTCTATCTTCAAATAATATTATCTATTTTATGACTATACAAGAGGCCTGGTGCACCAGTGGGGTCCTGCTGCCTGACCTGTGGGGTTCAGGTCAAAATATATGTATATAATATACATATATCTAATATACATATATTTTGGGAATATATGTATATAATAAAGGTACTAAGATATAATATATCTCTTGTTAATTTGCCCAGATATTTGTCCTTTCTGGTGTTAGTTCTTCTTGCAGATCATATATAATTTCTCTTTGGCCTCAAGAACTTTTTACACCATTTCTTGTAATGCAATTTGGCGAAGTCTCTCAGCTTGTGTCTGTATGAGGACGTCTTTATTTCACATTCATATTTGAAAGATAATTTTCACTATGTAAAATTTTAGGCTGACAGATCTTTTTCCTCTTTCGGCACTTTAAACATGTCATTCTATTTCTATCTCCATTATTTTCTTATTAAAGTCATGCGTAGTTCATATTTTAACTCCCTGCATGTCATGGTTGTTGTTTTTTTCTGGATACTCTCAAGGTCTGCTTTCTAAATTTGGTTTTCAGAATTTTGACTATGTGGTGCCTGAATGTACTTTCCTTTCTGTTTACTCTGCTTGATGTTGGCCGCAGTTCTTGGACCTGGAAGTGGATATTTTTCATTAGTTTTGGAAAATCCTCATCTATTATCTCTTTGAATATTGTTTCTGCCCATTCTCTCTCTCTCCTCTCCTTTTATTACTTCAATAATACAAATGTTAGACCACATGACATTATTTCATAGGTCTCAAATACTCCTTTTTTAAAATAATTTTTTCTCTTTGTCTTACAATTTGGATGCTATCTCCTTTCAAGTTTCTTTCCTCTCTGTTGTCATTTCTTACATTCTCCATCACTTTTCTGAAGTTGCTCATATCTTCATACTTGGTTTCCACTTCTTTCTTTAAGTCCTTTAGCATTTTTGTCATACTGTGATAATTCTAACATCGGGCTATTTCTTGACTGAGTTCTACTGATGTTTATCTTTCTTGACCAAAGGTTACATGTTCTTGTTTTTTTGTGTGTGTCTTGGTTGTTTTTTTTTTGGTTTTTTTTTAATGTGTGCTGGATATTTTATGTAAAAATAAAGTAGACAATGAATTAAATGATATTTTCCTCTAAAAAAGAATACACTCCTTCTTCTATAAGGCCACTAGGATTTAGGTTGAGTAAATATAATCTGGATTATACTTACTTTATATTATAGTTGAACTGGATTTGGGCTATGTTGTACTTTTTTAGTTTGATTCATTCCACCACTGGCCTCAAATATTTTGAAGGCAGGATCCAGACTTTTTCTATAAGCGAATGCCATCTTACGGATGTTATTCTCAACGTTTTTGCTCTTCTTGACATCTTCCTTAGCTTCCAGCCGTGAGGAAGAAGACCTCACTTCTCTTTGGCTCCCAACCCCAGTTTCTTATCTGAATGTCTGAAGAGTCAGGGGTTTTCTCTCAGCCCTTCTGTCCTTCTGCAAGTCTTTTCTGGCTTGAAAGCCCAGGGTATCTCTGAGAGTTTCTCTTAGCTCTTCTTCATTGCCCTTGTTTCTGTGGTCCTACCCAGTAGTTAGTGAGTTATCATTAGGAAGGAATTGTGAGAGAGTGCGGTTTGCTCTGTGCCTGTGACTCCTGTAGATTCTAACCTGTCACATAAGCCCACACACTGCCATTAAAATTTGTTAAAAGTTAGGCTGATTGCTACAATTACCATAGTTTATTCCTGTTTTCTACACTTTAGTCAAGGGTGAGAAATACTGTGGATCTTTTCTCTCATATGAAGGATTGTCCTTTCTGGAATTCAGTTCACTTAGTTTTCTCTGTGCTCTCCTCTCTCTGATGGTTTTTTTTTTTTAAGCTATAATTATGTAGATTATCTGGTTTGTTTTGGGTGTTAGGGAGTGAATTATGGTCTCTTGTGACTTTCTACATACAAACTGAAAGAGGAACCTGAATGTCTAATCTTTATCCTCCAAAAATGTGACGGGGAGGGGCAAAGAGTGGGAAAGAATAAACAGTTAAGAACAGTGGAAGTGGATGTGTTTAATTGCAAAACCTATAGCTGTTGCCATAGAATAATGTTCTATTTTAAAAGTGAAAACAATAACATTTTAAACAATATAAACTACAATAAGGAACATCATCCATATATCTCCGCCAAATCAGAACTCCTTAACCTCATGGGCATGCTTCTCTAAGAGGGGTCTCTGTCAGAACTGGTGGGATGGGAAAGAAGACGAGCTTACCCAAATAAGACATGGATTTTGAGCCCTAGCCAGTTTGGGTCAGTGGATAGAGCATCGGCCTGCGGACCAAAGGGCCCGGGCCCTGGTTGGGTGCGAGAGGCAACCAACGGATGTCTTTCCCTCTCTCTCCCACTCTCTCTAAAAGATCAATGGAAAAATATCCTCGGGTGAGGATTAACAAAAAACAACAAAAAACAGACAAATCATTTTAAGAAATACATGGATTTTGAAATATTGAGAATCCCTGCCCTACATTATATATTTTCTTTGTTATACCAGTTAGGGTGCAATCCAAGAAGCAGAATCGTGTGTGTGTGTGTGTGTGTGTGTGTGTGTGTGTGTGTGTGTGTGTTGTGTATAATATATATACACATATGTGTATATAGTGATTCTGCTTCTCTGATTGCATGCTGACTGATGCAGGAAAGAAAATGTATATATAGGGCAGGCAGTTGGGAAGAGCAGATGGATGTAAAGTGAGTGAAATCAAGAATAAGCTGTGACTCAAAAGCATGAGCCAGAGAGCCCTTGAGGACGTACTAGAGCCCATGTCAGTTGTCACTGCCTCTGACCTTGTTGGCCTGGGTGTCCTACACAGGGTGGGGCCCGTTGTCATGGAACTAGACGTGCACACACGCCTGACCCAGGAGTTGCAGAAGCTGAGCTAGCACCTTGGTGAAGGAGGATCAGCCACCAGCTCACACATCACAGTGGTGAGGCAAAAGAGAAACGACAATAGGTGCAAGCTACAGAATACCTGCTGCTACGCTGGATCCCCTCTCCAGCAACTGCCAATCACAGCCTCACAATGGGCGGGGCTAACTCTTAACAGATCTCCCAGTCTAGGTCTCCACATTTTGTAATCTATCACTTCATCTTTTTCCAGGTTGTGGGGTTTTTTTTATTATTATTGTGTGCCTTTATTTTTAAAATCAATTTTATTCAGTATTTATATACAGCAGATTTTACCAATTTTAAGAAATCAATGAGTTTCAACAAGTTCTGAAACCTCCATCACCACCAAAAGTTCTCTCATGCCCCTTTACAACCAACCCCCTCCCCCATTCCTGGCCCTGAGCAGCCACTGGTCAGCTTTCTGAAACATTAAATTTCATACAAGTGAAATCATACAGTATGCACTCTTCTGTGTGGCTTTCTAATTGGCACAGTGCATTTGAGTTTTGTTCATCAGTGGTATTCCTTTATGTAGATTACTACAGTCTATTCACCAGTTGATGGACATTTGAGTTGTTTCCAGTGTTTGGCTATTATAAATAGAACTTCTATGAAAAAAGTATATATGCTGCTTCATTTTTTACCAAATCACACAACACTCTTTCTTGTGGCCCACCCTAACTAGAAACACATTAAAGGGAATTCTGGGAATGTAGTTTAAGCAAGCCAAGTTGTCAAATTACAACCTCACTGCATATAATAATCAGCTTTTAATAAGCCCCCTCTGACAGTTATTCTCTTAGAATTTTTCAATACTCTATCCCCTCTTTTCCCACCTAACCTGCAAATTACTGTATTCCATATGCCTTCTCCCTATGGCTTCCCCATCTTTCTTACTAATGCCACCGTATTTCCAACCTCCAACTTAATGACCCTCAAAATAAGTTCTGACATGCTGCTCTCTTTATGCCATGTATATGGCCTATTCCCAAATCTTTCTGTTTTGTCCATAGATTCTCCTCTATCCTTTCAGAAGTAGCAACTGAAGTTTGGATTATCACCACTTCCCTTTTTTCCAGCACCAAAGTTCTATAGTTCATATTTGATTACTACTGGATCTTTCATCTCTGCTCAAATATCTTACTTCATTTACTCCCATTTCTATCCTTAGACCTTGTCCATATTACTCAAAACTCTACCCACACACACAAACTATGAAGCTATTTGTTTTCTGTGAAGTAGTACCTGACAACCACCTTTTATAAATCCCTCTCACACTATATAAGCGGAAGGTGTCCAAAAGATAAGGAGTTGGAGTGCTGGCATGGGTTTATTATGTAAGAACTGCTCAGCTGTCCACTAATTATGACCTGGGAGGGTTCAGAAGGCACTCCCTTCATCAAAGCTTTAAGAAATGCAAACATCAGCATCCTTGTCAAGTTCTGTAGTAGCCATCGTCTGTAAGCCATTAATGATATCATTAAACTGGGGATGGTGGGATACTGGAATGACAGGTGCCTAGTGATATCACTTAACTATCTCAACTACCAACGACAAGGAAACCATGGTTGCCATAATGGACAGAGCTAAAGTGATCATCAGTATGGTCTGATCTTTGGTGATGGCACAAATTGTATGAGCCACTAGCTCAGATTCCTATGGCTCTTATTCTTATTAAATTTTGTCCTCCCTCTAAAACCTCATGGGAAGTTTTCTAGTGTCCACTATACTGAAGAAGAGTAAGTTGAGGTCTGATTACAGATGTGGGGGGTGGGGGTGGGGAGGGCTATGCTGGCATCACTAAAAAGTGAACAACTGTGACTACTGCCCCACTCAGGAGTGGACCTAAAGAACAACAACAGTGGTTATGGAAAATCCTTCCATTGGTCAGAACCGGATATGGATTTGCATTTTTTTGTCCGCAAAGTTTCTGGAAAAAAACACCCTTTGTGGACTTAAAAAACACCTTATTCTTCCTTGGAGTATCCCAAAAAGCATTGCTTCTGAACAGAAAACTGATTTTATGTCAGGTCACATTCACTGGGCTATCATGGTCCCCATCATGTCGAAGCAGTTGACCTGAAGGGATAGCGGGATGGCCCTTTGCAAACTCCATTGTGGTGCCAGCTGGATGACACTTTGCAGGGCCAGAGTAAATTCTTCCACTGAGTAAGCAACTACTACATGGTGCTGTTTCTCTCAGTTCCAAGAATGAAGGAGTGGAAATGGGATCGGCTCCTCTCATTACTCACCCTGGTGGCCCACTAGCAAACAACGGTGCTTCCCATCCTCTCAACTTTGCTCAGTTGGTTTAGAAGTCTTAGTTCCCTTGCAGGACAACCAAGATGGCAGCATAGGTAAACACCTGAACTTGCTGCCGTGCACAACCACATTAAAACTACAACTAAAAGACAAAATGAATATCATCCAGAACCACGGGAAGGCTGACTGAGTGGAAATTCTACAACTAGAAGGAAAGAGAAAAGCACATTGAGTTTGGTAGGAGGTGCAGAGGTGCGGAAGTGCAGAGGTACAGAGGCCCGCGCTAAAGGGTCTGGCAGCTGGGTACACTGTTGTCTTTTTTAATCGGAAAAGAGATACAAGCTCCCGACTGCTCTGAACTCCAGTTCCAGGCGAGAATTTGGGACCCAGACTCATACGGAGAGAAACTGTACTGTCTGGCATCTGGCTGGAATGTGAGGGCGGCTTTCTCACAGAGGTGCTTGCAGCAGTCATTGTTCTTGCACGGGGCCACAGGACACAGACCCTGGGACAATTCCGAGGCAGAGCGGACTGGCACCATTGTGGTTTGCTCTGCCCTGGTGATTCCCTGAGACCCCACCCCACCCAATTTACAATGCCACCCAAGCTGTAGTGCAGAGGCTTTTGCATACGAATGGCCTGGCCTTTCTTCGCCTAAAAACCTGTCAAACTGCAGCGGGGTCAGAGAACCCCAGAGCTTCCAAAAGAAGGCCTAGGGCTCGTCAGCAATCTGCATTACTTCACAGCTGCACCTCCTCTGAGCACCTCCAAACCCCAAACAAAGAGGAGGAATCTGCAGATCTCTCTGTAGCTCCTGCTGGGTGGCCTCAAGCAGAGGCTGACTTTGCACCTCCTTGGAAATCCAAGAGCCAGTGTACCCCAGTGGTCAGAGTGAGACCATCCAGATTACAACTCCTCACATCCATAAGAGACACACTCAGGTGGCAGACTCATTGAGCACCAAAGCCCCACTGAAGCAAGTCCTGCCCCATAAGGGTGTCTCCTGCACAGTAGCTCTTCCATTGTAGACACAGCTGGTCTTCACAGTCAATTGGCCTGGAGGTCAATTCCTCCCAGTGATACCAACAGTAATCAAGGCTCAACTACAACAAGACTGTGCACACAGCCCACAAAGCAGTGCACCAAGAGTGTCCACCTGAGGTAATTAGGGAGGCTGAACCACTGAGCCCTATAGGACACAAAGCCACTCTATCAACACAGGGAAGCAGCCAAAATGCGGAGACAAAGAAACAGGTAAAAAATGACAGAAATAGAGGAAAGCAAATTACTCGATACAGAGTTCAAAACCAGAGTTATAAGGTTACTCAAGAATCTTCTAGAAACCTCCAAGAAATATAGTGAGACCCTCAAGGATATGAAAAAGGACCAATTGGAAATTAAACATACACTGACTGAAATAAAGAATAATATATTCAGCTCCAATAGCAGACTAGAGGATCACAAGAATCAAGTCAAAGATTTGAAATACGAAGAAGCAAAAAACACCTAACCAGAAAAACAAAAAGAAAAAAGAATCCAAAAATATGAAGATCATGTAAGGAGCCTCTGGGACAACTTCAAGCGCACCAACATCCGAATTATGGGGGTGCCAGAAGAAGAGAGAGAGAGCAAGATATTGAAAACCTATTTGAAGAAATAATGACAGAAAACTTTCCCTACTTGGTGAAAGAAATAGACTTGCAAGTCCAGGAAGCACAGAGAACCCCAAACAAAAGGAATCCAAAAAGGATCACACCAAGACACATCATAATTAAAATGCCAAGAGCAGCCCTAGCTGGTTTGGCTCAGTGGATAGAGCGTTGGCCTGCGGACTCAAGGGTCCCAGGTTCGATTCCGGTCAAGGTCATGTACCTGGTTTGCGGGCACATCCCAAGTAGGGGGCATGCAAGAGGCAGCTGAATCAATGTTTCTTTCTCATCGATGTTTCTAACTTGCTATCCCTCTCCCTTCCTCTCTGTAAAAAATCAATAAAATATATTTTTAAAAATTGCCAAGAGCAAAAGACAAAGAGAGAATATTAAAAGCAGCAAGAGAAAAACAGTTATCTACAAGGGAGTACCCATACGACTGTCAGCTGATTTCTCAACAGAAACCATGCAGGCCAAAAGGGAGTGGTAAGAAATATTCCAAGTGATGAATAGTAAGAACCTACAACCAAGATTACTCTACCCAGCAAAGCTATCATTTAGAATTGAAGCTCAGATAAAGAGCTTCACAGATAAGAAAAAGCTAAAGGAGTTCATCACTGCCAAACCAGTATTATATGAAATGCTGAAGGGTATTCTTTAAGAAGAGGAAGAAGAAGAAAAAGGTAAAGATAAAAATTATGAACAACAAAGTGACAACAAATACATATCAACAAGTGAATCTAAAAATCAAGTGAATAAAAAATCTGATGAACAGAATAAACTGGTGAATAGTATAGCATCAGGGGCATAGAAAGGGAGTGGACTGACAATTCTCAGGGGGAAGGGAGTGTGGGGGGTGCGGGAAGAGACTGGACAAAAATCGTACACCTATGGATGAGGACAATGGCAGGGGGCGTTAAGGGTGGGGTGGGAACCGGGTGGAGGGGAGCTATAGGGGGAAGAAGAGTAACAACTGTAATAATCTGAACAATAAAGATTTATTTTTTAAAAAATGCAGAAAATATTAAAAATAAATAAAAGAATTTAATGCAAAGAAAAAAAAAAAGAAGAAGTCTTAGTTCCCAAAGGAAGGGTGTTTTCACTGGAGACACAATGGTTCCATCAAACTGGAAGCTGAGACATTTGGAGTTTTTCATTCTATTGAACCAACTGACAAAAAAGGTGGCTTACTGTATTAGCTGGTGTTATTGGTCCTGATACTCATTGGGGAAACTGGGTTGCCACTACACAATGCCGGCAGGAAGAGTATCTCTGTAATTCAACAGATCCTCTGAGGACAACTCTTCATATGCCTATGTAGTGTGGGAAAACTTACTAGAAAACTACAACCCAGACAGCAGGAATGCAAAGGGTACAGGTCCTCCGGGAATGAAGGTTTGAGTCTCCCTCCCGGAAACCTGAGGTGCTTGATGACTGGATAGTGGGAAAAGAAGGTTATAAATATGAGCATGCTTTCTTTAACATGACTATATTCCTACATGTGTTCATGTGTGTGTATATATCCTTTTTTTCCCCTCTCTCATTTCTCTACTATCTATCATAAGACTAACTTTATATTTTAGTATTTAAGTTACAGGATATCAAAGGAGGAGTGGGATCCAGCTATAAGACAAATGGACATCATCTAGAGATGAATCTGGCCCTAGCCAGTTTAGCTCACTGGATAGAGCATAGACCTGTGGACCAAAGGGTCCCGGGTTCGATTCTGGTCCAGGGCATGTACCTTGGTGGTAGGCTCCTCCCCGGCCGGGCCCTGGTCGGGATGTGTGCAGGAGGCAACTAATCGATGTGTTTCTCTCACATTGATGTTTCTGTCTTTCCCTCTCTTCTACTTTCTCTAAAAAAGATCAATGGAAAAATATCCTAGGGTGAGGATTAACCATAAACAAACAAACAAACAAATATAATAATTGCCTGTTATATTCTTTTTTGCCCTTTTATTTTAAATCTTTATTTGTTTTTGACATTTTTGCTGTACATCTTCTGAACATCATATAACTAGATTTTTAAAAACCCTTCCTGACATGACCTGCTTTTTTACTTATGAGTACATATCAATTGTGTATGGTGATTATAGATTTACCTGGTCTTGTTTATGCCATGTCCCTTAAAATTTCTATTTGTCCTACTTTTTCTATGTTTATTTATTCTCCTTTTATGGAAAAGATAGTCAATCGGGCAAATATCCCATGTGCTACCCTGCCTTTAGGAGAAGCAACATGAGTAACCCTGAGCAACAGGAATGAAAGTCATATGTCACTTCTGGCCCAAAGCTGGAAAGGTGGGTTTGCGTTCTCCATGTGTTCTTTTATCCTGTTGCAATCACTTACCAGATGCCGATGGCAAAGCCTTCATCAATCAAGTCCTTCAATTGCTGTGTAAAGCAGTCTCCTACCAACCTGCATTGGTGTGCAGCAAGAATGAGAAGTAAATTGTGTTTATGTTATGTCAGTGAGGTGGGTTTTTTTTTTTTTATGTTTAATCCTCACCAGAGGATATTTTTTCCTTTCATTTTTAGATAGAGTGGAAGGGAGAGGGAGAGACAGAGAGAAACACCGATGTGAGAGAGACAGATCCATTGGTTGCCTCCCACATGCCCCAGACCAGGACTGGGAGCCTGCAACCGAGGTACGTGCCCTTGACAGGAATCGAACCTGGAGCCCTTCAGTCCACAGGCTGATGCTCTATCCACTGAGTCAAACCGGGTAGGGCTGTCAATGAGATATTGAAGTTAATGTATCATCATAGTATCAAATAGCCTATTATGATGAATAAGTTATATTAAAATCTTTAGAATGATTGTGTTTTAATTTTCTTCCCTTTTTCCATTTTTTCCCTTGGTTTGAAATGTCTTTGGTCTATTCCTATTCATTTTGTATTTAGATTGTGTTCATGGGGAAGATTTCCATTACTGCTTTGGAGTCCAACAGGGCCTTAAAAGTATGTTTTATTCAGGATCTAATTGTTCTTATTTGTGTTGATGGATCCTTCAGACTGTCTGGAACACCATGCTACTGCAAGTGGAATCACTTGTTTTTCTTGCAAATACACAGATGCCCACCACAAGTCTCCTGTCGCATATCACAGGGTCATAGACCCCAAGCCAAAATTCTATGTCCAGATGTGTTTCTGAATTCATATATTTTGGATTTAGAAAGATTACATAGCATATCAAATCAAAGATTAAAATAATCCAGCAGCCAAATATGTGAATATTCAGAAAAAAAAATAGGGTAAATGCAGATAATCACATAGCCTCCAGGGGTTTATATCAGAGTCTGCCACCAAATTAGTTATGAAAAAGTGTTTTTTCATAGTTTTTCTGGAATTATGAATAAGGTATTCTAGACCTGTATTCTTTTGTTGGGCTACAAAGTAATTGATTAACTTATTGATTTGTTAGTGACATTCTATTCTAAGGATAGGTGCTGGCCACTTTAGTTGAAATTAGTGTTTTCCAAGTCTCTTCAGCAACAATGCTTTTCATTTGTTTTTTACCAGCAATATCTACACTACCAAATGGAGGTCATTTCATTTCAGCATCATGTTTCCTGATTATAAATTTTAATGTGGATACATGTTTTTAACATTATTTATCACATCAACATGCTTTCATAGCAGGTCAACTAAAATAGTGAAATATTCTGGAAACTATAACATATGAAGGATATTTGAAGAAACCAAGTATGTTATGGAGTAGACAGCCAGGGGAAATGTCAAGTACATTAAAGACAGAACTTCAGAAGAAAGTTTAGACACCTCTTATTCTGACTTTCTATCCACTATAGGAACCCCATCCTAAAGACTTCCAAGTATACAATCACTGCTCTCTTCTGGAGCAAGTGAGCACACTGCTTTTTAAGGCAAGTGTCTACATTGTTTAATTGCTAAGCTAACAGTTTTTCTTTATACTGAGAAGCTTATTGTTCTTACCCACAATCTATCTAGGATACACACACACACACACACACACACACACACACACACAGATACACACACACACTTTGTTTTCTCCAAGATAAATTCACCCAGTTTCTTCAAAATATACAAGGACAAAAATGCTCACATTGTAAATTTCAGAATAAATATCCCAAAATGGAGATGATAGAATGATAAGAGTAAAACTCAAAATAAGCAAGAGTTTTCTGATTCTGCTGGTCTGGAAGAAGAAACGAACATTTGTGTTGTGAACCGTCAGGGGAGAGGGGCGGCCTCTAGGAGCTGAGGATCTCAGTCTTACAACCACAAGGAGCTGAATTCTGCCAACATCCATCAGAGCCTGGAAGAAGTCTCTGAGCCTCGGATGAGATCTCGGCCACACGATGGTTACAGCCCATGAGGCCCTGAGCAGAGGGCCGGGCTCAGTTGTGCCCAGACTCACAGAGGACATGGACCTACACAAACTATGAGAAATAAATTCATGTTCTTTTAAGATGCTAAATTTTAGTAATTTGTTACACTTTTTAAAAAAGAAAGGATTTTCTAAATTGAGCTTTTCAATAATGAAGACTACTCCTTTCCAGTGTGGGGACACCTCGCTTTGCGTGGTAGTAAAACACAGTGCCGGATCATTTGATCTTCACAAGACATTTCTGAGAAAAATGGCATAACCTGCTGGCCCCCGAGTGTCTCCCCAGTTCCAAAACTGTGTGATTCTTTGATGCCGAATGGGTGGGAAGTGATGAAAGAAAACCTCTTTTCCAGTCCTCTTCCTTCCTCCCTTAATGAGTGATTAACCTCACATTGAATCATCCTTCCTAAGTTCTGAGTTTGTTATGCCCAGCTGTCTTTTAGTCAGTTTGAACTTAAAAGGCAATTTTCACAAAATTCCCAGCAGAGGTGCCAAATACTGATTTATGGCTGCCAGAAAGGATGCGTGTCCTGTTCTAATCTGTAGTATATTTCATAAAGTGAAACTGGATTCAAAAGGACATTTTAAAAAAGATTTTGGATTGGTATAGTTATGATTACATGGCTCTCAGGGAGAATGACTGTTTTGTCATTTGATACATTATTGTTTGTTGTCAAAATACAGTGACATTTTTAAAAATAAAAAGATTAAAAATCAAAAAATACTTTTAGCAAAGGCAGATATTCTACAGGATAATTAAAGTTGCATGAAAGGGCATCTCTAAGGATAAGGAGCTACTTACTGCACACAAATCTCACTGGGCTTCAATAAAATGCTATGGAAACCTTGAATGACAACATCTGTACCGCGTATTGGCTGACAATTAATTGGAGAGAATTGATTAAAATATTGATAAAAAATGGATTAAAAACCATTTCTTAAGCATGTGGTTTACCTTAAAACATGTAAATACGTTTTTTTATATACTGCCAAGGTTTTTTAAAAAATACCTCTTATTTTTTGTTTTTAACATGGGTCTGTAGATACATCTTTCACAAACTACACCCATAATTCATGGTCTATGATTTCTAGCTTGAATTTCTTTTTTTAATATATTTTTATTGATTTCAGAGAGGAAGTGAGAGAGTGAGAGAGACAGAAACATCAATGACGATAGAGAATCATTGATTGGCTGCCTCCTGCACTCCCCCTACTGGGGATCAAGCCCACAACCCAGGCATGTGCCCTTGCCAGAATCGAACCTGGGACTTTTCAGTCCACAGGCCGACGCTCTATCCATTGACGCAAACCAGCTAGGGCTTGACTTTCTTTAATGTGCATCGAGGACTTCAAATCACATATAAAATAACTGAGTAAAGAATCTTAGACTTTGCATTTTTCTTTTGCCAATCTTTCCTGGCTGCCTCCCCACAACTAGCTCAACAGCTATTTCTAGTCCTTACCCCTTTCCAATCTTTGCAAAGTGTTAAACTTAGTTTTCACAGAAACCACAACCCTCTCTCTTTTTACGCCATGTCATCAGTTTAGTCAATATTTCATTAATTTGAATAATTAAAACAACAAGAACAACTGGTAGAAACCAGTCTGGGAACAAATCGGGATGCTTGACATACGGAGAACATGACTGGGGAGTAGACATGCCCAGAGTGTTCTAGAGAGCGCCTACCAACTGCTGGCATGGGTGTGCCAGGGCACTTGGCTGTGTGTTTTGCAGAAGGAATGAAAAGCATGGGTTAATTTAGATAGTTGGTTAAAATAAGTTTCTTTTAAAACACTACTCTAGAGTCAGATGTGACCCCAAATACAATGCAGGTGTTACTGACATGGTGTAGCTAGCTCATGGGGTCCTTTGTATGAGTTTTAAAAGGCAGGGTTTGGTGAGAAAAGCATGGATTAGATTTTAGTCTCCATTTGCCTCTCCAGCACAGTGCCACTTTGGTGGGCTATTTTGTGTAAAAGTACAGCCAACCCAGCAGCCCTGGCTCCTGGGACAGAAGATGGAATGTGATTAGGGGGGGAGGACAGGGGCTGATCTGTACTCATCATGGAAGGGTGGGGCAAAGAAGCAGGAAGGATGGGTGAGATCTGACCTGTGAGGCAGGAAGCCTTCAGTCCTGGAAAAGATACCATATAGATTTCATGACAGCTGATGCAGACAGACTCTCTGTCCTAGCCAACCTACAGCCTGTTTGTGAAAGTTCTTTAGCAAAGACGACTATATAGTCAGTATTCATTTTACCACAGGCTCCTGGACTGCTCCCCACCTTTCCTCCCCTGCTACTCCACTCCCCTGCTATTCCACTCCCCTGCTACTCCACCTGCCCTGCTACTCCATTCCCCTGCTACTCCACCTGCCCTGCTACTCCATTCCCCCTGCTACTCTATTCCCCTGCTACTCCACCTGCCCTGCGCTACTTACCCTGCTATTACACTTCCCGTACTATCACTGCTCCCAACTGCACAAAAGAGATCACTAAGATCAACTTTCAGAGCTCTCCTTCCTGACCCTGGAGGCTTTTCTGCTCCCCTCAAAAAATTTCCTATCTATTGGGTAGCTCCTTTCACAGACGACAGGACCTTTCATTCTAGAATTTATTATGAAAAACAAAATGAAAATGCCTGGTTGACATAGCACAACATGAAGTTTATTTTTACTGAAGTGTTTAGAGTCAATGAAATAACAAACATAAGTGACTGACAAGGAAAAGAAATTAAAGAACTGGTCCCTGAGAGCAAAGGCGGGGGGGGGGGGGGTGGGGGGGGGATTCCAAGGGAGGTGATATGGAAAGCAAACTGAAATCTGTTTTACAGTCTTATTTATCTTTAACTATGCCTGGAAAGAGAGAAGTTGATTATGAAGTTGGTTTTTCTTGTTTAATTTGCTTCTTGGCTTGTGTGTTTTGTCTTGTTTTGCTTTTTGGTATTAGAGCTCAGACTTTGAGCCCCATAACACCACAGAACTTCCAAAGGAGCTTTGAAGATTTTATTTTTTATAAACAAAAGCACCATTAATATAAAATAGCTAATTATAAGGTAGTTCATGAACTGATCTATAAGTGTATTTTTTAAAACTATAGAATTTAAGCACTAAAAGGGAGAGATCGTCCTAATAAGTATGTACCCTAATGGGGAGATTACTGCCAATACATAGGTGACTGCCCTGGTCTTGCCAACTGTGTGGTCTTCAGCTCTGCTTCATTTCATTGTTGAAGTGCTCCTTGCCTGTGTATGGTGTTCTCATGCCTCATAAAATCAAACAGTAAACCAAACATTTGCATAATTCCAGACAAATAAGCATGTCTTGTCCTATTGAATATAAAAATATTTTATGCCAGCTACTAGGGTAACTCAGGACTCTTTCATCTTTCACTTAGAATTACAGTGTTTAGAGCTATAAGGATCAGAGAGATCATCTGGACCATGTCTCGCTCAGCACCTTTCTCACCCAGAGGTCTTGATAATTACAAGGTAGATGGCAGAGTCTCACCCCATTTCTGACTCAGTAGGTCTGGGATGGGGCCTAAGAATTTCTATTTCAACATGATTTGTGAAGTTGATGCTACTGATCTGGGGATAACATTTTGAGAATCAGCCCAAGCCCCTCACTTCATACTTGAGGAAACTGAGCCTTAGAAAATTGAAGTGTTTGGCCCAAAGTGATACAACCCATTAGAGCAGTGGTTCTCAACCTTCCTAATGCTGTGACCCTTTAATACAGTTCCTCATGTTATGGTGACCCCCAACCATAAAATTATTTTCATTGCTACTTCATAACTGTAATTTTGCTACTGTTATGAATCGTAATGTAAATATCTGATATGCAGGATGTATTTTCATTGTTACAAATTGAACATAAAGCATAGTGATTAATCACAAAAACAATATGCAATTATATATGTTTTCCAATGGTCTTAGGCGACCCCTGTGAAAGGGTCGTTCGACCCCCAAAGGGGTCGCGACCCACAGGTTGAGAACTGCTGAGCCAAGACCAGCTCCCAGGCTTTCTGACTTTCACTTGCTAATTATCCATTGTTTCTTTTAAGGCTTAATCAACTTTTGCTTTGGCACCAGTCAGGATCTCAAAAATCACTCTGCTACTTCTCTCTACTAATCTTTACAGTGAATTCACACAATAGTGTTCGATATGAATTCTGTAATCTTCCAGCAGGACCAGCCCTGAGAGCCTCCTCTGAGATCCTCCCTCTCCCTAAGAAAAAGTGTCCTGTGGCCCCGTAGGAGTGGCTCAGTGGTTGTGTGGACCTATGGTTCGATTCCTGGTTAGGTCATATGCCTGGGTTGCAGGCACGATCCCAGTGTGGGGCATGCAGGAGGCAGCCGACCAATGATTCTCACTCATCATTAATGTTTCTATCTCTCCCTTCCTCTCTGAAATCAATAAATATGAGAGTCCTGTGCCCTAGTCTTGGTGCATTTTTCTTTCTAGAGAAACTTCTACCAAACCCTTAAACAACAAATTCTTGGTAAAATTCCCATTTGCATTTAGGAAGTTTCTTTTTTCTTTTTCTTTCTATTCCCTTTTTTCCTTTTCAGAGCTTTACTCTTTTAGATCCTTAGTTTGACCTCCTTCTATTAATAACTTTTCAGGCAACCCTGAGAAGCTTTCTCTGCTTTCCTTCACACATCTTTATTTTGTCAAAATAAATCTGAAGAAGAAATCTCTTATAATTTCTAACCATGTTTCTGATCAGTTTTGACTTTAGAGTCTCTTTTTGGCAGCCTCCTCCTGTCTGTCGTCTGCTGCTTTCCATCAAGGCTAACATCTCAACGGGAGCAGATCACTTCGGTGCCTCCATGGCTCCTCCTCACCTTACCTTAGCTCTTCACATGTGCCTCTCTCATTTGTTCTTATCTGACAGGCTATCTCTCCTCCTCCTTGCACTTCCTCCCATTAATAACTTCCTATCCAGGTCTCTCGGGTTCCCGTTAGTGAGCCTCAAAGTAATTTTCTGGTTGACATCATCTTTGTCTCTTCCTGCTTGGAACATGATTTCCTCAGACTGCATGCTTACTTTCCAAATGTCTTAGGGGAAACGTATGGGATAGAGAAAAGAATATATGGAAAGAGCACCAGCATGTGAGTTATATGAGAAAAAGTGGAGTGGATGGGCAAGTCACTTGACTTCTCCGGGCCTCACTTCCTCAACCATAAGACCTGACAGGTTGGTCCAGCAAGAGTTGCAAACTCAAAACCTGCCAACAGAGTCCAGGCAGGTTATGTAAACAATTGAAGCAGAGACTGTGGGAAACTGGGAAATGCATGCCACAGCCAAAGGACATAGTTGCTGCTGGGGCTCTAGTTACAGCTGTGGGGAAACCACTGTCAGATAATCTGATTTTTCAAGAGTGATCAAGAATCTAGATTTTATTTTTTTTTAAATGTGAGCTCTCCTTATTTTAAATGTGGACAACTAATACAAATAATGAACCAGACAGGGCACATCCCATCTGCAGGCCAGATTTGGCCTAGGATGCCCGTTTGTGACCTTTAGATGAGATGGGACCTTTAAGTTCCTTGTAGTTCTAAAATGTCATGACTCTAGGGAGGTAGAAGAGGTAAAGCGGGGATAAAGAATGATGGAGGAGACTTGACTTTGGGTGGTGAACACACAATACAATATACAGATGATATAGTATAGAATTGTACACCTGACACTTATATAATTTTATTAACCAATGCCACCCCAATACATTCAATAAAAAATAAATAAAAATAAAATTTCATGATTCTTCAATAATGTGTTCTAAAGCTAACGAGCTCTCTCTCCCTGGGTACATCCCTTCGATTGGTTCCTCATCATTTGTGTTTGTTTATTTGGCTACCAGTCTCCTAGGGAACACTCTGGAGTTTATTGTAAGAGCAAGGTACAACTTCTTCCTCCTGCCTCTGACATAAAATGACCAAGTACTTTGCTACCAGACTCTTAGCATCACAATCAGCTGAGCACACATGCTCTCCTGTGACCACTGACTCTGGTGTGTGGATTGGTCCTGGGGCCGGCAGCCTCCAGACAGTGTAGTCTGCTCCTCTGTTCCTTTGGAGACAAAATTTTTTTCTTCCATGTACTCTATGCAATGTTGATTCACAGACCAGTCTAACTAGGAGGAAGCTCAACAGTCAAAGAAAGACTTGAGGTTCAGAAGCCCAAGGAAAGGAATGGATGCTAAACAATAAAAAACAAAACAAAACAGGAGGAAGTGCCTTGAAAGGACAGTAGAGCTAAACAATATTCACAAGATCCTGCCTTATCCCACTGCACATCTTTCTTAGAAGTTTCCTGCAAAGGAGAGCCTTTGGCCATCCCCGCAGGCCAGCCTTCCCTGGACCTGCACTCCTCTGTCGGCGTTCCTCTCTGTCTTCCATCCAAGAACCGTCACGTTTTATTTCTGGTTAAACCCTGGCTGGCTGGACGGCTGCATTCTTTCTCTTGTCACGTTAGGTCACTCAGGAGTAGGACCTGTCACTTCCTCCCTGTAACTGGACCTTGAGAATCTTCACATTTCAGTGTTTTAGTGGAATTAACTAACAATGACACTTTAGAAAGAAAATAAGGCCCACGGACCACTGATATTAATGAGGAGGAAAGAACCCTCCCAGCTAGTTAGAGTTTCTGTGAGGCAGCAGCAGATAGCATTACTGATAAAGGTAGGTGTCCACACATTATGGGATTGGAAACGATTTCTCACACTGCCAGTTCTCTATAAGAATATTTAATTTTAAAAATTTTCATGACATAAAATTTTTGTATGCATTTTTACAAGCGTGTACCAAATCACTTGATAACCTTTTAACCAGGGACTGGCAGGTAGTTTCAGGTAATTCATTTATATTTATGTTACAATTATAACTTCATTAACTTCTAAATCAGTACTTCTCAAGTATTTCTTCAAGAAATCCTAGGGCAGTGGTTCTCAACCTTCTGGCCCTTTAAATATAGTTTCTCATGTTGTGACCCAACCATAAAATTATTTTCGTTGCTACTTCATAACTGTAATGTTGCTACTGTTATGAATTGTAATGTAAATATCTGATATGCAGGATGGTCTTAGGCGACCCCTGTGAAAGGGTCGTTTGACTGCCAAAAGGGTCGCAACCCACAGGTTGAGAACCACTGTCCTAGGGGTTTATGAATTTTAAGTTGGAAAGCTAACTAGTGTATGAATAGGAACTAGGTCCTGGAATGAGGCACTTCTAGGTGTTATCTCAGCAGGTTATTTAACCTAAGCTTCTATGTCCATAAAATTGAGTGAATGTTAGCAAGATTTAAATAAAATAATGCTTGAAAAGAGTTCAACACAGTGCCTAGTATATAGAAACCACACACATACACACACACACACACACACACACACACACACACACAGCCAAGTGGCTTCTACTATATGATTATTATTACCATTGCTGGCTACTTAAAAAAAAAAAATACACACACACACACACACACACACACACACACACACACTAGAGGCCGGTGCACAAAATTCATGCGCAGGGGGTGGGGGAGTCCCTCAGTCCAGCTTGCACCCTCGCCAATCTGGGACCGCTGGCTCCTAACCACTTGCCTGCCTACTGGCTTAATTGCCTCCTAACCGCTCCCCTGCTGGCCTCAAGGCCCCCAACTGCCCTCCCCTGCTGGCCTGATTGGCCCTAACTGCCTCTGCCTCGGCCCCCACCACTGTGGCTTTGCCCGGAAGGAAGTCAGATGGTAGGAGGATGTCTGGTCTCCCGGTTTAATTAGCATATTACCCTTTTATTATTATAGGTTTATATCTATATTTATATCTATATCTATTATCTACATCTATATCTATACCTATATCTTTATCTATATACATCTATCATCGATTCTTGCTTTTTATTCCATTTTTGTCATAGATATTTCATCTAATATCTTAAAATAACACACAGACACAGACTTAGAAGACAGGATTGGTGGTTAGTGCTATGTTGTGATCTGAGGCACCCTATAAAGAACTTCTTAATAATCTTATTTAAATTTCTCCCTTGCCACTAAGTTTCTTTTTTTTTTTTTTTTTTTTTTTTTTTTTTTTTAAATATAGTTTTTATTGATTTTTTACAGAGAGAAAGGGAGAGAGATAGAGAGTTAGAAATATCGATGAGAGAGAAACATCGATCAGCTGCCTCCTGCACACTCCCCACTGGGGATGTGCCCGCAACCCAGGTACATGCCCCTGACCGGAATCGAACCTGGGACCTTTCAGTCCGCAGGCCGACGCTCTATCCACTGAGCCAAACCGGTCTCGGCATGTTTCTTTTTTTTAGGACTGAATCCCCATCTTCTTGTATCACAACGGCTAGGCGTCTGCCAAAATGTGTGCTTCCCCTCAGAGACCTGGGCTGTCACTGGAAGCAGCTACCCAGACAAGAACTCAAATGCTAACTGGTGGAAGGTGAGCAGACGTTCTGTGTGGCATTTTCTGGTCAGGATTTAAGAAGCAGGTGTATGTCCTCCATCATCTTTCTCTGTCCATCAGCAGGATTCATTTGAAGATGAGGCCCTAGGAAGGAGACTAACCATAAGATGGCAGGAGCTGGATCCCTGAACTACATACAGCATGGAGGAAAGCTGCCTATTAACGGGGAGCATTTACCATAGAAGATTAAATAAATGAGAAATAAATCTCTAATATGTTTGTGCTACATATATTCTTGGGTCTATTATTTACTGCCCCTAACAATACCCTAGTTAATACAGAAATTGATCCTTTGAAGGAAATGCTGCTATAATAAAAACCTAAAGTAAATGTATTTGGCTGAACATTTGGGCAGCAGATGGCAAAGAAACAGATGTTGGGTGCTAGAAAGATGGAGACCCATGTTATGCATTGGCAAAGCATTTTAAAACGATGTCTATGACAACTAAAAATCAGAGTTCATTCCTACAATGGACCATGACTGTTATATATCCCAAGTTCTTTACTTTCTTAATCGTTTTTATTATGCTTATCTTGTCCCTGTTTTATCATCCTATAATAAAAAAGTGCAGATAATTTCTCTATATATTTATATATCACCATACTAAGAAGAGCTTTAAATGGGAAGACTTTATATCACCCAAAGGTGCTGGACTTTGAGCCATGTGCTTGAACTGGATTGGACTATAATATGTGTCCTTACGGTGAGGGAGAAAAAAAAAAGATATATATGAATATTTAGTGAAATGAATGGCAGATTGAGAAAGAGCCAACATTTTGTTCCTTTTGCCATATTATACACCAAATTTCATCTAAGCTAGGTTTTCTTTGGTTGTCAAATACACAATTTTATGTATTACTAAAATAGAAAAATGCTGCCAACTGAATATGAGTTTACACTGAATACTTGTCCTTAATTGAACGGTGCATTCCTATCAAAGAGATGTTACAGTGTGAAAAAAAAAAAAGAGTGTAGCTTAAGATTAATGAAAACAATTTTTTTTCTGACCACTGTCCCATTTGAGACAATATTTCTTTATCTCTTTTGCATCCAGCTATTGCCTTGAAACTTGCTCTTACCAATGAAGTATGAGTGGAAGTGAGGTGTGTCCCTTCTGGCCAGAATCTTTAATATGTGGGTACTTTGTCTGTGGTCTCCTTTTTCTTCTGTAGCTAAAAGCAGGCGACAGTGAGATCTAGATGGCAGAGCCACAAGGAGAAAAAACACCTGGCTTCCTGAATCACCCAATGGAAGAAAGTCACCCACAGACCAGGGACACCCACACTGGCTTGTGATGTGAGTGAGAAATAAACTCAATTTTGTTTAAGATACATATTTTCAGCATTTATTTATTACCACAGTTAGTGTGACCCTAATGAGCCACTCTCTTACATAGGTTGCTGTAATGATTAAGTAAATTAGTATAAGTAAAGCTCTTAGAACAGTGTCTGGCATATAATAAGCACTATATGGATGTTAACTGTTATTATTTAAAATGCTCTTTAAAAGTGCAGATAGCCTCAACTTTTATTTTTGGAAGTTAGAAAGTTACCCCAGAAAACAACTTAGAAGTCAATTAATCCAAACTCTGTCACTTTAGAGATAAGTAAATGAAGTCACTGAGAGGATGAATGGCTTCCTGTACAGTCACTTTATCAGTCCTGAGGACTTTCGTTGTTCTGTTTCAGCCAGGAAACGGGAGGCCGCTGTAGAAATGAGACTGTGGGCGGAGAGGCATGCGACGCTTGTGGAGCGGGGTTATTACCTGTGAGGGAAAGTCTGGGATGGAGGCTCTTGGCAGCCAAAGCAAAGAGCAGCAGGGCACTCGGTGAGAGGGCTGGGAAAGAAGCAAGGAGAACTGCACAATACCATTTCACCCCATTACTAAGTATAATCATATGTCCAAAGTTGCTTAGCAAAAGATAATGCATATATTTTGGATACTTGTTAGCACAAGTCCCTCTCTGGAAATGACCCCCAGCAAAGCCTCTGGAGAAGAGGTGAGTGTAGGTGGCCATGTTGATCTGATGCATCCGGTTCCTCTACCACGGCAGACGGGAACAGCGATGCCCACCTCACCCAAGCTGGGACCATCGCTGGCTTCTCTCGGAACCAACGTGGAATTGGCTCTCTGAGATAGATGTGTTCGCTGCGGGAGCCTATCTGTTATTGGTAGCATTGGGCTTGGAGTCAGTTTATTGCCTAGAAAAAGCCATGCGCAGGCCAACATCATAGAAAAGCAGAAATTATGAGTAAGTGAAAGGATCTGGCCTGTGGAGATAAGAATGGGGCGGATATTCAGAAAATAGCAAAGAGGAGAGGCCATGTGGCTCTAGGATTTATGGAGCATGACCTGGAGCCTGACAGCTTACCAGTTCCCACCACCTGTTCCCTAGAGGCTGGATTGAATAGTGAGTTCTCTCGGTCCTTAAAAATAAAACCACTTAAATAAAATCTGAACTGAGTTAGTGCCTGTTCTTTCAGTCAAGAAATTGGTAATAACATAACAGTGACTAAATTGATTAAAATCAAATCTAACCATACTCAATTACTGTCAAGTAATAACAATAGAAGTTTACCTCTGTGAAGAGCAAAGCGGTTATTAAAGCCCCCACTACTGCTAGAACTATGTCCTCTAGAGTCTGAATCAGATGCTCTTCTGAAGAGTCTAATATCTTAGAGATCATCTTAGAAATGATTTGAGTTGGTGAGGTAAAATTTTTCAAAAAGTCATACCACAACAGTTCAAATAAACCAAATTTTTAGATGATAGTCTATTTAGAATTTTTTATTTTTGGAGGAGGGAGAGGGATAGAGGGATCTTTTCTTCATTACAATAGTTATATATGTTCATTGTAGAAACTTTTGATAATATAAATAAAGAAAAGAAAAATTCTAAAATCACAGCTTTATCATTAACCATTAGTAATTTTTAGGATAAAAATCCCAACAATAATGAAAATGTAATAACATCGGTATTGTGAGCCCTGAAAACTAAAAGGACACCTACTAAGAAGGGCTCCTGGTGACTAACTGAGCTTAAATAAAAAAAGCAGAGCCCAGCAGCCATTTCTGCGCGGGGGCCTCTCAGACAAACGGCACTCCTGCCTCATGCCATTAAACTGCACTATGTTTCTGTCATCTGAGCCAGCCCTTATAAAGGAGTTCCTGGAATCCTATTTCAACCATTAGGCCTGAGGCTTTCCCCATGCAGTTGAAGCTGCACAGCTTTAACCAATCAAAATGGCTCTAGTCTGACCAATCAGGACAGTGCCTTTGGACCAATCAAATTAGGAAGATTCAGAGTCCTCATTTGCATGAGGATGGACCAATCAGGGACCAAGGGCCCAGGCTTCTGTCCATAAAAGCCAGTTCCCTTGTGGCTCTAGGAGTGCACTTTCCATTAAAGACCATTTCCCTGGCTGAGTTGAAACACTGAAGATGTCTCCCCAGAGCAGAGTGGAGCAGACCATCCTGGACCAGAGTAGGTCAGCGCAATGCAAAGCGTGTAGCTGCCTGGCCCCAGAGCTGTTCTACAGCCCTGCTGCTTTCACAGCCGTGCTGTTCACAATTGAACTGTTTAGGCGCCAAATAAAGTTTTCTTCACTGTACCCCAAATTGGAAGTTCTTGTTGGCATTGAATTGGCACCAATAACTGTTGGTTGACAATCTCTTGTATTATCCTCAAGAATTCATGTGACTTTTTGGTTATATTTCTTCATGTGCTCGTAGACTTTTTTTCCCCAAAAAGAGTTCACTGGAGACTAGAATTTGAATCACTGAGAAACACTTTTGTAAGTCAGACTTCTTTACTTTTTCTGATGAACAATAAATGCATTTACTTTATTCAGTTCCTTTGTTCTTTAAGAAATGAAAAGAGCCCTAACTGGTTTGGCTCAGTGGATAGAAGGTCAGCCTGCGGACTCAAGGGTCCCAGGTTCGATTCTGGTCAAGGGCATGTACCTTGGTTGCGGGCACATCACCAGTAGGGAGTGTGCAGGAGGCAGCTGATTGATGTTTCTCTCACATCGATGTTTCTGACTCTCTATCCCTCTCCCTTCCTCTCTGTAAAAAAATCAATAAGATATATTTTTAAGAAATTATTTAAGAAATGAAAAGAATTCATTATCTAATTGATATATCCTGTATGTCATAGAGACAAGTGGATTTAAACTATCTTCCTCGTCCTTTTTATTCCCTCACCTCACCTGCTTTTTATGAACAATTTAATGGAAGCATATTTTTAATTTGCTAGCTGTCCACTTGTTCCTGTCCACCAAATGATATCAATTCCAGAAGGTTCTGCTTGTCCGCTCGATTTATTTTATGCCCTCCTTAATGAGGCTTTCACAGGGTTCATCTCTGTTCATTTTCTTAGATCAGATATTTTGTTCTTTTTCTCCTTTAAGGCTAACATTTATGCTTATTTCTCTTGTCATTTTCTCTTGTTAGATTTAATTGACCCTCTCATTATGAAAATGATTATCCCCATCCCGTGTTACTTGCTCCTCATACCAATGACTTATTGCCTTAGTGAAATCCTACTCCTTTGATAACCAAAGTAGGAATAAAGTCCTAGAGGTGCTTTGCTTTTTTTTGCACATACAGTTTTTGCCATTAGCCATATTTATCTCTGTTTTCCACTAATAAAGGGGATACAATTGAAGTACTGAATTTTCTAAAATCTGGTAACGCTCCACTGTGGCTTTCTGAGTTCTTTCCACTTTTATTTTTATTGATTTCAGAGAGGAAGGGAGAGGGAGAGAGAGATAGGAACATCAATGATGAGAGAGAATCATTGATTGGCTGCCTCCTGCACGCCCCCTACTGGGGATAAAGCCCGAAATCAGGGCATGTGTACTAGACTGGAATCGAACCTGGGACCCTTCAGTCTGCAGGCCAAGACTATCTATCCACTGAGCCAAACCAGCTAGCGCTCTTTCCACTTTTAATTCCAAAGTTTTTAAGAGGACAACATTCTTTTGATTGGCTGCCAGGAGCTTATATTCCCACTCTGCTAAATCATCTTTTCCTAACCAAGAAAGAGTCACACTTTACTTGTTATGTGAAGATTTAGCTAAAGTTTTATTGAGAGAATGGAAGGTTATCTACTTCACATGACTAACAGGCATCATAACTGACTTTTAGAAATCTCAGTTACTCTCAGGAGCTGGAACAGGGAGAATAAAGGGGAGTTAGTGAATATTTATAGAATTTCTACTATGCCCTGAGGACTGTTCACCGATGAATAGGATGGACATGACCCCTGCTCTCAGGAAGCCATGATCTAGTGGGAAAGATGAACAGGTATGTGTTGCAATATAGGGTGTTAGCATCTGTAATTGGGGTAAGCACAGTGTTAGAGGAGAATAGACCAGGTGGGGAATGACAGAGAGGATACTTGTGCTGAGACTTCAAGGACTAGAAGAGTTAAGCAGAGGGAGAATATTCTAGAAAGAGAAAAGATCTGGAAGAAGAAAAAATTAGAGGCCTGAGAAGAGAGATTTGGAGAACACCAGGGGCTTGATGTAATTGATGATGATGTATGTGCACTGGGGTGTGGTTGTTGTTGGGAAAACGGGAGGGCATGATGAGGTTACGAATGGTTTGTGTGCCACATTGAAGAATTTGCACTTTATCCTGGAGATGCTGGAGGGTGTTAAACAGACATGTAAAATCAGATCTGCAATTTAGAATGAGTGCTTTACCAGTGGGGGATGCTGACGGGGCTCAGAAGGTCCTTTCTACATGAATAGAGGGTATTTCTCATATGAACTGAGCCTAGCACCAGTGGAGATCAGAGGGGTCAGAATCACCCACCCACACTGAACATGGACCTCTTTTCTCTTTTTCTCCCTCTTTCCTCTCTTTCTTCCTTCCACCTCAACCTCTTCTTTCTCTCAAATTTCTCTTAAGAAGCTCTTAAAACTTGAACAGTTTATGGGCAGTTAAAAAAAATGTCCGCGAAAACTTTCCAATTTAGTTGTGAATGTCTTCTACCTTTTTCTCTATGGTCAATGTTAAATTACTTACTGGCTGAATTTCCTTTCATAGATGCTCAAAGCTCCTACTTTCCCGTTTTGCTACCTATAATTCTTTATCACTATCCATTATCACCTTCAACATAGGAAGGGGAAAAATAGAAATTCAAGTAAATTGATTTTGCTATTGACTTGTGGTTCATCTAGAGAGTTTATTAGTAGAATATGAAAGCTACAAGTGACTTTAATGTTTTCCATAATGTTTTTTAAACTGTAGGCTGTGACCCATGTGTAGGTCATAAAATCAATTTAATGGGTCATTCTCTGCAATAAAAAGAAAGAAAGAGAAAAAGAAAGGAAGAAAGAAAGCAGGCATAATCTATTAGAATAAAATATAAGAGTGTGCGGAATAGACAGTGTTGACATTGTCTCATGAAACTTGTGTTATCACGCAGATAATCCTATATAATAAAAGCCCAGCTACCAAATGGCAGAACGACCAGAACGACTGGTCGACTGGTTGCTATGATGTGCACTGACCACCAGGGGGCAGATGCTCTACACAGGAGCTGCCCCCAGTGGTCAGTGCAATACCACAGTGGGAGTGTCGCTCAGCTGACCAGGATGAGCAGTGCCCCCACAGTGGGCTGATCCCCGGAGGCCATGCCCCCCACCAGTGCATGAATCCCGGGCACTGGGCCTCTACATATAAAATATATGTCTCGATCGACAGCGAGGCTGAGCCGAAGAGCAACAAGTAGCTGGGGGCGCCGGCGCAGATGTCCGGGGCAGGGTCCAGAGCGAGCATTTCCGGAGCAGCCGCACCTCGGGCGTTGGCGTGGCAAAGACGCAGAGATACAACACGTGGACCAGAGACAGCAGGTCCAGGCCACTCCTCGCAGGTAAAAACTTCAAAGCGATGGCAACTTGCGCACCTATCCTAGCAACTGCAGAAAAGATGGCTCTTTTTTTCTAACTGAAAAGATCAGTCTCCGTAGAGACCGTCAAAAATTGCCAGTGCCGACTGTATTTCAGGTCGTCACGGCGGGGTATTGGGAAAAGTTTTCAATTAGCAATAATCGCGCCTCGGATAAACCTCATTGGCTACGATACTGCCACTGCGCAAAGCTGGTGAGCGCTTCCCTTGCTCATCGTCCCCTGTAAGCAAGGCTCCTAATTCAAAAAGGCGAGTTTGAAGCTCAGGGAAGAACTTTCCATTATTGTTTGGATGGAAATTATACCGCCACCTTAGGATCTCTCGAAAACGCATAGGCTGTTTCTGAAGATTCTTCTGCTTTATTTCACGTCACTAGATTTTGGTGGAGAATGAAGCAAAGCATTATGGGAGGGGACATGCTAGTAACCTAATGCAGACGGGGAATTGGGGCGGATGAGAAACGGGCTCAAGGTCGGGGTACTGTTCACTTGATTCCCAATTCACAGTGTAACTGTCCTCTCCAAAATAAAATGTTTTTATTATGGTAAAATATACGCAACAAAAGTTGCCACTTTAAAAAAATAAAATAAAATAAAATAAAATATATGTCTCACTATGGGTGGCAATAAAAAAATAAAATTAGAAAGACAAAATAATTTTTTAAATGTTTGAAAAATGTTCAAGATCAACATTTTAAAATTGTGTTAGTTTGACATAGAATAGTTTTTTAAATTAGGACTTACATATTTTGAAAAATTCTGAGTGTAATTCAAATGTATGCCAATACCTTCCAAAGGAAGGTAATAATTCAGAAACAGTTCTGATCAGATAGCTAAGAAAAATTTCTGGAATATTCACATTGGAAGATTCGTTATTAATGAATGCTTGACTTAAATCTAACCCAAAACTGCGACATTATTCTTTGTACATTTCCATTACTAGTGTTAACAAGCTTAGTTGCAAACAAATAAAATTCTTAAGCTATCCTATATAATAAAGAGCTAATATGCAAATGGTTGTCATGCCCTTACGCCTGGGCCAGGGGACCTGAGGCCATGCCCCCCAACTCCATGGGGCTTGACAGGGGACTTGAGGCTATGCCCCCCACCTAGCAGGGCTTGACGGGGGTGGGGCTGGCCAGGTCTGGGTCTCATGCAATTTTGAGGTGCATGTGGGTGGGCGGGGACTTGACTCTGGGTCCCACAGTGCACCCCAGACTCTGACAGGAGGGAGATTTTCATATACATTTTACTAATTTTCTTTCATCACTGACACTTCTATTATAGAGAAAGGGCAAATAGCAATATTAAAATATTTCCTCTAATTAATTCCCTTTTAATGTGTACGAATTTTGTGCACCGGGCCACTAGTTTAATAATAAAAAGAAAAAGTTTGAAAAACCCTGCCCAAGATCAACATTTTCTTACTTTGAAGATATGAAAAAAACTGAGAACTAGAGACGCTGACTTGTCCAAGTCCATGAATTAGTGGCAAATGCAAGATTTGAGCTTTCCTCTATTAATATTCTGATATTCTCTGAATATAAGTGGATTGATTGCCTAACATGAGGGCTGGAGATTATGGACTTTATGTACTTAATTTACCCTTGAGGCCACATTGTGGAAGATAATCCAATGTTCATGATGCTTTGTTATCTTAGTATTTATGAGAAAACACCCCATGTTTCCTTTTTGCTTTGAATCATAGATAAAAACTAGATTTTGAAAGATTGTCAGTTTATGCCTTTATTATTATTAAACACATTTTTTGTGGACAAGTTTGATATATATTCATGCTTATTGTTTTGAATAAAGATAATCTAGTTCATTTTGTTTCTCAGCTAAATGACTGAAAAATTATTTCGGCCCTTTCTTTCCTATTCCTTAATCACATTGAAAAATATATGTTCCAGGATGTTGAGAGGTGTTTCACCTGAAATCAGGGAACTGTGAGGTAGACTCAGGTCCTCTCTAGCCTTACGGTTCTATTGCTTTTACCTTTGAATTAGTCTATTTGGATTGTCTCTTATTTTTTTTCAGAAATTAAACATTTTGTGTGTGTGTGTGTGTGTTTTCTATAATAATTCCAGGAAGGCATCACAAAAACACTGGATTGGGAATTGAGAGAGAATTTATAAATCAATAAAAAAATATTATTTTAAAAAAACAAAAACACTGGGTTACTAAACAATAAAAAAATATTATTTTAAAAAAACAAAAACACTGGGTTACTAAACAAACAAAAGAGAAGTACTGATTAAGTGAAGGTAATAAACTGGAAGGAAATGAGATGAATGGTTTAGCTTGCTCAAATTTCCTTACAGTTCTAGGAGCTCTTGAGCTACGGAGACAGGAAGGAAGCAAAATCAGGAATTCCTTAGGAATTTCAAAAAAAACCCAAAGCAAACTCTGGCATATTGTATGACATACAGGAAATTATTTAAAGCACAGTTTTGAAAATGTGAATCTGTAAATGAGTTAAAAAATCCAGGAACCTATAAAACATTACACAAAAACATGTTTCATTAGCTCTGGCCAGGTAACTCAATTGATTAGATCATCATCCTGGCCAAGATTGCAGGTTCCATCCCTGGACAGGGTACACACAAGAATCAAGCAATAAATGCATAAATAAGTGGAACAACAAATCAAAGTCTCTCTCTCTCTTTCTCTCTCTTTCCTTTCCTTCCTCCCTCCCTCCCTTCTCTCTCTCTCTCAAATCGAGAAATAAAATTTTAAAAACATGTCTCTTTACATGCATGAGCAAATTTCTAGGCAGTAGTATTTCTCATATTTGGAAATGAATCAATAACCACCACATAGTTAGGAAACACTGATTGTAGCAACTTATAAGATAATCTTGACTCACTTCCTCAGTTTTCCAATAAGGAACTCAAGGCCCAAAGATGTCATAGGGTTTACTGACATTTAAACAATAAGTTAGTTGGCAAGAAGGCCCAGGATGGTGGTGATAAACTCCCTTAGCCTTTTTTTGTCTGTGAAGCTTCTTATTTCCTCTTCAAGTTTGAATGATAGCCTTGCTGGATAGAGTATTTTTGGATTCAGTCCTTTGCTTTGCATCACTTTGTAAATTTCTGTCCATTCTTTTCTGGCCTGATGTGTTTCTGTTGAGAAATCATTTGACAATCTAATGGGAGATCCCTTGTATGTAACTTTCCGTCTCTCTCTTGCAGCCTGTAAGATTCTCTCTTTGTCCTGAACATTTGCCATGGTAATTATGATGTGTCTTGGTGTGGGTCTTTTCGGGTTCACCTTGTTTGGGACTCTCTGGGCTTGTGTGACTTTTTTCTTCCCCACCTCAGGGAAGTTTTCTGATATTATTTCTTCTAATAGGTTTTCTAATCCTTGTTCATCCTTCTGTTGTTCTGGTACCCCTATTATTCGTATGTTGTTTCGTTTCATGTTGTCCCAAAGCTCCCTTAGGCTCTCCTCCTGTCTTTTAATTTTTTTCTCCAATTGCAGTACATTTTGGGTGTGTTTTGCTTCCTTGTCTTCTAATTCACTAATTTGGTCCTCCGCTTCTCCTAGTCTACTGTTGATACTTTCAATGGAGTTTTTCATTGCAGCTATATCACTCTTCATTTCTTCTTGGGTCTTACTTAAGTTGTTGATTTTTTCATCTGTTTCTTCTAGCTTCTTCCATATGTTATCAATTTTTTCATCTGTTTCTTCTTGCTTCTTGCAGAGGTTGTCGATCTTTTCCTCCATCCGGTTTATGCACTCTAGGACCCTTATTCTGAATTCTTTTTCTGTCATGTTGCATGCCTCTGTATTACTTAGCTGCTTTTCTGGAGAGTCCTCCTTCTCTTTCCTTTGGGGGTTTCTTTGTCTACCCATGTTTGATCTCACTGACATATCTAGATGTTGAGTCATTCAGTGGTTGCTCCCTTGGTGGTAGTGACTCCTTGGTCTGTGGTTGCTCTTCGGGCGGTTGCGGTAGCAGCTGCTCTTCAGTTGGCAGCAGCTCCTCTGGTGGGTGCTGTTCACAGCTGTGGTGGCTCTTCTGGCTGGTGTGGCGAGGTTTCACGTACAGCTGCTGTTCCTCAGCAGAGGGTGTTGGTGCTCAGGAGGTTGCTGTTGCTTGGATCTGCTTTCCAGGGGAGTTCTGCTCTTCCCGGCTGCAAACCGTCTCACCAGCTGAGCAATTTCGCCAATTCGGGGTGGATGTTACTAGTTTCAGCTGCTCACTCAATTTGCTCCGGGACACGACCTGGGACGCGTCTGCCTATACCGCCGCCATCTTCCCTTCTCCCCCAAGAGTGTTTTTGAACCAATCTGAGGACATGCCCAGAAGCAAGATCTCAAAATGCTCCGGAGAATGGCAGTTTTGCAGTTCTTTTTACCTTTGCAATTCTTTGGAATCAAAGGAGGAACCATAAAGGAAGATTACAGAAAATCCATTGGTGGCAGATTAAGGTGGGAAGAAAGCAAGGCAGGGAAAGCCCTAGGATTGGATAAAAAGGAAAATGGAGAGATATACTTCTTTTACATTTGGTGGGTACTAGCTAGTTAACATTTAACTTTTGTAGCGAACAGGCATGGTATACAGGCATAAGATCATGTGCTCCCTTGAGGTGGTTATGCCTCTGAGGGGTCTGAAAAAGAGGATTATCTAGCCATTCAAAGGGTATGTTAAACTATCCTATCTAATAAAAGAGAAACATGGTAATTGGTGTATGACCGCTACCCTTCCAATTGGCTAATCAGGGAGATATGCAAATTAACTGCCAGCCAAGATGGCGCCCGGCAGCCAGGCAGCTTGAAACTAACATGAGACTTGCTTGCTTCAGTGACGGAGGACTCCAACGTTCCCCGCCTGCCTTGCCGGCCTCTGAGCTGGCAGTTTGAAACATAGTTACAAAAATAGAAGCTAAACAAAACCCCAGAAACCAGCTTTCAGCTAGCCGGGATCTCAGACCTGGAGTTGATACAGAGTTTCGATTGTAGAACCGAAACAAACCAGATACCTACTTTCAGGAGTGGAGGCCTAAGAGCTGGAGCCTCAGAGCTAAAGCTGGCTCAGAATAAAAAAAGAAAAGGAAAAAAAGGAGCACTTGGGAGCTTCCATCACCCGCCAGCCTGAAAACAGCCCTCAGCCCCTCATCCAGACTGGTCAGGCACCCCAGTGGGGACCCCCACCCTGAAGGGTGTGTGACCAGCTGCAAACAGCCATCATCCCCTTATCCAGGCTGGCCAGGCACCCCAGTGCCTGATCCGGGACACCCTTCAGGGCAAACCAGCCAGCCCCACCCATGCACCAGGCCTCTATTCTATATAGTAAAAGGGTAATATGACTCCCAGCACCGGGTTCAGTGGAGCCGCGAGGTCTCCCGGCACCGGGATCAGCATGACAGGGGGTAGCGCCCAAACCCCCTGATCGCCCTGAGGCTCTGTGTGTGACAGGGTGCGGCGCCACAACCCCCCCACCCCACGGGCCCTGCTTTGTGTGTGACAGGGTAGAGCCATAACCTCCCCATCGGCCCTGCCCTGAGTGTGAGAGTGGCGGCGCTCCAACCCCCTGATCGGCCCTGCTCTGTCGGTGATAGAGGGCGGTGCCCCAACCCCCTGATCCGCCCTGCTCTGTGTGTGACAGGGGGTGGCACCGCAACCTCCCCATCGACCCTGCCTTGAGTGTGATAGGGGGCGGTGCCCCAACCCCCCAATCAGCCCTACCCTGAGCGTGACTGAGGGTGGCATTGCAACCTCCCAATCTGCCCTGCTCTGTGCATGACAGGGGGCGGCGCCCCAACTCCCCAATTGGCCCTGGTCTGAGCCTGACCAGGGGCTGCACCTAGGGATTAGGCCTGCCCTCTGCCACCCGGGAGCAGGCCTAAGCCAGCAGGGCGTTATCTCCCGAGGGGTCCCAGACTGCGAGAGGGCACAGGCTGTGCTGAGGGACCCCCCCACTCCCCCCGAGTGCACAAATTTTTGTGCATCGGGCCTCTAATAAAAGAGAAACATGCAAATTGGTGTCATTCCTCTATGCCCACCAGCCAATCAGGATGTGTATGCAAATTAACCCAACAAAGATGGCGGATAACTTGCATGTGCAGGCTCGGAGCGAAGACTGAAGACTGAAGACTGAAGAGGCTTGGCTTCTCCACTGCAGCCACACCAAAGGCCTGGGTCCCGGGTGCCAGAGGAAAACCAGTGCTGGCAGCCCGGGAAAGGAAGGCCTATTGCGTAAATCTTGGTGCAATGGGCTTCTAGTAGATGCATAAGAACAATGGATAGGGCTGTTTAAAGCAAAGATAAACCTTTTACTAGTGAAGTTATAAATAGTGCGAGGGAGGGGACCAGAGCAGTGTGAAAGGGGTCAATGGGAGAGAATGAGGGCCATCTCTAATAGTTTCAACAATAAAAATTTTTTAAAAAGTTTGAAAAGATACATCAAATTGTTAACCTGGTTTTCTCTGGTTGGTGACACTGTAGGTAATTTACGTGCTTTCCTGTATTTTTTTTTTTTTTGGTATCATGTAATTTAAAAATAAAAAAAAATTTAAAAAGCAGTTATAGGCCTATACACCATAACCTGCCCAATTAGGGATTCATGACCAGATCTCCCTGGGAAGTTTCTTTCAGTCACTGAGCTTGTCAGATTTATTACATAACCCCTTTTTGTTCACACCGGCCTACCTGGAATTTAGTAAATGCAAGCTGGAGTTGTACAGGCGGCAGGGGCCAGATTGGACATGGTAAGGAACTTGGGTTTTGTTCTCAATCCTGGCCTCAAAGTCCATGCATTTCATTCAGTGTATTTATTACTTACTATCTGTATGCATTGGCCGCTTTCGGGCGCTATTTTGGAATCCCTGGTCTCACTCATCTTCAGAGTCTTTGGTTATAAAGCGAGCATGTGTTACAGAGTAGGAAAATGTTTAGGCCTGCTTAATGACCTAGCCACCTCAGCCGCTCGGCAGCCTGTGCAAAGTCTCTAGGAACTGAGCTCCCACACCTGAGCCACGGCCCACAAAGAACAAACAGATCACAATTAAGAACAGTCCTTACCTTCAAGTTACCAGAAATGAATAACCGGAGGAGGATGAGTAGCTTGGCTAAAACTACACAATTAGCTTTTGTAACTTGGCTTTGTTTGCTACAGGAACCTGAACACGGATGTAGTTGTCCCCTTTAAATATTGGACTCTGCAGATGGTCGGGGCTGCTTCTCTCTTGGGCTTCCCGAGTGGAGGCGCGGACCCTGGCCAGTCAATAAAGGCTCTCTACATTTTAATCAGTCTGGAGTTCTGGTCATCCTGTCGCTCACACTCCACAACACATGTCAAACCCGCGGCCCACCGGCCTCATGTGGCCCACAACGAATATTTTTGTGGCCCAGCTAATATAGCAGTATGCAAGAAAACATTAATTTTATCATTTTTCTATTTTATACTTTTCGAAATAAACCTACATTTCTATGAAAATTGAAGCTTGTGTTTTTTTGTGGCCCACATAAACTTAAACCTTGTTTATTTGGCCCATGTTAGCCTTTGAGTTTGACATGCTTGTTATAAAGGGAAGAAAAAGCTTTTTTCCTCTATCTTCCTAGGTACACTGGCTGGGCTCTTCAATGAAACGGTAAGTAACAGATTAGCAAGAGGGGAAAACAACAACAGACTCAGTTACATGTACACCCAAGGGTGTTCACAAGTAAATAAAAGCTCAAGGAGGTGGCCAGATGATTGAGACTTATATACGATTTAAACTGGACAAAGGAGAAGGGGTTTTGAGTTTCTGGGTGGAAGAGGCAAATTATAGAATGGCCAGGGGCGGAACTGTACAGTAGAGAAGGGTTATCTTGTTATGCTGATAAGAGACTTTCAGATGATAAGGGTTTCGTCTGGTGTAGCTCTCTTCCTGGTAAGAGACACCTTTTCAAATGGAAATTTCCTTTTTAAATGTAAATTTATTTTACAAAAGGGGAAATTTATACTCTATTTTTAGGATAAAGTTAGAAGGAGGTAAAGAGCTTTTCCTTCTTCTTCAGGTTCTTTATTGCCTTTAGCTCAAAATAATCTTTATGCCAAATAGGCATATTTTTGGTACTGATTGGGGTTACTGGCTGGGACCTCGGTTATATTCATCGAAGCAGAAAAGATTTTAAGGTCAATGAAAATGAAAGTAAAGCAAACTGGGGCTTATTGAAGATACATCCTAAAAGAGGAGTGGGCCAGGAGAAGGAGAGAGAGAGAGAGAGAGAGAGAGAGAGAGAGAGAGAGAGAGAGAGAATGGCCCCGAACTCCTAGGTTTAAAAGAGGGATTTTTCTGCCCTAGCTGGTTTGGCTCAGTGGATAGAGCGTCAGCCTGCGGACTGAAGGGTCAAGGGCACATGCCTGGGTTGCAGGCTTGATCCCCAGCAGGGGGTGTGCAAGAGGCAGCCAATCAACAATTCTCTCTCATCATTGATCTTTCTATCTCTTTCTCCCTCCCCTTTTCCCTCTGAAATCAATAAAAATGTATTTTTAAAAAAAATAAAAGAGGGATTTTTTTTGGAAGGAGACTTCCATTTGTATTCAGGGATGATTGACAGAAACGATATTTCTTCTGGGATGCCCTTACCCAGAATGTATGCATAAAGGCTCTCAGAGGGTGAGGTCAAAACCAAAATGCAAATTTTATTATAATTAATCCGGGGCCCTAGTAAGGTTGTATTGGCATTGAAGTCATGTCTTTTCCTCTGAGCTTGCACCAAGAACCACTGGCTCCAAACCTGCCTGCTGAGGTCTGCTGGCTGCGGGGCCGCCCATAGAGAGGCGGTCTGAAGGCAATGTTGGTCCAACCCCCCCCCCCTCCCCCACAACACCACCCCGTTCAGGACCCCAGGGCAGGCCCCACCCCAGCCGCTCATGTCTAATATCCTACCTAACATTTGAGGTGACATATTCTAATACCTTTCATTTTGCCCTTTGGAACTTTGTTTTTGTTTTTCCCAAGAAGAGGCATTTTCATGGAAACAAAAAGAAAAACAAAGGTTAATGGATGAAGCAAATGATAAACCCAGTTTTAGAGACCAGAGGGAAGTCAGCCAAAAAGATTTCTAGATGTGCTGAAAGCATTTTTAGATGATGGAGTGAGGATGGCAGCGACAATCCAGCTTTTACTCTCCTGGTTTGCAGTTTGAATGTCTTTGGTGATGGCATTTACATCGGTGTCACAGTCGTGGTGTGGAAGCCTCAGCGTTAGCTTGTCGTCCCAATAAGATTTGGGCCATTGGGTTTTAGTTTTCAGTGATGCCAAGCCAGAAGAGTGAGGGATTGAAATGTTTAATTACTGACCAAATGTACAAAACAGCAGGAACCAATTTGCAAAGAGGTGAAAACACTCAAAAACAGTAAACATAACTAAGATTCAACTTACAAAGATGTAGGTTGTTTTTTTTTTATTGAAATATAGATTTTTCTGTCTACAATAACCTGAATTTTTTTCAAAGATAATCAAAGTAAGACTAATTTGCAAAATAAATCTAGTCTCATTAAACTTGTCCTGATTATTTACACAAATTCATCAAAAGTAGTAATTGACCATTTAAGTTCTCCTAAGTCTGCTTTGCTAGAACTTTAAATAAGAGAATTCAGATTAGACATTTTAAAGTCTTTTGAGTCTAGAAAGCCAAGCCAAGAACTTTCTATCAGTCTTTACGGCAAAATCTATAGATTTGGGTGAATTTCTTCTTTTTCTGAGGTTACCAATATACTTTAAGGTTCCTGGGCCCGTCAGGAAGTGATCTTTCTTATTCACTTGTAATGCCAGGAGTTCTGTAAACCAGTTTTCAGTTGGAATTCGGTAACCACACAGAAACTTAATTTCTTTACTATGACCTTTGCTCCTTTCTTTCCTTTTGCTGGCCCCATCCAGCACCCTGACTCACCTGCCTCCTTCTCCCTTGCAGGACCACTCCCTTAATCATTAAGCCCTCAAGATAAAGAGGTTCTGGTCAGCATCAAATAATCTTAGGAACAAAGCCTAAGGTCTGTTGACCATAGAGAAAGAGTTTAGGTCAAACTAGAGATAACATCTAGGCCCCAGCTGTGTTTCAGCTCCGGGCCCAGAAAATCAGTGAAATCAGATGAAGTGATGCCATGACTGACATCAGGACCAGGTACACTCATCAACTACTCCCTACCCTAGTATTGACCAATCAGTAGAGATCATGACCCTAACTCCCTTAGTCACCATGATTAGTGATTTTTCCTCTATATATCTATTTAATAGAAGTGACAATAAAAGATTTCATGACTGCAAAAAAAACAAAACAAAAACACACCAAAAAAAACCCAACCCATAAAAAAACCCAAAAACCTTAGCACTCTCAATATTAAGAAGACTCAGTTTTCTTAAGTAATCAAAGATATAATAAAGACAATACAAAGCACAAGAAATTATGTTGATAAGATGTGGAATCTTTATTTCCTAGGTGGATTACTCAACCGGTAAAGAAAAACCTTTACAATCTTTTACTAAAAACTGAGCAGTAATCAAAACTCTAGTTTTGTGTCAGTATGTTACCAGCATTGGAGTTCTTGGGTTCCCCATAAAAATCAAGGGGAAGCCCCAGAGAAATTTCCAGACAGATTTTGTTAAGCTTATGCTTGAGCACAAGGGAGATAGTGCAGAGAAAAGGAAGATCCTTTGAACTGGCTCAGGGGCTGGCTCTGCTTGGCTGCCTCTTTTTTTTTTTTTTTTTTTTTTTTTAAGTAGGGGACAAAGATGGGCTGTATGAAAGAGGTGGGCTTTTTGAGAAAGGCAGGCTTGCAGAATTTTCCACTTCAGGGTTGGTGGCGATTTTTTTCCAGCTGTGTTGCCTGGTAACTATGTCCACCCTGCTCTATGGGGCAAGATGGCTGAGTGCTCATTATTGCCACCCTAGGAAGGTCACGTAGCAGTCAAAACTTGATCAACTATATAAATATATGTGGGTTGGTAGTTTAAGCAGGCATTTAGAAGGAAGATAAAATTAGCTACCTCTGCATTTCTTAACAGAGAGTGAAGGAGTAGTGACATTTTTTCAGTCAGCTTATCCCTAGTACCTTCTGACCACCTACTCTTACCCTGGCTTCCTGTCCACCTGGGATTCTTCATTCCCCAAGGCCCTTGCTGCCTCAAGCTCTCTATTAAGAAAGTTCATTTAAAAACTTCATGATGGCCCTGGCTGGTCTGACTCAGTGGATGGAGCGTTGGCCTGCGGACTGAAAGGTCCCAGGTTCGATTCCGGTCAAGGGCATGTGCCTTGGTTGCCGGCACGTCCCCAGTGGGGGGGTATGCAGGAGGCAGCTGATTGATGTTTCTAGCTCTCTATCCCTCTCCCTTCCTCACTGTAAAAAATCAATAAAATATTTTAAAAAAGACAAACAAAAAAAACTTCATGATAAATACATTTAATTGTAGTCAACTTCACCATATAAGGCCATATCTCTTTCTTCCTAGATCCAGCTACGTTTTTGTCCTTTATTTTCCTCTTTTGTATCTGAAACTAATTTTAAATAACCTTAAACTGCTTTAGGACAAAATTACTCTCCTTTTTCTTCATAACAACACATCCTTCAATAACTCATACTGTGCCTTACCAAAACACATTTTATTTTCCTTGCATACTTTTCCTACAAATTTTTTCTTCCCCCTTATTATTCCTAGTAATTTATTTACATACTAGAGGCCTAGTGCACAAAATTCATGCATGGGGGGGTCGCCTCAGCCCAGCCTGCACCCTCTCCAATCTGGGACCCTTCAGGGGATGTCCGACTGCCGGTTTAGGCTCCATCAGACATCACTCTCACAATCTGGGACCGCTGGCTCCTAACTGCTCACCTGCCTGCCTGCCTGATTGCCCTTAACTGCTCCCCCTGCCAGCCTGGTTGCCCCCAACTGCCCTGGCCTGATCTGCTGGCCTGATCACCCCATGCAGCCTGCTGTTCAGTTGTTTGGTCGTCCCTCACTAAGCCCCCTGCTGGCCTTGCTGCCCCATGCAGCCTGTTTGGTCATCTATTCAGTTGTTTTGGTCATGACGGCCCCTGGCTTTTTATATATTAGGATATTGACTAGAATTCATAACCTTTAATAGCCTTAATTTCCAGTGAAAATAAGGAAGTAAGCATTGTGAAATGTGTCTTGTAGACATCAGCATTCTGTCACAGATAAGTAAATTTATGAACATACCAATATTATTATTTTTATTTTATTTATTTATTTTTAAAATATTTTTATTGATTTCAGAGAGAGAGGGAGAGAGATATAAACATCAATGATGACAGGGAGTCATTGATTATCTGCCTCCTGCATGCCCCACACTGGGGACCGAGCCTGCAACCCGGGCATGTGCCCTGACTGGGAATCGAACCATAACCTCCTGGTTCATAGGTTGACGCTCAACCACTGAGCCATGCTGGTGGGGGCCAATACTATTTTTATAGCCATGTTTCTGCATAGCACAATTTTTCAATGTGGTAAAAAAATATGTTTACTAATACACCCAAATTCTTTAATCTCTTTGTAATCACAATCCATAAGTAGATAATTTATGTTTAGTAAGTAATGGTTTAGTATTTTATCTTATTTGGAAATGCTCTAGTCAATGAATATCCATCAATTTAACTTAACTAGGTATAACTTTGAACTTTTGTTACCAAAAAAGTTTTGGAAACTATTTTTAAGCAGAAAAGCTCATTTATAAGCTTTTATCCCACTTGTATCCACTTAACTAATGTGTTCTTAACCATTATGCTGGAATTATTCATCAAAATTTTATAAGACATTAAACAAACCTAGCTATCATTTAAAGTAACTTTCTTGTTAACAAGTTGTGTAACATAATGTATTTAGACCAGGGGTGGGCAAACTTTTTGACTCGAGGGCCACAATGGGTTCTTAAACTGGACCGGAGGGCCGGAACAAAAGCATGGATGGAGTGTTTGTGTGAACTAATATAAATTCAAAGTAAACATCATTACATAAAAGGGTACGGTCTTTTTTTTTTTTTTTTAGTTTTATTCATTTCAAACGGGCCAGATCCAGCCCGCGGGCCATAGTTTGCCCACGGCTGATTTAGACAAATATTTAAAATAACAAAAATGAAGAACCTAAAAATTAAACATATGACTTTGGTTGAATTATACTTTTAAAATCTTTAACAGTAAAGATAGCAAACTTATTTGACTAATAAACTCAGGTCCTGGGTTCGATCCCAGTCAAGGGCATGTACTTTGGTTGCAGCCTCCTGCTTGGCCCGGACCCTAGTCAGGGCTCGTGCAACCAGTCCATGTGTTTCTCTTACATTGACGTTTCTCTCTGTCTTTCCCGCTCTCTTCCACTGTCTGTAAAAAAAAGTCAATGGAAAAATATCCTCGGGTGAGGAGTTATTTAAAAAAAAAAAAAATCTATTAAAAAAAAAAATCCTAAAGGCCATATATGACAAGCCCACAGCTAACATACTCAATAATGAAAATCTGAAAGCTTTCCCTCAAAGGTCAGGAACAAGATAATAATACTCAGTTTCACCATGTTTGTTCGACACTAGAGGCCTGATGCACGAAATTCGTGCAAGGGGCTCAGCCCTTGCAGTCCCAGCTTCATCTGGAAGGTCATCCAGACAGTCGTCCGGAAGGGTGTCTGGATGGTCATTCTGCTGCTTGGTCTAATTAGATATTAGCTCTTTATTGTATAGATAGTACTAGAAGTCCTAGCAAGAGCAATTAGGCAAGAAAATTAAATAAAAGACATCCAGATATTAAAAGAGATAAAACTGCGTCTATTTGCAGGTGACACAATATTACATATAGAAAACTGGAAAGACTCCATCCAAAGACTGTTGGAACTAATAAACAAATTCAATAAAGTTGCAGGATACAAAAATCAATGTATAAAAGTCTGTTGCATTTCTGTTCACTAATAAAAAACTATCAGAAAGAGAAATTAAAAAATAATCCCATTTAAGACTGCATCAAAAAGAATAAAATCCTAGGGATAAAGTTAACCAAGTAGATGAAAGATCTGTACACTGAAAACTATGAGAAAGTGGTGAATGAAATTGAAGAAGACACAAATAAATAAAAAGATATTCTGTGTTCATGAACTGGAAGAATTAATAGTGTTAAACTGTCCATACTCTCCAGAGAATCAATGTGATCCCTATCAGAATTCCAATGGCATTTTTCACAAACAAGCCTAACATTTGTATTGCACCCTAAAGGGCCTTAAGTAGTCAAAGCAATCCTGAGAAAAACCAGAGACATCTCACTGCCTGATTTCAAACTATGTTATAAAAAGTTATAACAATCAAAACACTTGAACCCCTTGCTCTCTGAAGCAAACTAGGCATGTTCCCAACTCAGGCTCTTCCATTTATTGTTTCTTTAGACCAGTGGTTCTCAACCTGTGGGTTGCAATGCCTTTGGGGGTCAAATGACCCTTTCACAGGGGTCGCCTAAGACCATCGGAAAACACATATATAATTACATATGGTTTTTGTGATTAATCTCTATGCTTTAATTATGTTCAATTTGTAACAATGAAATTGGGGGTCACCACAACATTAGGAACTGTATTAAGGGGTCGCAGCATTAGGAAGGTTGAGAACCACTGCTTTAGACAGACATGTGATTGCCCCAGATCTCCACGTGGATGGCTCCCTCTCCTGTCTCAGGCCTTTGCTCTGACACCACATTCTCAGTGAGGTCTTCCTGATCTCTCTCCATCCCTACCAACCATAGTCCATGCTATTTCCCTTTCCTCTGTTACTTTTCTCCAGGACACAGTCTACTATATTCTGTATATTAAACTCAGGTATAAGGCACCTGGCTCTCATCCTCTGCCCAGCCCCAATTCTCAGCTTGTAACCAGCTAAAGTTCTTGTGGAGTAGTTCAGAAGCAACTCCATCCTAATAATTTAGGATTTTCTCAGCTCAGTGTCTATCAATTGTGTGTATAGTTTGTTTTGTTACCTTTATGTTACCAACTAAAAATATCATTCTATATTAACTTAATGTAAATTTTTTACATTAAATTTTATACAAGTGGACTTTTGCAGCTCTCCTTTGTTTTTGCTAAATTGTTGATTATCTCCATTCTGTCCATGAGGACAGAATTTTTATCTGCTTTTTTTTTCTTTCTTACGACTGTATCTCTAGCACTTAAAATACTTCTGGCACATAGTATGCCATTAATAAACATTTGGCTTAGTGTTCAATTAGTTAATGGCTCACTCTGTTTATACTTATACTCTACATGACTCCCCTGCATTCAGAAACTAATAGAAACCATTTGCTTAATCATAATGTTAACAAGACCATAACCTAAAAATTCATACCACCTTACATTTACATAATGCTTTGGATCTGTTAAAATGCTTCCACATGCATTATCTCATTTAATCCTCTCAACTACTTTATATTCCCATTTTTTCATAGGATGCCAACTCTGAGAGAAATGGTATTTTGTTTAAAGTCACAGGAACTGAATCATGGAGAAACTGAGTGATCTGCTCAAAGTCCACACAAGAGAACTAAGATTCAAACTCATGTTGTCCTGTCCAAAGATCTGATGCAATTTCCTCTCTGATACCCCAACTCTTTAATTCTGTACTGGATCAATTGCCTACATATTCTTTGATTCTATATCAGTAATATCTGTCTACTCTCTTGGCCAACCAGGCTCAGGATCATAATCCAGTTGTTCAGGTTTGCTTCAGTTCTTACTAACTGTGTTAACTTAGCAAAACTGGGGCCGGCTGAATGGCTCTGCCTGGTTGTAAAACAAGGATTAGGTAGTCCAAAAATGAGTGTCCTCGATACAGCTCATCCGCAAAAATATAGATTAAGATTCAGGCTGTAAACCCCCAGAACCAATGACTCTATAAAACTCTGCTTATGTAGAATTACATGCAGATAAGAACTTAACCAAAAAAAAAAAAAGAACTTAACCAAGTTATGGTCAAAACATTTAAACATATCATCCTAGGGCAGTGATGGCTAACCTTTTGAGCTCGGCGTGTCAGCATTTTGAAAAACCCTAACTTAACTCTGGTGCCGTGTCACATATAGAAATTTTTTTGATATTTGCAACCATAGTAAAACAAAGCTTATATTTTTGATATTTATTTTATATATTTAAATGCCATTTAACAAAGAAAAATCAACCAAAAAAATGAGTTCATAGGTTCGCCATCACTGTCCTAGAGCCTTAAAGTTACCATGGCCCTTTCAAAGACATACTTTTTCTTATTTCTTCTTAATTCTAAGAAAGTCTATCTTTTAAGTACTGTCCAAAATCCTTATGCAAATGGTTATTAAATACTTGCGATGTATGTAAAAAGCATAATGTTATTTCTTTTCTTCCTGTTTATCCATAAGCAAATATTTAGCTTTCTTGGGTTTCTTTATAAACTTTCACTGCTTTTAGTCATTCATTCTCATTATTCCTCTATCCCATCTTCCCTAACCTACTCCCACTCACAGAAAATTCATTATTATTAGGAGTCCACTCTGCTTTTTCTTTCCTGTGGCTTCCCCACTTCAACCATAGTCAGCTTAGAGCTCAAAATCCATTTCTTTATACTATCACAGATTGTAAATATTCAAAAGCGGGTGACTAAGGGAAGGGGGAGGATCCCCATTCATGATTTGAACCAGAGAAAGAGAACAGATATTATCAGATGCCCCATTTAAATGGCACACAAATAACATGACTCAAACTGGTTCGGGTGCAGTCTGCATACATTAGAGAAGAGGAGATGGTCTGCTGACTTGGCAAAGGGTTGTAAATAAAAGCTGACTTTGGTTTGGCACCTATAATTACACCCAAGTGATAGCTTGAATTTGATTGTCTCTGAGAAAGAAAAAAAGAAGAAGGAAGGAAAAAAGGAAGGACAAAAAGAAAGAAAGGAAGGAAGGAGACAAGAAGATGAAATTTTGTTTTTTATTAATGAGATACATCAGACTTCCAGTGTTTTTATAGAATTTACTTTAAACTGGCCTTCTCTTACAGAGGACATCCAGGAGAATCTATAATAATAAAAGCATAATATGCTAATTAGACCAGACAGCTGAACAACCTTCTGGAAATCATTCCGGTTGTCCTTCTGGATGAAGCTACAGTGGTGGGGGGCCGAGGCAGAGGTGGTTAGGGGCAATCAGGCAGGCAGGTGAGCAGTTAGTGGTGATCAGGCAGGCATGCAGAGTGGTTAGGGGTGATCAGGCAGGCAGGCAGGCGAGCGGTTAGGGGCCAGTGGTCCTGAATTGCTAGATGGATGTCTGACTGCCAGTTTAGGTCTGATTCTTGCAACAGTCAGACATCCCTCGAGGAGTCCTGGATTGTGAGAGGGTGCAGGCACGAATTTTGTGCACCAGGCCTCAAGTGGTAGAATAAAAAATGGTGTAATCATCCAGACTTTCATAATCGTCTCACAAATTCCATAGGAAGCATTAATTCCAAACGGAAGTAAAATTTGAAATGATTAGAGCAGAAACAATCCCTCTTCCCAAATCTACACATCTTAGCTGGATCAATTTAACCGGTGGTTGGTAAAAATGTACTAAGCACAATCTTACTAAGTACTGCAAGGGAGGAAAACCTCTTTTCCTTTACCATTCAAGGTTCACAGGCTGTCCCCACCACCAATCAAATTGATAAGAAACAGATTAACAGGAGAGGAGAAACCAAGATGGCGGCATAGGTATACACAGGAAATTGCTGCCTCGAGCAACCACTTCAAAAATACAACAAAAGACGGAACGGACATCACCCAGAACCACAGGAAGGCTGGCTAAGAGGAAATTCTACAACTAGAAGGAAAGAGAAAAGCACACTGAGACTCAGAGGAAGTGTGGTGCAGAAGTAAAATAGTAAGGTGCGGAGGTGCATGCAGAGCGGGCTGGCGGCTGAGGGAGTCTCAGGTTCTGAGCTCCAGTTCCGGGCGAGTCTCTAGGGACCCAGACTCATACGGGAGAAGCGGGACTGTCTGGCATCGGTCGGAACTTGAGGGCAGCTTTCTCTCCAAGGGGCTTGCAGTGATTACTGGGACACTGAGAAGCAAAGCCTCTGAGGACTGGACTGAGAGCAGCCATAACTGCTAGCCCTGCCCTGTTGATCCCGTGGGACCCACCCTGCCCAAGCCCTGCAGGGAGGCTTTTGCTGGATAGCCTCAGGCAAAGGCTAGATTAGCACCTCTCTAGAGATCCAGGAGCCAGAAAACCCAGAGGTCAGAGTGGGACCATCCAGTTTGCAGCCCTGTGGAACCATAAGGGACACACTCAGGGGGCAGACTCAGTGATCACCAAAGCCCCATTGAAGCAAGTCTTGCCCCGGAGTGTCTCCAGCACAGAAGTTCTCCCACTGCAGACACAGCTGATTCTCACAGCCAATTGGCCTGGAGGTCAATTCCTCCCAGTGATAACTACAACAATCAAGGCTTAACTACAACAAGACTGTGCACAAAGACCACAGGGGGTACACCAAGAGTGTCCTCCTCAGGTAATTGAGGAGGCTGAACCACTGGGCCCTAGAGGACACTCAGCACAGAAAACCACTTTATCAACACAGGGAAGCATAAAAAAGGCGGAGACAAAGAAAAAGGACACAAATGACAGAAATGGAGGAAAGCAAACTACTGGATATAGAGTTCAAAACCACACTTTTAAGGTTTTTCAAGAATTTTCTAGAAACTACCGATAAACTTAATGAGATCTACAAGAAATCTAATGAGACCCTCGAGGTTGTGATAAAGGACCAACTAGAAATTAAGCATACACTGACTGAAATAAAGAATATTATACAGACTCCCAACAGCAGACCAGAGGAGCGCAAGAATCAAGTCAAAGATTTGAAATATGAAGAAGCAAAAAACACCCAACCAGAAAAGCAAAATGAAAAAAGAATCCAAAAATATGAAGATAGGGTAAGGAACCTCTGGGACAGCTTCAAGCATACCAACATCAGAATTATAGGGGTGCCAGAAGAAGAGAGAGAGCAAGATATTGAAAACCTATTTGAAGAAATAATGACAGAAAACTTCCCCTACTTGGTGAAAGAAATAGACTTACAGGTCCAGGAAGCGCAGAGAACCCCAAACAAAAGGAATCCAAAGAGGACCACACCAAGACACCCCAAGAGCAAAAGACAAAGAGAGACTCTTAAAAGCAGCAAGAGAAAGAAAGTCAGTTACCTACAAAGGAGTACCCATACGACTGTCAGCTGATTTCTCAACAGAAACTTTGCAGGCCAGAAGGGAGTGGCAAGAAATATTCAAAGTGATGAATGCCAAGAACCAACAACCAAGATTACTTTATCTAGCAAAGCTATCATTCAGAATTGAAGGTCAGATAAAGAGCTTCACAGATAAGAAAAAGCTAAAGGAGTTCATCACCACCAAACCAGTATTATATGAAATGCTGAAAGGTATCCTTTAAGAAGAAGAGGAAGAAGAAGAAAAAGGTAAAGATACAAATTATGAACAACAAATACACATCTATCAACAAGTGAATCTGAAAATCAAGTGAATAATCTGATGAACAGAATGAACTGGTGATTATAATAGAATCAGGGGCATAGAAAGGGAGTAGACTAGCTATTCTTGAGGGGGAAGGGGTGAGGAGGATGCGGGAAGAGATTGGTCAAAAATCGTGCACCTATGGATGAGGACAGCAGGTGGGGAGTGAGGGAGGAGGGAGGGATGAGAACTGGGTGGAGGGGAGTTATGGGGGGAAAAAGAGGAACAAATGTAATAATCTGAACAATAAAGATTTAATTAATAAAAAATAAATAAATAAAAATAAAGGGTATACACACAAAAAAAGAAAAAAAAGAAAAGAAACAGATTAACAGGAGAAAGGTTTAAGTTTTGTAAATGACAGAAGCTCAAGTTGATTCATCGAAAAAGTTAAAAAAGAAAGGCATTTATTTGCAAAAGTAGGTTGCTAATCTAACTTTGGGAACGACAAAGATAAAACCAGGTTGGATCAGGGCCTCGGATATCCTTCTTCCTCCGTATTCTCTCTTCGAAGGCATCCTTCGTACTTTCATATGATGGCAAAGCTCTCTCCTTCCTTGAGGATCATTGTAGCTGAGAGACTAAAGAATGATGGGACCTTCCCCGGGGCCAGCTAGAGCTTTTCCAGAGATGGACACCACGGGGACTTGGGTACATATCCATCTCTTGGGTCAGTCACTAGCCCTGATATATGAGGTGCTGTGTTTGGCAGCTTCTACCAGAAAATCATGGTTGGGGTAAGGGAGGGTATTATGAGCACGGCCACAGGGGAGCTCCTTGTGGGTTGTGGAGCCGGCCCAGCTTTCCTAACGGAAGCATAGCAAGGACAGCAGACGACTACAAAGTGTGACTGGGATTCTGGGCCATTATCTCTGGGAGGACGGCGACGCCTTTAACAAAGAGAGAAATGGGTTTTGGTAAAGTGATGACTGTATTTTAGACATTTTATTTTTAAGGTTTAGCAGGCTTTATATATGGCATTGTGTGGGAAGCTCTTAGAAATTGGGGTCTTCCGTTCTTGGGAGAAGTTGCTTTTTAAAACCATGATTTGGGAGTCATTAGCATGTAGGTTACAACAAAATGAAATGGATAAGGCTGCTCAGGGAAGATGTATTCAGAGAAGAAATACAGTAGAAAAACTGGGAATGTGCTGAGGTAGAGACCAAAACAGTTGGGGCCGGCCAGCACACTGATAATATTTGGCCCATTTGCCACCTTTAGCGTATGTATCAGAAGTGCAATAAGGGAAGAAGGGGAGAACGGAATGTGATAACCTGTGGAAGCATTTGCTTGCTAGTTTGTTATAATAGAAAATTATATATGGGACATAGAGCCTAATGAATAAATGCATGATTTCAAAATGTTCCTCCTGGCTCAGAATAAGGCCAGGCTTAAAAAATACCCTGTAATAATTGTCATTATTTTAAAGGAAGTAATGTCTTTCATTTGGGCAATTTTTTTTTTCGGGGGGGAGGGGGGTATATATTTTTTATCTCGTTGGGTTTCTTTAGTAAACGAGAATAGATTAGTAAGAGGTGTCATCCTGTGGTGGAAAGATCACTGTATAAGAAGGTAGGGAACAGGATTTTAGTTACGATCACCATGCCCTCCCCTCCCCATCACACATACAAACTGTGAGCTCCAGCTTTGCAACCTTAAACAAGTCACTTACTCTCTGTATTTCAGTGACCTCAACTAACAAAACGAGAATGATAATACTCCATTGCCCTAAGCCTTAGGGCAGTGATGGCGACCTATGACACGCGGGTCAGAGGTGACACGCGAACTCATTTTTTTGGTTGATTTTGCTTTGTTAAATGGCATTTAAATATATTAAATAAATATCAAAAATATAAATCTTTGTTTTACTATGGTTGCAAATATCAAAAAATTTCTATATGTGACACGGCACCAGAGTTAAGTTAAGGTTTTTCAAAATGCTGACACACCGAACTCAAAAGGTTCGCCATCACTGCCTTAGGGCCTAAGGGGAGGCACTATATGGATGATATTGTGAGTTTCCATCTGCTATGACTAGGATCATTCATCCATGTGAGATGTGTGCAAGGGATACAAAGCTAAAAGGATTGGTCCCTGCCCTAAGTCTGCTCTTGGAAACAGGAAACGTACCATTTAACACCTAAGCGCTGTAGTGAAGGCCTGGGAAGACCAGGAGTCCCTTGTCAGTCCTGGAAAATTCGGGGACTTCCTCAGGGGAAGTAACACTTGAGCTGAGTTTGAAAGGTGTTTCCATGACAATAAAGAGAATAAGGGTTCCAGGCAGAGAGAACAGCACATGTTTTAAAAGGGAGACACATTTTGAGGAAGAACAGAAAGTAAGTTCGCATGAATGGGGTATAAAGAACAAAGGATGAAGTTGTGAAAATGTGGGGCTGGACAGATGGTCAGATATCACTCAAGATCGTTACGGAGCACCCCCTGGGTGAAGGGCAGTGTGCCAGATGCCGGGCTGGTTAGAAAGGATGGGTCCTGGAGAAGGATTTGGGAAGAATTCAAAGTAGAATTACAGACTAGAAATAAAGCTGCTGAGAGAACTCAGGAAAGACATAACAAATGGCAGTGGCTGTGGGGAGGAGAGAGAGGAGGTTGGATCAGCCCTTCGTTTATTGACTGAGGCATGAAGAGAAGGGAAGAAAAAAGGATCATTTTCAACTTTCTGGCTTGGGAAGCTGGGTGGATGAGGGGGCCATTCACTGAGATAAGGGGTAGTAGCAGGTTGATGGAGACACGTGACATTTTGGCATTCATAGCTTTTACCCTGCTTTTGATTTATGGATACATAATCATTCTCAATATTTCCAAAGACCCTGAAGTACTTTTGTTTTCTGCTTGTTTCTCACTGTCTTTCCTTCTGTAGAATTTGGAGTCTGCAAGTTGAGAGTACTTCTGAGTTTATTCCAGACAGTTTGGCTCCTTCATTGGCTGTGTCTCATTTTCGGGTGTTCTAGGCTGTAGCTTATTTCCCTCTGAACATCAGGTACCCCTCTTCACCCATCTCCTGACTTCCAGATCTTTGTTGGAATCTCTACTCCTCTCTCGCCTTCTCTGGGTTGGGTGGGGTTGGGCACATCCACACCTCTTTGTTTCCTTACCCTGCTTTTAATGTGATTTTTGAAAAAAAAAAAAAAAGATAAGTTGATATATTCAATCTGTCATCTTAAACCAGAAGCTCCCAGATTTGATCTTTGATATGATATATTCAAAGTCGCTATGAAATGTCTAGGCTGAGATGTATAGTAGGCAATTAGCTGTATGTATGGGCTTGGACCCAGGAGACAGATCTAGATTGCAGGCAAAGATCCAGTTACTGGTGTAGCAATGATGGGTGGGGATGAGATTGCCTAGGGAGAGCAGGCAGAAAGAGAAGAGAATAGGAATTAACTTGATGCTGGGGACCATCTCTGTTGAAGACTATTGTTTGTAGGATCCAATATTCTTCTAGCATTAGGGAGACTAAGGATACCTCAGAAGTTTCCCATTATGGATAGAAAGGACTCAAATGGGCTCTTTGAATTCAGGAAAGTTTCATTTAATATATAGGGTGGGGCAAAAGTAGGGTTACAGTTGTTTGTATGGAAAATAATACAAAAATTACTCAATAATAATACAAGAGTAAACTCAGTGTTTCGAGCTCACAACTGTAAACCCACTTCTGCCCCACTTTGTATAATAAAGGTGTAAAGGCAGTAGTAAAATGATTAGGCGTGACAGGGTTGAACAATAGGGATAGGAGTTCCGAAGATGAGAGAGATAATCAAGGGTGTCATTGTTTCCAGATGATGCTATCTGGGTTTTTGGTCCCATTCTTATGATACTGCTGAATGCTGGCTCTCACAATCTGCTCTCCGATTCTTCTGCTGAGAACGTGGCTCTGATTCAAGTACCATTGATCAGTGAGATATGTCCTGATAGTCTCTACACATTCAGTAAATATTTATTGATATGCCAGATTCTGGGTGAGGTGTCAGGTATATGAAAATATATAACATTCTTGCCCTCAAAAAAAAAATACATATGCATAAATTGCCCCTCATGCTTAACTCAGTGGTGCTCACTGCCATTATTTTATCAGCAAAGGTCTTTTCTATGGGAAGTTTGGCTATCCCTCATTCTGATAGGTCAATATGGAAGGTCTTATTTTGGTGCCCAATGTGGCTACTTTGTGCCCTGGTTAAGCAAGGATGATTTTGTCTTTTGTTAATCCTTACCTAAGGATATTTTCCCATTGATTCTTAGAGATAGTGGATGGGAGAGAGAGAGAGAGAGAGAGAGAGAGAGAGAGAGAGAGAGAGATTTGTTGGTTGCTTCCTGCACACACCCCAACCAGGGCTGGAGATCAAACTTTCAGCCAAGATACATGCCCTTGACCAGAATTGAACCCCGAACCCTTGTCTGCAGGCCAATGCTCCATCCACTGAGCCAAACTGGGTAAGTTAGGATAAGGATTTTTTTACACTCTTAAGAGTGATAGTTAGGTAATCATCATCCTACCCCAATACAGCACAGCGCCTGGTGCACAGCAAGCTCTCACTTTATTTCGCCTTTTTATTTTTATTACCTCAAATTATTATTAGTAAGCAAGATTCTAAAAAAAAGGACAAGCCGCAGCATAATAGTATATTTCAAGGAAGGCCAATGGGGAAAAAAAGGATTTTTGTTTTAGAGTAAATTCAAAATAATCAAAGTTGTCAAACAAGTCATTGGTTAAAAAAAAAAAAGTACACCTGATCAAAGAATGTCTATTGCCTTCCTTACAAACATCAACATCCAAACGTAGATGAATAGTTTTAAACCTGGAGTTTTAGCTGCTGTATCTCTAATCTCAGGTTTTTAAAAAAAACTCCATGATTTTTTAAAGTCTCTGAGAGAGATAGGAAAAATTTAATTAAGTAGAGAATAAGGCTGTAGGTTGCCACAAGGGTGAGTAGAGAATTAATCTAGCAGGGTGTGTTGTCATTATTATTGCTAAAACTAATTACATTTGTAATTAACATGACAAATGGTAGTGATGGGATAAGAAGTAAGGAACAGGACCACGTCAAATGATGGCTATTTTCTAATTTAGGGGGATTTTCAAAATGTCTTTATTCATTCATTCTTTCAATGAGTTGATCGACTCAATCAGCAAGTATAACCCAGCATGTGACAGGCACTGTGCTAGGTGCTGGGAATGCAGAGGAACTCAAGGCCTCTCACTAAATGACATCCCACCAGAGAAAGTTCCAGTGCCGAGGAGTATGCCCGATGAGCTGGACTGGGGCCTTGCAGCCTTGCTCTACTCCACTTATCTGGTGCTGCCACCTGCTGGACATTTTCTTCTTTACAGCATTTAACCAGCAGGCTCCCATTCCCATCTCTGCACGTGGGACCCGTACTTTTCCTCATGAGTGCACCTTCCCTCTTCCTCTCCACCAACACCACGGTGGCACCAGCCCTAACTCCTCCCGACTTGCAAGCTCCCTTCCTGCAGGTGTGTTCAGTCACCTGCCCGGTGTGCCCAGGGCAGTCGCCTCATTTCTCTCCCTTCCACGGAGTTTTGCTTCTGAGCTTCTTGCTTGAAGGTTTCGGTCTTCGGTTTTCTTCCCCTGTTGTGAGAGTTGGAGTTTCTCGCCATGACCCTGGTAGTGTGTGCCTGAGTTGCTTAACACGGGCAGGAAGAGGCCACAGGCCTTTGCAGCAAACACCCCTGTAGAGGGGAGCAGTGTCCTGGGTGGGGGTGGTTTACTTACATCCTCATGAGTAGTCAGGTCCTCTGGGCTGCCTCAGGGTGCTGAGCAGAAAGAAGTCAGGGCTCAGGGGATTAAGCATTAAATAGGTCACTCGCTTTGGATCATCAGTTCTTGACATGAGTCAAATGGCTTCAGGGATGATTTCATCATTAAAGAGGAGCCAATAGCATCAACTCCGCAAGCACTGCTAGTATTTGGCACTGCCTCATTTGGCCCTGCTTCAAGCCAAGGGCTTCCCATGAATTACTAATGTTTTTGCCCAGAAAACACTAATCTACTTGGTTGGGCACAAAATCATGGAAAGCACCTGCTATTGGTTGTCATCACATTAAAAATTACTCTGGATTTTAGTAGATAAGAATGATGGTTGAAGTATTACAATATTTTTAGATGCAATGCTTACTTTATGTTTTTTTTTATCCTAAATTAAATCACAACATGGGAAATATACTAAAGCATGTACACATTTATTTCTATCGGGTGGACCCTGCCATTCCCCCCAAAAGTTCTTCTTTAGAAACACCAGGGCTATTGCTCTTGACCGTGAACCTTGAAGAACATATCCTGACTCAGTGACCTGCACTGGACCACCAGAAAGAAGGCCAGAGTGGGCACAGTGTTCAACAGATTAGCTGCCGAATCCCTTTCTGACACCATTCCTTGGTTCTTTTTCTTTCCTTGTTTAGCTTGACAAACCATTCCGTCAACTCCTTTAGCTCTCTCCTCAGGCTCTAATTAGTATTCTCCCTTCCTCTTCCGCCTTGCTAAAATTAGCAGTACGGGCGGCCTTCAACACAGCCTGGAACATTCCATACCTGGATTGTTCTTGAACACAGCGCAACTCAGCCAGCAGTGCCCCATTCCTTTATCCCACTTCTGAGAACTAAATGATTTTTTGTGAAAAAAGCGGTGTGGAACTTGGTATGGACTCCAGGTGCCCATTGACGCTCCGTCTAATAGACTGATGCTCCCCACAGAGAAGTAAGGAAGCCCGGTGTGTCCTCAGGACAGAAGAAGACACAGGCTAAGGGGATGAGGAAACCCGGAGGAGGTGGCAGCAAGAAAGTAGGTCAGAGCCAAGGAGACCTGGGAGGCAAATGTGGGCAGTGTGGGAAGTAGGAAGACATGAGATGGAGTGAGAATCTCAAAGGTGAAGAGATATTATCAGAGAAAGAAGTCATCAGTTCCTAAAACTGAAAGTAGTCCTTGAAAATTAGGACTCAGGTTGGGAGCGGCTGGGGAGAGGTCAATGGGGGGGGGGGGGGGGGGGGGGAAAGGAGACATATGTAATACTTTCAACAATAAAGAATTTAAATTAAAAAAAAAAAACAGGTTGGAAAAAAAATGGATTAGGACTCAGAAACAGTCAAGATCCAATCCTAATTTTTCAATATTTTCTATAATGTGAATAGTTTATGTTTCGACACCCTTCCCCTACCCCCTTTCCATTTCACTATGTTTCATCACTTTCATCAGAGGTAGAGAGTTAAGAGACGACAGGCAGGAGAGAAGGGAAAGCTTAATCTTTCAAAATCATCAAAATCATTCAATTTTTAAAAGTATATTTTTACTGATTTCAGATAGGAAGGGAGAGGGAGAGAGAGATAGAAACATCTATGAGGAGAGAGAATCATTGAACCTCCAGCACACCCCCCACGGGGGACTGAGCCCACAACCTGAGCATGTGCCCTGACCAGGAATAGAACCATGACCTCCTGGTTCATAGGTTGATGCTCAACCACTGAGCCACAACTGCTGGGCGATATATAGTTCTTTATTACCCCACTCTCTACTGATAGATAGTCAGGATATTCAAGCAGTGCCTTGGCTAGGTCATTCAACTGGTTGGAGTGCATGAATGGGTGGAACAGCAAGTCAACGTTTCTCTCTCTCTCAAACAAATAAATAAATTTTAAAAAGATATTCAAGGAGTTTTGGCACTTGCAAATATTGTCAAAATAATATCTCTTTGCACCCTGGCAATGGTTCTATTTTCTCTGCAATGCCTCAAACTTATGTAAGCTTATTAGGCCTCTGCACAGATTTGGCCTTGAAGGAGGGAGTAGCAGCAGGAGGCCCACGACTAAGCCGTCAGCACAGCCCCCACAATTCTATGTCAATCACTGCAGGGCTGACACATAAACTCCAACCATGACCAAGGTAGACCTTTTGGCTCATGCATTCTTAGCATGTAGCTTTTATATTTTTAGTTTCAAATGACTGCTACAGTTCCTGGCAGTTCAAGCAGGAAGCAGGCAGAATTGGGAGGATGCACCAGAAGACTAATTTTCATATCAAGAAGAGATGGTGGAAATCAAAGCTTACCTTTTGCCTCCTTCCTCATAGGGTCAGGGAAGGTAGAAGCATGTTGCAAATGAGGATTGAGTCCACCCAAATAGAGCGCAGGCATAGAGACATGAATAGAAACAAAAAATGGACAACATAAGAAGTTGAAGGATGTAAAATCATCCCAAAATAATAAGCCTCAGTAATAAAGCAATAGTTGAAAAGCTGTTTGATAGTATCAAAAAGTTCTTTACCCATTTACCTGTTCATTTTTATTCTGGAGCTCAGTTCTAAGGTAAATAACTTGAAACACAGACATATTTAAAAAAAAAATGACCTTCTAGGCTGTTTATCACAGCATTTTAAAAAATTGGATTCAACCTAAATATCTGTCTATGCCAGTTAGCTTCTTGTAGGCTGCAAGGAGCTGGTACATCTGTAGGTTGCCTCACTTGATGGCTTGTGTTTTAAGAACATATGAAAAGCAGAGAAAGAGCAAACTAATCTCATCAGCCACAGAACTAAAGAACAGGATATACGGGCCTCGAAGGGCACTAAAAAGCTATCGTGATAAGAGCAGCTCTGTCAATGCTATTATCTTGTCCCTGAAGAGTAGATGTCTGCTGCTCTTCATGCGATGCTCTGCCTTTATGATGACTCAGGTTCTCTTCTCCCTCCACTGCTGGCTCAGGGTCTCTAGGCCAACTATGAATTCTCCATGATCCTCTCTGCCTCACTGGTTTTTGCTTACTCTTGCTATTCAGTATCCTGATATATTTCTGATCATTAGGCACTCGGATTCGGGGGTTATGTGCAGCCAGCATAATAAAGAGATAGAAGTTAAACATGGACTACATCAAACTGATCACAGCAGTGTTTACTCTGTAGGTATTATGGCCCTTGAAAGTACTGCTGAGATTTTCAATTACTATCTTAAGGTCTTATGTTATTTTACTAGAGGCCAGGTACATGACATTCATGCACTGGGGTGCAGGGGTCCCTAAGCCTGGCTTGCGCCCTTTCACAGTCCAGGAGCCATTGGGGGATGTCTGACTGACAGCTTAGGCCCACTTCCTAAGTCATTAGTCGGACATCCTTAGTGCTTCCGCAGAGGTGGGAGAGGCTCCCGCCACTGCTGCTGCACTCGCCAGCCACAAGTCATCAGCCCAGCTTCTGGCTGAGCTGCGCTCCCCCTGTGGGAGTGCACTGACCACCAGCGGAGCAGCTCCTGCATTGAGCATCTTCACCCTGGTGGTCAGTGCACATCATAGTGACCAGTTGTTCCACTGTTTGGGTCTATTTGCATATTACCCTTTTATTATATAGGGTTTCAAGTTTTTCTTAAAGAAGCAAGCCATGCTAATTCGAGGTCACTTGGGAAATAAAAAAAAAATTATCCAAGATAATAAAATGGCCCACAGTACACAATCCAAAAATACCATTATTGGTTATGTTGGTGTTTTTCTTAGGGCCCTTTTACCTGGAGCCTTTTTTCCCCTTTTTCTCCACAATATGAGGGGAGGAGGTGTATTTCTGTTACTTGAGTAACTAAAGCTTCAAATACTTATGATCAATCATAAAAAGGAACTAAGTAAATTCTCAGGGAAATGTTAAAGAAGTCACTCAAACTCCCTAGCCCATTGCATCTTCATCTGTAACATTTGGGAATGTTAAATGATCTTCAGTTTTCTCACAATCTTAGCAAGTGACCTTGTTTCCTACTCACCAAGAAAAGAGATGTGAACAGGCAACAAGATTTCAACTTCCTGCTTTTAAATCCCGTATATTTAGCTCTATCAACTTAACCTCTCCAGCTACACATTTCTGTGGGTTTCACCAAAATAAATAGATAAGTAAAACTGGAATGGGAAGGCAGGCCTTTGGAATGCAACCCAGCAAATCCTTATGGGGTTGCAAAAAAAGCAACCGTAGACTTTCAAATCTAAGACTGTGTTCCTCAATGTTTTATAAAACACACCCCCTGGGAAACACTCTCCATATTTAAATAAAATGTAATTGAAGAATGATTACACATAAATTATGTCTGTAAGCATATATTAATAGTTATGATTAAGCATCTTTGTTCTTAAACAAACAAAAAACCCAGCTGCATGCTGTTAGGACAGATCTGGTTATTCAGTGTATGAATCAACAAAGAAATGATTATAGTTGATTTGCTTTAAGCTCTTTTTTATATACTACCCCACTGGAGCTCTAAATTAAATACATTTGAATGCTGTCTCATTTAGTAAAGTCACTTGTAGCTGAAAACAATATAATCACCCACCAAATTTTCTCAGTTTTAAATAGTGGAGTTGTTATGCTACTGATTCTGTGTGTGGGACCTTGTGTGATGTTTTGATTTAGATTAAATGATCTGTCAATCATTTAGATTAAGTGATTTTTTAAAAAAAAATTTAGAAAGGTTGCTAAGACCATGAAAACAACAGCTCTACTAGGAAGAGATCTCTGTCTCTCCACAGGCACACCGAGGAGAGGCTCAGGGAGGACATAGTGGGGAGGTGACCATCTCCAGACTAGGAGAGGACACACCACAACCCAGCATGATCTTGCACTGCTAGCCTCCGGAACTTGGCAAAATTAAATTTCTGTTGCTTGAGCCACCCGGACTGTGTGTGGTATTTTGGCATGGCAGTCCGAGCAGACTAATACAATTATCTGGGGGCGGTTTTAAAAAATACATACCCCAAGTTTGTCTGAGGTGTGGTCCTTGCATTAAAAAACAAACAAACAACAACAAAAAACCCACGACAGCTCTACTTTTTCTTAAGTATTTAGCCAAATCACAATCACAGAATCAGAATTTCAGATTTCAAAGGAACACGGAAGAAGCATTTACTGACCCTTCCTTGCTATACAAAACAAAGAGAACTGCACTCCAGCTTGGTTGAGTGACTTACCCAAGGGCGGTGGCCGATCCTCTTCAATCAAAGAAGTGAGTCTGCTGAAGGAGAGTTGGGGAACCTGCTGGAATGATGTAAACCCAGGAGTCCCTGGGATGGTGGCGAGAGGAACACAGTACACATGGAGGTGTGATGAGGGCGTCCATAGCTCCACCCCAGATAAAGAGACCGTGGAGGACACTCTCAAATGTACTGGAAGAAGAAAAAAAAAGAGGGGGAGACTCCAGAGTCTGACCATAAAGATGGAGTGGGCAAGAGCACTTCAACTGTGCCGCCAAAGTCAAAAGCATGGAGAGACACCTGGAAGGCAGTAGCAACCACAGGTGCGGATGCACAATGAATGCACAGGTGGAGAACCAAGTACCAAGTGAGGCCATGGCTGCATGGCATCGGTCCGTTTTAATTAACTAATTTATTTTTTGACCCATCAGCGTTTGGAACATCTTAGGAATTTCCAATCATATGCAGCTGGGTCTCTAGAAGCGGAGAAGGCTAATTATTCTTCCCCAGCCCTGTGACAGCGAGGATGTAGATCCATGACCCTGCTCTATCTTGCATTCTTTTTGTGAAAGATATGCCCGCAAAACCTAGGATTGAGAGTAATAATGGATCTGGCAGTCACCTGTGCTTGCAAACCAGTGTTATAATTCCTCGTCTATTGGCAAGCTCTTTTGAAGTTCCCCAAGGATTGAGTAGGTCACAACATTCCTCACTCCATCTAGAGCAGCGGTTCTCAACCTTGGCTGCACATGAGAATCACCTGGGAATCTTTTTAAAATCCTGATTTCTGGGCCTCATCCTCTGGAAATTCTGTTTCTTTGTTACTAATGTTGTGGCCCCACCCCATAACAAAGAAACAGAATTTCCGGAGGATGAGGCCCAGAAATCAGGATTTTAAAAAGATTCCCAGGTGATTCTAATGTGCAGCCAAGGTTGAGAACCACTGCTCTCGAGGGACTTTTCTAAAATATCATTGCCAGTAGTCTCCCTGACCCTCATGGTCTCCTATCCTGGGGGTTGCTGTCTGCTGGAAGTGTGCCTTCTCACTAGCCATTGAACACACACTGAGCCTGGGTCCAGGCTCTTTCTCTGAGTCTGGTTTGTTATTTCAGAAAGTTAATTCACTTCATTCAATTCAAATAAGGATTAGTTAGCCCACTTTAATGTCCGTATTTAATACACCTTCTCTAAATAGCTTTATTGGTATCCCGTATAATAAAACCCTAATGTGCAAATAGACGTAATGGCAGAATAACTGGTCACTATGATGCTCACTGACCACCAGGGGGCAGACACTCAATGAAGTAGCTGCCCCCTGGTGGTCAGTGCACTCCCACAGGGGGATCTCAGCTCAGCCAGAAGCCGGGCTCATGGCTGGCGAGCAAAGTGGCAGTGGCGGAGTCTCTCCCACCTCTACCACAGTGCTAAGGACCCCTCGGGGGTCCCGGACTGCGAGAAGGTGCAGGCCAAGCTGAGGGACTCCCCTCCTTGCCCCGCAGTGCACAAATTTTGTGCACCGGGCCTCTAGTTAAGTATGAGATTTTATGCCTTACTCTTATATCTTAACTAGAGGCCTGGTGCATGAAATTCATGCACTCAGGGTTGGGGGGTTGTCCCTCAACCCAGTCTGCGCCCTTTCACAGCCCGGGAGCCCTGGGGAGTGGGCCTAAGCTGTCAGCTGGACATCCTTAGCACTGCCGCAGAGGCAGGAGAAACTCTATCTGTGAGCTTGGCTCTGGCTGAGTGGTGCTCCCCCTGTGGGAGCGCACTGACCACCAGAGGGCAGCTCCTGCACTGTCTGCCACCTGGTGGTCAGTGCGCATCATAGCGACCAGCCATTCCGCTGTTCCGTTGATTGGCATATTAGCCTCTTATTATATAGGATTAGTTTCGAATTCAGACATAGGAAAGATTTGCTGTGTACTGCCCCACCAAAACCCCCAACACTTTGTATCATTTAAAGTTAGACCCTCACACAAAATGCCTTTTAGGCTTATATTTTACTACCCATAATGCATTTCTCAGCCCGGCCTGGGGGCGACAGCTCTAAGCTGCAGAGGCAGCCCCATTCTCAGTAGGCTCTGGCTTTGCTGAGTGTGGTTGAGCACTATCGACATCCTGGGGAGCTAGTTGGAAAAGCAGATTCCCAGATCTACGGAATCAAAATCTGCATTTTAACCAACTCCCCCGGTTGATTTGTGTGCGCATTAAAGTGCAAGAAGCACGGTGCTGTAGGACATTCTGTGTGCGTTCTTTCACACAGACGGTTCAGAAACGAATTCTTCAGTCGCTTCAAACTCTGCATTGACTCCTCCGATAAACAACATAGCCGCTGGAACATCTGTTGACTCATCAAGAGCCAAGGAAAACCATTCAAATCATTTGTCTGTTCTTTTTTAATTGACTATTGACGTTGCTCCCAATGTTCTCAACTCTGCCAGCAACTGCTAATAGTTTCGAAGAAATTTATTTTCTCTGGATACATTTCTTCAGCTGCTGCAAACAAACATGATTTAATTAACTTACCGTCAGTGACCGGCTTTCCTTGCTTGATTAACAAATGCGTCCCTCAGAAACTTACTTTGATGGCAGTCTCATTTTCATGTTTTATTTTTGTGACAGAATTCTGCTGTGATAAGAAATTCTATTATGAAGTTTTACGTGTTTTTTTTTTTCCTGATCATTGCTGTGAGTTGGAAATACTGTGATGAGAGCTTAGTCGGATAATGTCACTGTACAGGGCATTCTTTTAGCAGAGCTGCAATGACATACTAAACACAATGCTTTGCCAACTAATACAAGAACAAAATAATCCTCACTCCATTGTGCTTAAAAGTGTGCCATTCAAAGCCATAGTTTACCAGTGTTGGAATAAATTCTTGAGTTTTGCCTATGGATGGTCTAGCTCAGTGGTCGGCAAACTGTGGCTCACGAGCCACATGCGGCTCTTTGGCCCCTTGAGTGTGGCTCTTCCACAAAATACCAACTTCTGCTCATGGGCCACGAAGTTTCAATCACACTGTACGTGCGCGCCTGCACATGGTATTTTTTGGAAGAGCCACACTCAAGGGGCCAAAGAGCCGCATGTGGCTCGTGAGCCGTAGTTTGCCGACCACCGGTCTAGCTGCTAGCAGGAATGGGAGCAGGCAAAGCCAGCTTTTTCTCACCCTGCTGCAGTTGTGATAAGACCAACAGTTGGGAAGGGAGGAAGGTGCATGAGAGTAGAACCTGGGGTTTGATTTCCTCTCTCCTAGCTTTGGTCCACAGAAGTGAGAAGCAATAGATTAGAATGGTATCATCAAATATAGAGTAGGCTCTGCCTCACATCATCAATCACTTGCACATTTTTAAAAATATATATTTTATTGATTTTTTACAGAGAGGAAGGGAGAGGGATAGAGAGTTAGAAACATCGATGAGAGAGAAACATCCATCAGCTGCCTCCTGCACACCCCCTACTGGGGATGTGCCCGCAACCAAGGTACATGCCCTTGACCAGAATCGAACCTGGGACTCTTCAGTCCACAGGCTGACGGTCTAGCCACTGAGCCAAACTGGTCAGGGCTCACTTGCACATTTTAATCTCCCCCATCCTCACTTATTCCTGTTTGAAGGTGCTGCCTTTCAGGTTGCCTTGTGTAGAACTGAGGTACAGCCATACTGAAGCCAACTTGTTGATCCAGTGTAATTAGATAGAGGGAGACCCTAAGGCAGTGATGGCGAGCCTTTTGAGCTCGGCGTGTCAGCATTTTGAAAAACCCTAACTTAACTCTGGTGCCATGTCACATATAGAAATTTTTTGATATTAGCAACCATAGTTAAACAAAAACTTATATTTTTGATATTTATTTGATATATTTAAATGCCATTTAACAAAGAAAAATCAACCAAAAAAATGAGTTTGCGTGTCACCTCTGAAACGCGTGTCATAGGTTCGCCATCACTGCCCTAAGGTTTCACCTCCTTGCACTGCCCTACATCCCCAGGCTGCAGGGATCCGACACAGGCAGAATCAATTAAGCCAAAGAACACAGATCACATGTTCACCAGCCGAAGATCTGGGCATCAGATCCCTGCAGGGCACCCAGTGACCAGCTGGGCAGGGTCAATGTCCCAGAGAGAAGCTGATGCCAGCTGGCACGTGTCAGGGACTGTCATGAGACCAGGGGCTCCTCACTTCTCTCCTCAAAGCTATATTATGACTGAGAATTTTCTAAAAGGATTGTTTAAGTTACTAGAGCAAGCTAAACTTTAAATTAGCATCTCACACCCCCAACCCCACTGATCAGGAGGCAGGTACAGGTGAAGAGAAGCAGAATAGGTCAAATCAAATTAAATTATTGTATTTCTTTGTTTAAGGACTGCTTTAATAAGTTGACGCTCACCTGAAAATTACCTTTAAAAAATCGTTATTGTTGAAAGTATTACATATGTTCCCCTTTTCCCCCCATTTGACCTCTTCTAGCCCCCCCTCACCAGCCACCCCAGGCCTGCACCACCCTAATGTCTGAGTTCACAGGTTATGCATATATACATATAAGTTCTTTGGTTGATGCCTTTCCACCCACTTACCCTCCCCTACCTTCAGAAAAATTATCTTTTTGACCCTTAATAAAAGCTTCTTTATTGTCCCTTTCCTACTTAATAGAGTGTGTTGAGGTCCAGACTCTCCACACACACTAGACCTCCTCTCTACTCCTGTGCCTCAGTGGTGATTTACACTCTCAAAGTCATATACACAGACTGTCCTGGCACCCCTGTCATTGTAACGAGGACCAAGACACGTAACTTCCCAGCAACGGCATTCCTAGACATTTATCCAAGTGAACAAAAACACTTACATTCTTGCAATCCGGGACCCCTCAGGGAATGCCCGAGAGCTGGTTTTGGCCCAATCTCACAAATCAGGCCTCATAACTGGGCCTCTAGTACAGGGGTGGGCAACCCCTGGCACGTGTGCCAAACATGGCACGCCAGTAACTTTTGCTGGCATGCAAAACCCTCTCTTATAATCTTCCATTTACAATTTTTTCTTAATATTGACTTTTTTTATTTATCAGATAAATTCAGTGTAGGTGCATCTTAGATAAATAAATAATTTTACATAACAAGTTATCTTAAAGACCATAGACATGGATTGACGAGAGAGGGGAAGAGCAATTTCAATAGTGTCGAAAACGAACTATTGAGGACTTGGAATGCCATTTCAGAAATTTTTTTCTGTTTAAAAAACTTTGCAACAGTGTTACTCTCCATGTTTTCATCCACATACGCTTGTGAATCTTTGTTCTCAGTGATGAATTTTGTTAAGTCTCATAATAGGAGTAGCCTGACGGATGAAAGTAGTAGCTCGTGCATATCTCTGAAGGTCACGAAATATAAACCTGATGTAAAATCTCTGTCATCAGTGATGCAGCAGCAAAAGTCCCACTGATAATATCAAACAGAGTCATAAAGTTTTCTGTTGGACTATCAGTATACATGTATACATTAAAAAATAAATGTATTTTTCATCATCATATACTGTGTTTTTGTCGCTCGAATGAATTTTATTATTTCTTCAAGGTTCTTCACATACGTACACCTTAAGAGATATCAAGTAGGCGTAGCATGTTCTCAAAAAATTAGGGTTGGCATGCAGAAGAATTTTGAGTCAGAGATTTTGCTGGTTTTGGCACGCACTCACAAAAAGGTTGCCCATCCCTACCCTAGTATATTAAATATTGAAATATATTTGTATGTATGTAATATATCATAAGTTAAATATAAATATACATTTTTATATATAAGTTAAATATGAGTTCATACTGATGTGTGATACATATTCACAAATAGATATAAAAATAGATATGTGTATAAACATGTTAGTATATTTTCTATATTATTTATATATTATACACTATAATAGATATAGAAATAATAAATGTACAAAATATATTATCTATATATAAGCAACCATTATGACCGTTTGCTATGATGCACACTGACCACAGGGGGCAGACATTCAATGCAGGAACTGCCTCCTGGTGGTCAGTGCACTCCTACAGCCAACCTCCCCATGGTTCCTCCCCCAAGCTGCCGGCCCTGATTGGCCCCAATTAGGACTGGGCGAGAGGGCCCGAATAGGCCCTGATCTCCAGGCCAAGCTGAGGGACCCCACCCATGCATGAATTCGTGCACGGGGCCTCTAGTGTGGTATATAATATGATATCCTATATAATAAAAGGCTAATATACAAATTGTTCCCTTGACTGGGAGTTCAACTGGGAGTTTGACCAGGGGGCGGGGCTGGCCAGCCAACCACCAGTGGCTCCTCCCCCATGACTGACCTTGTCCCTGATCAGCCCCCCCCAGCCCCAATCAGGGGTGGGGCAAGACGGTCAACTGCCTGTGTGCTCTCCCCTGGGCTGGTGCAGCCCGATCAGCCCCAATCGGGGTGAGTCAGCCGGACTCCACCTGTGCACGAATTCATGCACTGGGCCTCTAGTATTACATATACTGTATATCCTTGCTCTGTTCCAAAGAGGGCCTAGAAGCAGTGTCTCCAACTATAGGATTGCTCAAATAAACTTGAATTTCGGATAAACAATGATGAGTACACACACACACAAATCTATAACTGATACAATAGCTTTGGAAGAATATACAGACAAGAAACTGGAGCTGGGTGGCTGGGGGAGTGAGGTGGGAGCAAGGTAATTTTTCTCTGTGTATCCTTTTACTATATGCATGTATTTCCTCTTCACAAAACAAACATTTCAACAGAAATTAAACAAGCAAATCTATGTAGGTAACTTAATAAACAAAAACATTCTCTAGGAATTAGAAAAAAATGCCTGCCTAACTTTAAAATTTTTCACCTTTTGGGGAAACCACGTAAGCCTTGCATCCTATTTTTATACACCCAGAGCCCATCCTCCTCCATGCGCAGGACTTCTCTGCCCTTCTGGAGATGGGCTTGGGGTCCCCAGGCCAGGCAACCAAACATTTCCTCCCCATGCCCCTCTTCCTGCTGGAGGGCAGGGAGACCAGCTGAAGATCTGGGATAGTGTTCATTTCTCACTTTAATCAGTCTCTTCCTGAGTTAGGCTGGAAAATACATTTCTTCTGGACTATTAGCAGTTGCTGGAAGAGTTGGGGACATTGGGAGCAGCAGGAACAGTGCATGCTGGATGATGCTTCCCAGGTCTGTAGAAGTTTATGGCAATTGTCAGAAAGGAATGCCAAGGACAAGGAATTTCCTCCCACTGAGCAAGTGCAGGACACAGTTGACCAGAAATGCTGCAGGGGAAGTGGGAGGGGACAGTTGGCCTGAAGCAGTCTGCATGGATTGTGCTGAGTCAAAGATATCAGAGGAAAAAGAAAGAAAATATGCAACAAAATCTCTTTTGGTTCAGCCTTGCCAACATAAAAGGGCCTGCCAAGACTTGGTTAGCAGGCTGGGCTTATAGACCTGCTTTCTCTGCTGACCTGGGAACTGAACAGGCCTGGGAAGTCATTGGGGAAGTGGAGTCTAACAGCCCAATTCTCTCTTCTACCTCCAGGTCAGCAGACGTGGGGCATGGACCACCGACCACGTTTTCCTCCTAGGTAAAGGAACCTACACTCTCCCCATGAGAGACTTCTATTTAGAGGACAATGCACTCAGTTTGATATGGAAGTTATAAAGCTGATGAGTAGAGTTCACAATTCCTTTACTTCTGCCTTGTTTCCCAAACCACAGGAAATAATGAAGAAAGATATCAATTTTATAAAGACCTGGGGAAAGTTTATATATTACTAGAGGCCCGGCACACAAAATCGTGCAAGACCCCCACCACATCGGCAGGACCCAGACCCCCGCCTTGCAGTAAGACCCATCAATGCACCTCCTGGTGACCGGTCGTTCGGTTGTTACAGCGTTAGGGCATTATGGCCACTGGCCTTTTATAATACAGATTTTCCACATTCATGTTCCCCTTCTTTGCTCTCTTACGTGAAGGGAGAGCTTCCTAACAAAGCAATCAGATCTACTGCCTTGACAAGGGTGTGCTGGAACTAATCCTGCACTAGTTTGTGGGGAGAAAGAAAAACACCTAAAGAAAACCCCACCTCATGTAGCTCAGAGCATACACTGCCTGCACTATCCCTTTAAAACAACAATAACAAAATCAGGTCTTTGATGCTGTGGTGAGCATCAACCTTAGTCGGGGAGAATGGTCCTATCATCATTATTTATCATTTTAAAGTATCTAATTGTTCTTTCTGAAGACAGAGCTTTAGGCTACTAGAAGTTCCCCATGGGAGGAAATACCCTACCGAGATGCTGAAGCCAGTTTACCAAGAATTTTTAACTATTCAGCAGAAAAGATCAGTGGTACAAGGAAAGGATTATTCAGGGGAGCACACAGTATGTTCCTCTTTATATATGTGACTTTAAACACTTATTAAGGAATCAGTTATACTATAGTGAAGGGACCAATTTGCTGCCACTCTGAAGATGCTTTTTGGGATATTGATTTTTAAGCTATTTATTAATAAACAAAAGACTCAGAAAGAATCTTTGCCCCTCTCCCTTCCCTGCCCAAGAGATTCAGACAGAGAAACCTGCTTCTGGAAGGAGAGTTTAGGATGTTTGCTTTAGCCTAATTTGAATTAAATATGGTAAATAGGGAACTTTAGGCAGGTGCCTGTTAGCTAAATATCCTCTGTGTCCCATTGTTTCTGAGTTGCCTAGCAAGGATTTGCCTGCCATGTATGTTGCCCTCTTCCTCAACTACCTGTAAATCACCCATTTCCATTTCTAAAATCTAATACTCCCTTCCCTCCTCTAGTTCTTCTTTGTTCAAAAATGTCTTATATACCCAATGCTGCCTCACTGTTTTTGGAATGTTCATGGAATTATCATCCTATATAATCAAAGCCCAATATGCAAATCGACCAAACGGTAGAATGACTGGTTGGTGGGGGACGAGGCTAGCGAACGGAGGTCGCCAGGTCAGCCACAGTGGGTGCCAGTGGTCAGAGGGAGGGAATGGCGATTGGGGGGAGGCAGCGACCGGTGGTGGAGGGGCAATTGGGGGTGGGGCCAGCCTCTCACCAGCCGGTGCCATTCCCTGATCTGCCCACTGGTCGCCTCCAGCAGAGGAAGGCCACTGGCAGTGGTGGCGATCAGCCTGCCAATCACTTCCCGCAGAGGGAGGCCAGACTGCAGCTTAGGCCTGCTTCCTGTGCAGAGCGGGCCTAAGCTGTCAGTGGGACATCCCGCAAGGGCTCCCAGACTGCAAGAGAGCACAGGCTGGGCTGAGGGACCACCCCAAGTGCATGAATTTTCATGCACTGGGCTTCTAGTGCCTATATAAAAATTTAATGTGCATGTGTTAAACTTTGATTTTCTCCTGTTACTCTGCCTCTGTTAATTTGATAGCCCAGCCAGAAGAACATAGAAGGTGGGAGGATAAGTATTAATATTTTTTTAGCCCCCACCATAGCTTTTGATACTTCTATCTTCAACAAGTGTTTGATTCATTGGCATACAAAAATGACTCAAAAATAAGTTTTCCTATCTGCTTATATAGCTTGGTAGTTTTAAAAAAAATTCTCATTCATTTTGATGAAGCTCATAAAAATTTTATTTTTACATTAAAAAAATATATTTCTCTTAATGTTTTTGAATGCCTTTGACATTGTTACTGAGACCCTAATGTTAGAGTCCACCTGCCTGCATGTACTAGCCCAAAGACATGCATGAGCAGGAGTTTGCAGTATAAAAAGAAAAATAGTTTAATATTGAGTTGGCCCATCCAGAAATGGGGAGTTTATGCTCTAAAGACCTAACTCCCAGATGGTGTGTGAAAGGCGCGCCGCCCGCCTCTCCGGGCGGTGCGGGAGGAGGAGTCTGGCCGCTGGGCTCTGAAATCCCTCCGCCCCGCCGTAGGGCCTGGCCTCCCCGGAGCGGGTCCGAGTGTCCAGCCCGGCTGCGTGGTGGCCGGTGGCGGGCCGAGGGGTGGGGACGGGCGGCGACCGACCATGGGGGAGGTCATGGGAGTGGAAGGCCTCACTGCCTGGCTCTTTCCTCCCTTCCCCCTTGGTCGGCTCCCCGCTTGCCCGCGCTGGGGCCGGGGGTCCATGCAGCCCTTGGGGCCCGGTCGGGGGGACCGGGGCCTGCGTGGGCCGACCGTCGGGCCCCATGGGGGGGGGCATTGGCTCCCCGGCCCACGGGGGGAGCCCGGCGCGGGCTGCCACCCGCCCGCTGCCCCCCGGACCGGGCCCAGTGCAGCAGCGGCGGCAGCGGAGTGGGGCGCGTGCCCTAGCTCGGGGAGGCCGCCATGCTGCAGTGCACCGGCCCCATGGGCCAGGCCTGCTCTGAGCGGATGCTGCTCCTCCAGGGCTGGGCCACTCCACCGGCCGCACCCCGTTTGCTGGGCCTGTGCCGCCCAGACGCGCTGGAGTCCCAGTCTGCCCGCAGGCCGGCTGCAGGTGCTGTGCGGGAGGGCCATCCTGCCTTGTGGTGAGTTCGAGCGGTAGCAGCAGGAGCCGGACAAGGACTGCGCCCTCCATCTTGCCTTGGTTCCTCCATCTTGGGACAGAGCCATGTGCGCCCTCCATCTTGCCTTGGGTTCTCCATTTTGGGACTGTGCCATGTGCTTCCTCACGGGAAGAAGCCGCTGCTAGCCACACCCAGGATTTCTCTGGACTAACCAATAATAATCAAGGGAAGTGCACGCCATCACTATGACCACATCCTGTACCGACTTGCACCTGGCCAATCGGTGGGGCCCACAGTCCCCTCTCCTGCCCTCACTCCACCCCCCTTTAAAACTCCCTGTCCCATCAGGCCTTTCTCTCTCTCGGCCACTGGAGCTTACCATTGCATCGGTGAGTGTGGCAGGGGAGCCAAACCTAGGTTTGAAATAAATGACTCTTTGCTTTTGCATCGGACTGACTGGCTCCCTGGAGGTCTTGGGAACTTTGAAATCTGGGCACAACAGTGTGTAGGTTACAGATTATACAGGGCAAAATCAAAAGACACCATGGATTGGGGGTTACAGGTTGTGCTGGAGGCTGATTGGACAGAGGTGAAGTAAGAGTAATGAATCATTTCTTCAGGTCTTGATGGCAGTTCTGAGGTACGTTTCCATGTTTCTCAGTCTGGTTTCATGGGAAAGTAGCCAGGCCATTGTTCCACCTTAAGGCTCAGGAGCTAAAATATGCCTTGGGTCAAGATGTTATCTTTAGCCTGCCAGAGGTCCATACCTGTAGTCTTCTGCTGCCTCAGGAGTTGCTAATTATGGGGCGAAATGCTAGGTCTCTGAGGGATATATACATTTGTGCACTGGGGGGGGGGGGGGGCTCTCAGCCTGGCCTGTGCCCTCTCACAGTCTGGGACCCCTTGGGGGATGTCTGATTGCTGGCTTAGGTCCATTCCCCAGAACTGGATTGTCTGGCATTGGAGCAAGAACTCAGGGTCAGCGTTCTCCCAGACAGGAGTGCACACAAGGGTCATTATTCCTATGCTGAGACCTCCCAATTTGCAGAGATTCCTGCAGCCACATCTGAGTTTCCATCAGTGTGACTTACACTGTTCCCTTTGCCCTGGGGATTCCCTGAGACCCTGCCCCACTCAATTTGCATCAAGCAGTCGGATATCCCCCGAGGGGTTCTTACCTCTGCCGCAGAGGTGAGAGAGGCTCCCACCACCACCTCTGCACTTGCCAGCCATGGGCCTGGCTTCTGGCTGAGCGGCGCTCCCCCTGTGGGTGCGCACTGACCACCAGGGGTAGCTCCTGCATTGAGCGTCTGCCCCCTGGTGGTCAGTGCCCATCATAGTGACCGGTCATTCAGCTGTTCAGTCGATTTGCATATTAGCCTTTTATTATATAGGATATGGCTAAGCAACTGTCCGACTGTTTGCCAGTTCGACCAGGGGGCAGACGCTCCAACTGGTAGCTATGTTACACACTGACCACCGGGGGGCAGACACTCAATGCAGGAGGTGCTGAGCTGTGGTGACTTGGCATCTGCAGTTCTCAGGTGACGTACCGGGAACCAGAGAGAAGGGAGCCTGATTCTGGGGTGCATCACCAGAGAACACCCTCTCGCAATCCAGGACCCTTCAGGGTATGTCAGAGAGCCGGTTTCGGCTGAGGCTGATCCCCGCAGGCCAGGTCAAAGGACCCCACCAGTGTACGAATCTGTGCACCAGGCCTCTAGTATATAATCATTGTTGGAAGTGGAGTTCTTGGAGCACCTTGAGGAAAAGAATTTCCTGAGGATTCCATGGGAGGGTGGTGTTTGGTGGAAAGCTTTACTGATGATGTAAAAGTAAGGGGGTTCACCTCCAAAGTCCCATCTCCATCCGTCCTGCCATGGAAGAAGTCCAATCTTGTCTTCATCAGGGCCAAGACAAAAGCAAATGTCCAGAGTTTCTGCTTCATATGAAAGTACAGTGCAGCATCTGGCTAGCTTAGCTTGTGTTCCCAGCTGTAGTTCAAAGTGTGTGGGGCACCCATGGCCATGGGCCATGAGGCTGTGCAAGGCCACATGGCTATGGAGCGAGAACAGGCAAGCGCATGGGCCAGTGTGAGTCATGGAGCAAGAGAGAGCAAAACCAAACAAGAGTGAACAAGAGAGTTGGAACTCTTTGGGGATTTTAACTTTCCAAGATTTTGAACACTTCTGATGAGGTCCATCCCCTAGCCAGTGGGCAGCAAACTCATTAGTCAACAGAGCCCAATATCAACAATACAACGATTGAAATTTCTTTTGAGATACAAATTTTTTAAACTTAAACTATATAGGTAGGTACATTGTTATTAACTTAATTAGGGTACTCCTAAGGCTTAGGAAGAGCCACACTCAAGGGGCAAAGAGCTGCATGTGGCTCTCAAGCCGCAGTTTGTGGACCACAGCCTAGGCGATCCATTGTTCCCCAGGCTAGACTGACAGGCAAGCATCTCCCCTGTCCCTCCACGACTTCTACTGCATGTGTGCCCACCTCTCCCTTTGTTTGATCCCTCCTCCAGTGACCTGCAGGGGCGGGGGGTGGGGGGGGGGGTTGGAGAGGGAGAAAGAGAGATGGGGGAGAGATGGTATCTAGAGCTAGGATTTAAAGCTAAATTTAATAAGGACCTTTGGTTTCAACATAAGAGTAACATCCCCTTTCTCTCAAAACAATATTCATTTGAACATATTTGGCTAAAAACATGTGGAACTCTAAATAAGTTTCACTTCAGATAATACAGAAAAACATACAAGATTTGCATACATGAAGAGCCTTGGGATTTAATAAAGCGGAAACCAAGAAATGTCTACGACTTGAACTTTGGCCTGACTTCCTCAGATCTCAAATTTTCTTGCCCAGATGTTAAAGACTCAAGAGCACCGTTGTCTGAGGGGAACAACTTCTCTAGCTCTTTCTTCATCAATTACAGGATCATCTCTCCACTGGTCTGGTTTGGGCTTCCTGTTGGCACACTGACTCTCCATCTAGTGGTCATGCAAATAATCTAAAAGTTGGGAACATTTTATAGGTGAAATTATAGGACATTCAATTCACCCCTTGTTATGACATATGGGGAAACCGCGACCTAGAGAGATGAAGCAAAGCATTCTTGGCATGTAGCTGGTTATGGCAGAACCGGGGCTAGAACCTGACCTCCTGCCTCCAGCCCACTTTCTCAGCCACATTCTCTGCGTTCCCCACTTGTCTTTCCTCCCCTGATTTTACCCAGGTAGACACTGTACAATCCTATTCAACATTATATGACTCCCCAGGAATTTAAACATCTTGGCATTCAAATCTAATGTAAAAAAATTAGCAGGGAACTGCCTGGTCAACGTGGCTCAGTGGTTGAGCATCGACCTATGAACCAGGAAGTCACAGTTCGATTGCTGGTCGGGGCACATGCCCGTGTTGCAGGCTCGATCCCCATTGTGGGGCATGCAGGAGGCAGCTGATTCATGATTCTCTCTCATCATTGATGTTTTTCTCTCTCCCTCTCCCTTTCTCTCTGAAATCAATAAAAATATACTTTAAAAAAATAAGCAGGGAACTTAAAAAATGGACACAATAATTATAAATATAACAATAGAGAAAAATTATACACGTCCATTGTATGAATTGTAAGGTTAGTATACTTTTTTAAATAAGGTTTGTATACTTTAACATTCAATTATCAGATTTGTTGAAGGAATGGAAGACAGCAGTTTTAGTGAAGGAAGAATCCATGGAAGAGATGGAAATCTATTATCTTCTTGAAATGAGGAGAATAAGATGGAAGAAGTTTGTGGGTACAGCATTCCAGGAACATAGAAAAGCATGATAAAATAATTACTCATATTATGAAGAGGTTGGTTGGATTCCCTAGACAGATGCTAGGAATTTAAAAAATATTTTCCTGTTATTTTACTTATTAATAGATTTTTTAAGTATACAATAAAAATTTTGACATATGTTTCCACCAGGAAAGCCATTGCCACAATCAAGATAATAAACATGTCCAAAGTCCTTGTGACCCCTTGTAATACTTACTCTTCCCTCCGGCCCCTCCCCACTCAGATCATCCCTGATCTGCTTTCTGTCATGCTAGATGAGTTTGCATTTTCTAGAATATTAATGCATTTTAAATTATTTATTTTAAAATTATTTTAAACTTTATAGAAAAATTGCAAGAATAGCACAAGAACTTCCATACATTCTTCATCCAGATTCTCCAACTGTTAACATTTTACCATATTTGTTTTATTGTTTTATCTATATACTTATATGTATATTGTTATTATTTTTCCTGAACCAGTTGAAAGCAGTTGCAGACATGATGCCCCATTGCATTTTATTACTTCAATGTGATTGCCTTAAAATTCGGACACTTACATAACCAGAGTGAACATCTTGAGGTCAGGAAATGAATATTGCTGTAACTGCCTTCTAATCCATAGACCACCCCCCCCCCCTTCAAATTTCAGCAGGTGTCTCAGTAATGCCCTTCCTAATTTCAGAATCCAACCCAGGATCCTGCGTTGTATTTAGGCACTATGACCTTTCTAGTCTCCCTCAATTTGGAACATTTCCTCATTCTTTCCTTGTTTTTCACAACTTTGACATTTTTAAAAAGAGAGCAGGCTAATTACTTTGTAGAATGTCCCTTGCCTTGGATTTGTATTACTAGATTCGGCTAATGGATTTTTGTTAGGAATTTCACGGAAGTGATGCTGTTTTCTCAGTATCGGGAGTAATTTAATGTAAATGTATCCTGTTATATTTCATTACTTGATTAAGATGGTGTTGTTAGTTTGTCCATTCCAAAGATAATTAGTAAGGGTTTTGTTTTTATTTATTAATAAGTAGGTAAATATTTGGGGGAGCTATTTTGAGACTATGTCCATATCCTCATCCAATGTTCACCTCCCAGTTTTACCATCCAATGATAAAAAAAAATCACAAGATCTTATCTTCCTTAGCCAAGGACAGTTAGGAGCAAATGGTTTACTGCTCAGACCTTACTGGGCAGACCCACCTCAGCCCAGTCCCAATTCCTCTTCTGTGACATTCTTTGAAGGTGAAACTAACCAGAGAATGGCCCTGATCCCTCTACAAGCTCATTTTGATGTAACAGCATATTAAAGGGCACACCTGGAAAACTGATGAATATTCTATTTGAGATCCCTCCCTGAGGCCTCCCCTGCCTTTAGAAAAGATAAAAACCCTTAAGACAAAGGACCCAGTGCATGCTCTCTTTTGCTTAAGCATGCCTGCCCCTTCTCCGCTTCTTTCCACCAGTCGGCATACCCTGGCATTCTGAAGTCACAGAATGCATGATGAATTGCACTCAGCATGGATTCTCCCTTGGCCCTAGAGATCATCCCTGAACTTAAAAGACTGGCCAGCTGAATCCCGGTAGGGTAGCTCGTCTCCTGTGGGCACTCTTCAAAACCCAGACAATGGCTTTTAGTCTGTCAAGCTGCTGCTTTCAGAGGCACAAATCTGTGACTGTCTAGGGGAAGGCCGTAAAGGTGCTGCTGTGTGGACGAGGCAGGAGGAGCTGGGGGTGAGGTTAAGGTTCCCCGAAGACCGAGTCTCTGCATTCTCTACCCACCTCCTACCTGGCCTCTGCCCAAGAGCGACTGTTCTATGCTGCTCACTTGCTACCAAGAACACAGGAAGTGGGGGTGTGCACCTTCTGATGTTAGATTGAGGATGTGGAAAGTCTTGCTGCAATGATCACAAGTAGAAAACTTTTCTAAGCCATTTGTGAACTGTATTCCCAAGGCATTGGCTAAATGGATTCCAGCAGCAACAGCAGCAGCAGCCCCCAGAAAAACTCAAAGAAGCTTTAGTTTCTGCAATGTTAATGCCTGCCCCATGAACATTTCCCCAAAGTAGGCTTGGGGCAGGCGACTCCCTGCCAAGGGTCCTGAACAGTAGGGAGAGGAAGGGTCAGAAGCTGTGCTCTGTGCATTGCTTGCTTGTCAAGACTCATGCTGTTTTCTGCCTGAAGGGAGCTGTGTGGTCTCTGCAGGGTGCTAGGAAGCCTTGGATGGGACTTTTTGCAACTTAATTCTTGCTCATCATTGAGTTATTGCTAGCTCTATTCATTTTACCACATTTTTTAAATTGTATTTTTACTGTGTTCTGGGCTCTGTGCGTACTCTTTTTTCCCCCTTTAAGTCCTCACTCTAGGATATAAATTTATTGATTTTAGAGAGAGAATAAGGGAGATGGAGAGAGAGAGAAACATCGATGTGAAAGAGAAACATTGGTAAGCTGCCTCCTGTACACACGATGCCTGGGGATCAAACCTGCAACCTGGGTATGTGCCCTGACTGGGAATCAAACCTGTGACCTTTCAGTGTAGGAGACCATGCTTCAACCAACTAAGCCACAGCACACTTCATCTTAAAGGGCTGATCGATAGGAGTAAGTCTGTCTTTGTCCTGAAAATGCTCACACTCCGCTGTGTGGTTAAGAGCAAGGTTGGCTGAATATCCGCTAGACACACTAAGAAGGCACTTGGGAAACTAGAAAAGCAGAGGAACAAAGTTTTTGGGTTTTGTTTTAAAAAAAATAATGTTTTTCTCCCAAAGCATATTTTAATTGTAGAAAGTATGAATGTTACTGTTCAACTTTTAGGACACCAAAATATTTAAAGATTTATAGATTTCAACCTGGCTCTGTAGTGCTATGCCCAGATTTCAAGACCCCCAAAAGACCACCACCAGGGAGCCAGCCGAGTCCAATGTAAAAGCAAAGAGTCTTTATTCAAACTAGTTTGCCCCCCCCCCCGCTCCCCCCCGCTCCCGTCAGCCACACTCACTGACGCAACGGCCAGCAGCCAAGAGAGCGCCAGAGCCCCGTGGGAAGAGGGGTTTAATAGTAAGGGGAGGAGAGATGACTGTGGGCCCTGCTGATTGGCCAGGTGCAAGTCGGTGTTTCGTTACACAGGATGTGGTCATATCTATTCCTTGATTGTCATTGGTTAGTTTAAAGAAATCCTAGGTGTGGCTAGCAGAGGCTTGGGTTTCTTCCGGAAAGGAGCTCTTTGCTGAGCACATGGCTCTGCCCAAAAATGGAGGATTCAGGGCAAGATGGAGGGCATAGCCCTCGCCCTTTCAGTAGCAGATATGAAAAATATGTACACAAATAATTCTAACATAAAAAAGAATGTGATCAACACCACTGGGAGTACCAAAGTGCCAATGTATTGAGAGACAGAGGGACCACTGAGTCTGTATGGAAGAGGCAGTAATACCGTTGTGATTAGCTAGTTATTAATAATAGGAAAGGAGCAAAGGGGGAAGGCCAGACATGATAGGGATGTCATGTGGGCAGCTTCACCAGGAAGCTGCAACTTTGCACTCCCCAGGGAATCACATAGAGAAGTTAGTGACATGGCCAGTAAAGTTGGGGTGACATACGGAAAATACTATCAGTCACACCTGAGAACAAAGACCATTGGCAAGGATGGGCAGGCAACTGCAAGCACATGAACATTTGACTCTCCTCCTTTGTTCCTGCCTGTGTTTCCTTCATAGCCTGTGCATCCCAAAGGCAATGGACTGATGGACTGCAGCAGGGAACACAAGCCAAGCTATCCTGATGCTGTACTGGACCAGGCTCCAGCATGGAAAAGAAACTCTGGACACTGGCTCTGATTTTAGCTTTACTGAAACCCAGCTACATTTTTCCTATGACTGGGCAAAGAGAAATGGAACTTCGGAAACTCAGAGATTTAATTCAACACAAATAAAAATCACTCGTTCTCCCGTGCAAGTCTCAGAAGATTCATTTCCTAAGGATATTGCAAGAACCCCACCCCCCAGTAACAACTGGGTGAGAGGAGCCCCTCTCTCGTCTGTTAACAGCAATATTGAAGTGAACTTTGATGGATAGGTAGAAGGGGTTGGATCTCTAAATCTATTCAAACTCTTTATTTGTGATATGGAAGTGGCCAGGATGGGCAAGGATGATCCAGGCAAAAGGACTACCTTGGGAGCCCAGAGGCATTCTGGGGAAATCATGAGCTTTCTCTTGTGCTTGGAGAAAAAGGGGCGTAGGAGGTCAAGGACTTCAGGACCCAGGCTGGCCTAGTTTGCTGCAGCAGAAAGGGTTCCTTAGGCTTCCTTCACTCTCCTCGATCCCAGACACTGCTTCCATTCCACAGAGCAATCTGCCCAGGGGCAAAGGAAGGCTTGTCCTCCCTGAACCTGACTGCTCAGGCGAAAGGGGAACCACTATATGGCTTTCTTGCTTGATGTGCCTAGTGCTCAGCTCAATTGCTCGTGTTCCTAGACTGCTTCTGTTTACTTAGACCTGACCTTTAAAGGATGACATCTGAGCCAGCAGAGCCGAGCTCCCTGTGCAAAGTACATTGAGTTCATGACTGTGTCAGAGCTGCAGACATTTCCTTTTGTCTGTGAGCTGCATGACCAATGTGCTTGGCCTCATTGAGAATGAAGTAGGAACATGGGAATGTTTTCAAAGGCATCAACTGGTGCTGCTTGGACAGAGGAGAACCACCACGTGAAAATACCACAAGGCTTCTTCCTGGTGCAGGGCAGACCAGTTTCCAAGTGTGACCTTGTCTTCGGGGCCTCCCTTTATAAATCCTGCTGCCGGCAAGGAATACCCTTCTGGAGAATACCTGTGTCTTCCTCTGGCGCCCTTGCATGCCGGGGTTCTTGTTCCAGCATCTAGAAGGGTTCAGCAATCTGAAGAAGGGCTATGTTTAACTTAATAAAGAGTCTAGAGACAAAGCATAATTTTGAAAGACATTTGGGGGTCAGAGGAGTCTAGCTAAAGAAACCAAGATCTCCTTGTCTCATGACTCCTTGCTATTTATTAACACAAATTGTCCTAAGGCAAGGTGGAGATATACACTTCAAAGGGTCAGGATTTCCTATACAGAGGCATTGTCAGATTTGGGGGAATTAGCCTATGGTTGTTCAGGTGTTTGGCCAGTAGGAGGCAATAACATGTAGATTAAGATGCCCTGAGCTGTTTGGCAGCAAGCAATCATCCCTTTTCAGGTTTGTGGAAATGCCTTTACCACTCCAGATGGTTCAGCCCATGCTTACATGCTGGAATTGGCTTCCAGCACTTGCGTATTACTGAAACTTCCATATGCATTTTATTCACAGAGTTATGATGATTTCTTCCTATCCAACTTTATTTCCTCCTTGATCTTGTTCCTCTTGCCCTGTTTCTATCCAGAGTGAAAGCCAATATTATTAACACAGGGAAATTGATGGTAACTTAAGGGGTGCAGTTCTAGGAGCCATCGACCCACTGACAGAAGTTCTGTGTAGTCCCAGAAAGAGAAGTATGTCTAAACATACCATAACAAACTCAACAGAGCTGGCTGAAGATGAAGATGAAGTGTTACCAGATAAGATAAGGAGTTTAAATGTAAAACATTTGCAAGTCTAAAACACACTTGCACACCTCTTCCTCTTTGGGACTTGCAAAGAATTATTAGATTTGCATAATAATTCTAGTTGCCAGTTAGCACAGGAAGCAAGTGTTAGATGTTAAAAACTGTTAACTGTTCATGGACCAACATAAATTGAGTCATGGGGGGAGGGAGTTCTTAAGTTTGCTGTTTCGTATCTCTATTGCTCCCATGAAATACATTTACTCTAGATTAATATTTGAGATTGCCCAACACTTGTTTCCTCACTTTTACAATGAGGAAATTGGACTAAGCATCCTCCCATTTTTGCCAATCTGTAGCTACAGAAGAGAACACTGCATAGAATAGTAAATTCTGCCTTAGAATTCAGCATTGCCTTTGATCCTTATAGTTGTGTGATCTGAACACCATAATTTTTTCCTCTCTGGACCTCACTTTATGTGTAAAGTTATGGGATTGGCCTCTATATTCTTTATTGACCCATTGAATTCTAATGTTTTGTAGTTTTCCTCTGTTTGGGTACAAATCTTACCCTTCCTGTTTTTGTGTTCTATTCCCATGTTAAAAAGAAAGGGCAGGGAGTTGGGAGAAGCCTGGTATTCATTATCATTAATTTTCTCTCAGTATCTCACTCTGTTTTATCTTCTTGTTCATTCCTTTCTCTCCCCTTACCCACCCTCCCCAATTTTCTTTTGGATTATCTAGATAACTGGGAAAGTTTCCTCATAATCGACTTTGCAGATCCAGCTTGGATGGGCATCCACTGCCCTAATCTACTTTATAATGGAGCTTAGTCCTTCTCAAATTTTCTGTGTAATTAAAAAATATATATATTTATTTAAAATACAAATTTAGCCTGGCCAGCGTGGCTCAATGGTTGCGCATCAACCTATGAACCAGGAGGCCATGATTTGATTCCCCGTCAGGGCACATGCCTGATTTGTGGGCTCACTTCCCTGGGTGGGGTGTGCAGTAGTCAGCCGGTCAATGATTCTCTCTCATCATTGATGTTTCTATCTCTCTCTTCCTCGCCCTTCCTCTCTGAAATCAATAAAAATATATTTAAAAAATATAAATTTATAAGCTCCTCTTCCAATATTTCAGATTCATTGGTCTAGAATGGAGCCGAAGGATGCACATTAAGCCCCCAGGTGTTTCTGATGCAATAGTCTGTGGACTTCACTTTAAAAACCATGCGTCCAGCTTCTGACTGTCTCTTCTTTCTCTTGTCCCAGTTCTCATCACCTCTTTCCCCTGTGCTGCATATGCTACACGGGTTCTACCTTTGCCGAATTTTTTGCAGAGTATTTTTAATGTAATAGGACTATGTGAAAAGTAGATTACAGGGGCCTGAAGAATAGAAAGGGTCAGATTCAGTTGAAGAGTTTATTATTAAAAAGATAGGAGGGAAAGAAAATATGGGCAAACACCAGGAAAGTGTGAGGGGGAAGGGAGGGACTGCCAGGGAGCAGGAGTTGAAAGGGTTGATGTGGCTGATAAAGAAGACAGTGGTGGAAATCCTACCTTTGCAACAACATGGATAGAACTTGATGGCATGATGCTAAGTAAAATAAGTGAGACAGAGAAAGACAAATACAGCCTGATCTCGCTTATATGTTGAATCTGCAAAAACAAACAAACAACAACTCATAGAAGCAGAGCACAGCTGGGGGTTGCCAGAGGTGGGGCATAGTGGGTGGGTGAAATGGGTGAAAGGGTCAAAAAGTACAAACTTCCAGTTACAAAATAAATACATCCTGGGATATAATGTACAGCATGGTGACTCTAGTTAATAACACTGCATTGTGTATTTGAAAGTTGCTAAGAGAGTGCAAGTTCTTGCATGTTCTTAAAAGTTCTCATTACAAGAAAAAAACTTGTCACTGTGTATGGTGATAGATGTTAATTAGGTTTATTGTGGCTATCATTTTATAATATATACACACTGAATCGTTATGCTTTCTACCTGAAACTATGCTATATGCCAATTATATCTCAATAATAATAATAATAATAATAATCATAGAAGACAGCGGTGTCATCTGTTATGTGTAAGGGAGCAGGCTAAGTGGTTAAGGAGATTGAAGTAAAATTTTAATAATTCTTCTGGGAATTTCAATAGTAAATCAGTTAGGGGTAAACAAAAAAATGATTGAGGCTTTGCTGGTCAGATGCACAGAGTCTTAAACTTGGAAGAATAGAAAAGATAGATCAAATTGAATTTGATGCTTAGATTTCCCCTGTGACATCCCTGCCAATTGACAGGAAATTATTGTCCCTCAGCTCAGAATGTTCTTCCTTTCTATAATTGCTCCCTTTGTCTAGGTGTACTACACAAGGCCGGCCTATCCACCTCGTACATGGCAGACCTTCAAATGCTGGAAGATGCTGAGCTATTGACACCACGCCTTCTCCTTGGTTAGTGTCCCTCGTCTTTCTGGTTATGCTTTACTTATTCCATGTCCTGCCTCCATTCCTGTTTCTCTACTCAGATTATATTTTTCTTTGTCTATCTCCACTTTTGGTTCTCTTGACATGGCATGACCAGGGGAGACTAGAGTAGAATCATTACCTTTTAGAGTCTAGATGTTGTAAATTTGCTAAGATAACCTAAGATTACACTAGCGGCTGGGGTGGGAGAGGAGCATGAGAGGTAAAAGTACATTGACTATTGACTATGCCAAGTTTGTTGTCCACTAAAATGTTCATATTTTCTCTTCATATCCTTCTGCTAAACCATATCACACCCAGACTATATGCAGCTGAGATGTTATAGTGGCTCATTTGCCTCATTGTTCTATCGATTCAATAAAAAATATCATGAACGTGAAATGAAGTCAAAGGCTTTCCTGTGCTAATATTCAGCTAAGGCCTGAAAAGTGCTAGTAATCTCTATGATTTCAGATTAGATCGAGGTCCTTCAATTTCCCACTTAGGTGCCACCATAGTAGCTTCCTATTCCAGTTTGCTGCCCAACAGATTGCAAACTACATCTGGGCCAAACCTTATGTCACCAACACTCCCTTATATAGGAGATGCTCATAACTGTGTGATGGTCTGGTGAGCAAACACAGTGAAGGGTCTAGCATGCAAGCCTGTGGATCTAGGTAATGGTATTCAATGACTAATAACATCCCCAGAAAAAATCAGCCTATTAAGTGCCTTCCAAGCAAGAACCCACCCTACCTATAGGTAAAAAGAAGTTTAGGAGATATATCAATTCATCACTGTGTTATATGTTTGAGTCTTATTTCGACCACAATTCAAACAAACAAATGGAAAACATATTCTAAGAAAATTAGAGAAATGTGAGCACTATTTAATGACACCAAGGGATTTTTTAATATTTTAGGTTTAATAATAGCAAAATCTATTCTGTTTCATCAACCTATATTTGTCAGTATTATACTATATTAAGTACCGTAGGAAGGGCCACACTCAAGGGGCCAAAAAGCCGCATGTGGCTCGCGAGCCACAGTTTGCCGACCATGGATATAACCCATTGACCCCACTCTTAAGAAAAATAAAACAGATGTCCACCAAAGCCTATTTGAAAATGTTTAGAGAAGATTCAGTCATAATAGCCTCAAACTAGGAACAATCTAAATGTCCATTAGTGAATGAAAGCATAAACAAATTGTGGTACACCCATACAGTGGCATACTACTCAGTAATAAAAAGGAACAAAGTATGGGTCCCCCTGTGGATAAACCTCAAGAGCATTTCTTTAAGTGAAAGCAGTCAGACATAAAAGACTAAGTACTATATGATTCCATTTATGTGACATCCTAGAAAAGGCAAAAAGATAAAAATAGAAATCAGGCCATTGAAGCCAAGAGTTGAGAGAGAAGGGTGGGGATTGACTTTGAAGACAAGGAAACTCATTGGTGTGATAAAATTTTTCTGTATCCTAGTTGTGATGATGAACAACTGTGTTTAAGTGTTAAACCTCATTAAGCTACACAGTTAAAAAATATAAATGTTATTGTATATAAATTATAATTCAACAAATCCCACAAAAATAATTAATAAATCGGAACAGGGCACAAAAGTTATATATGCTCCCAGAACTTTACTGGGACTGTCAATTTATATGCTAATTACTCTTCATATGGCTAAAAACGATTCATGCTTGCCTATAATACTGCACTGAGACCACAGCTATAGCTTTACATGGTGAAGAAAGGGAAGCAGGACCCAGCCAGGTATGGCTCAGTAGTTGAGCATTGACCCAGGAACTAAGAGGTCACCAGTTTGATTCTGATCAGGGCATATGCCCTGCTTGCGGGCTCAATCCCCTGAAGTCAGTCAATGATTTTCTATCATCATTGATCTTTTGATCTCTCTCTCCCTCTTCCTCCCTTTCTGAAATCAATAAAAATATATTTTTCAAAAATTAAAAAAAAGAAAAGAAGCAGGGGGTAAAATGAGAAACACACTGAAGCTGGATATTTGGAATTAAAAAGGAGTCTGATCTGTTGAATAACCTTCATGATGGTGAAATTTATGAATACCCCACCCAATGTTGACTAAGTACGTATGAAGCAAAATTGTTCTGGTTTGCTGCAACGACCAACGTACAGACATTTTTCAGATTCTACAGAGAGTAGCTGTAAGAAATTGGAAATTGCAAAACAGTGACTTCTTACGGGAGAGTCTTTACCTGTAGCCTTCAACCCTCCTTCAGGGCTCCATCTTCCTTTCCTTTCAGGAAAATGCTTTGGAAAATGCACTATCTGAGATTGGGAACTTCATGGGACATTTCCTTGAAGAGAGTGGGCCTTGAAGAAAGAAATGCTTAACACAAAGAGATTTCTTTTTAATGGTTCATCACTTCAGTGGAGGAAGACTGGATCCTTTGATTGTGTTACCTCAGTGATAATCTCCTCTGCTGATGCACTCATTCCAGGCATTATTTAGAGATAATTCTGGAATTCTATCCAGTGAGTCTTGTTAAGTATTTTAGAAAAGATAGGTTAGGCGGTGGAGATGTACTAGGTGGTGCCTCATCTGGCTGTTATCATGGGCGCCATCCTTTGATAGCTTTCCTTGTACTCTTGGTTTGGTTGATGGGTTTAGTTAATTTTAGGTCTATTCTCAGAGGTTAATTTAAGGTTCGACTATTAGTCCTTTGTCTCAAGTTTCATGTTCTCCTCTGGTGATGTAATTCTTTTCCACAGCTTCAATTACCACCAATATGCTACCAGTTACCAAATTCATCTGTCTTCTGTCAAGAACCTGATACCGGACCAACTATTGGCATCTCCACTGGAATGTCACACAGACTCTAATGTAATGTATACGTCCTGTCATATTCCTTATTTAAGTGATGGCTCAAAGATCAACCCCCTCATCAAAGTCAGACAATTGAGATTCATCTATCTCTCCTCCCTTTTTCATAGCCTCTATATTCAATCAGGTTCCAAATCCTACTGAGTCTGACGTCTTTATATTTTAAAACACTTGCTTTCATCCAAATTTATTGCTCTGGTCCCTATTACCTCTTACACCGATGATGAAAACGCTTTCCCGCCTACTTTATCTGCCTGTATTGGACATTTCACTGTTATTTCTTGACCTTGCCAGAATCTAGCTCCTTACTTGCTACTTGGGGGATTTTCTAGTTGTTCCACACTATGCATTTCCTTTCTTCCATAGTAAGAGGATTTGAACGGACCACATGGCCACACAGAATTCTGACTCCATTTGTCGCTTTCCTTGCAGCTAGATGTGGCTATGTCACCAAGTCCTGGACACTGGCTTGTCAGTGGAAGTGAAATATGAAACTCGCAGTTTGTGTTCTTAAAAGAAAGAAGCATGCCATCTCATTTTCCCCCTCCTTCTTCCTGTGGCTAGAATGCAAAAGTGATGGTGGGAACTGGAGCAGCTCTCTTGGGCCACGAAATGGAAACTATGTGCGGGGTAAAAATCCAGGGGGGTTGGATCAGGGCTGACTTCACAGTAAAGAGCTGCCCAACCAACTGGTGCCGTTACATGAGGGAGAAATAAAGTCGTCATTAACTTTGATATTTGTTACAGCAGCCAAACAGGTAGCCTAAGTAATACTCCGTTCAGGAAGTCACAACTACCTAGCAACCAAGGCATGGGCCGAAGGCTGACAATCCCATGCTCCTACTCGGGTGAGTAGGGCTAATTCAGGACATCAGTGGCAGTGATGCCCTTCTGCAGCCAAATCTTGGTCAGACTGTGCCAACTATGAGACAACTGCTGTGCCTCCTCCAGACTGCCTTCGCTCCTGCCCGCCTCCACGCTGCTCTTCCAGACACTTGAGGATTTGGTGTACTCCTGATATCCTGCCAATAAATCCCCCCTTTTAATTTGAGTCGATTAGATTTATGTGACTTGCAACAACAATAAATTTCCAAAGGGAGGCACTGAAGCTCAATTTCCCTTTTTCTGCGGGCGTGGTATTTGTTTAGAGATGTCGAATCCCGCACTCTCCTGCTTAACACCCACCAGTAGCTCTCCAACTATTTCCTGCAGGATAACCTCCACAGCGTGGCATGTGACGCCTCCTAGGATCTGGCCCCAGCCTCCCTCCCCAGCTTTCTCTCTTGCTGCCTCTTTCTCTGCCTTGCATTACAAGGTTCAGCCGTACTAAGTCACTTGGCAGACACTCACCTCTCCTTCTGCCTGGAACTCCCAGCTCCTCCTTCTCATACCTGCTCATCAACTCGCATTTATAGAGATAACTTGGGGTTTCTCACCTCAATAAAGCTTTCCTAATCCCTCTACCTGGCCTCCCCTAGTTGATTGCCAACTCTGTCCTCTAGGCTGCACACTTGCTCCTTTTGTGACCATGCTTCCACCCCTCACCAGGATCTCTTTGTGCTCATCTGTCTTCATGATACCTCTTCCAGCCTGTGCTGTTTTTCTATTTCTAGCATCTCTTATATGGTTGGTGCTTGATATATATTAAGTGAAAGTAAACCATCTTTCTGTAAAATATTAAAAAGTTTCAAAATAAATCAGTAGGTGGCACCCAAGATCTTCTGCTAAAGCCAACTATTGCACTTGTATGTTTGTTTGTTTTTTTATAACCAACATGAGCCAGCAGGTGGCACTCACTGTCAGAAACATCTTTCTCTTTCATTAAGTCCCTCCCTGCTTCCTGTTCTCCTTCCCAATCTCCTTTTAGGAAAGAGTGGACGCAGGGTATGTCATTATAGGGTCATGCGCCACTTAGTGACGTTTTTGTCAACCATGGACTTCACATGTAATGGTGGTTCCATAAGATCAGAAGGTGGGGGATGAGGAGGAGCAGAAGCAGAGAGAACACAGTGTTCTGAGAATTGCTGGTGTGACTGGTTTAGATTGTGTGTTTATGGGGGGTGGGTGCAGTGATCATGGTGCCAGAGGGTTGATGAGAGTTAGTGCCAAGAATGAATTTGGGGAAGTAACCAAGGCCTTTGGATTAAATGTATGGACTTTAGTGAAAAAAGTGAACGGGATCAAGTACAATTTGTCCGTTATAAAAACAGGCATGTTAGCTGTTATTCTAGCAGATTTGATTCCTTCTGCTTTGCTTAAGCTAAGCTTACTGTGACGTGGCATTCCTCGAGTACATGCCAGCTGCTCTGTGTGAAAGGAGGGAATAACACAGGACATGGTCTTGAATTGAAGAACTTTGTGGCTATTTTGAAATCACGACCTTTATTTCTCACTCTGAAGCCATATTGAAACACCAATTTCAGTGCAGGAAAACCAGCCACGTGTTCTTTCATATTCTTGACTCACCCGTGTTCCTTTCAGACTCCATATGGGTTCTGTGGCCCCTCCCTCACCGACACACACAGCCCTATCTCTCTTCTCTGTCTAGCTTTCCTTTTTAGCACTTGCACTGCTCAGCATACAAAGTAGTGTTTACTTCTTTACCTTGACAGTTGCTCCCTTTACAATGTTATTGAAGGGGAACAGAGTTTGTCAACCCAAAATATGCCTCTTTGGAATATTGATTAAGCTGCTTAGTTTTAAGAAACAAAAGTCTCAGGAGAAACCTTTGACCTTCCCCCTAATTGCTTAAAAGAATTTAGATAGAGGGCTTGCTCCAGGAAGAGAGATAGTATCATGGATAATTATAGTTTCATATAAACTAGAGTGTGATAGGGAGAAAGCTAGCAGGACTGGTTTGATCAAATTCCTCTGTGTCCCATTGCTTCAAGATGGTCCAGCAAGGATTTGTTTACTAAACATTAACTCTTTCATCTCCTTGTAAATTGCCTTCTTGCCCTATAAAGTACCAACCCCTGCCCCCTGCCCCACTTAGTTTAAGATGGCATATACCAGGTAAGCCTTAACTGCCCAACCTGCCCCTGGCTCTCATATTCTTTGGGGACACCCATATGTACATATGCGATAAGTTTGGTTATTTTCTCCTATTAATTTGTCTCATGTTAATTTGATTATTAGTCCAACCAGAAGAATTCAGAAAGGTAGGGAAAAAATTTTTTTCTGCCCCCAAGGTTTTAGTGAGGCAGCCAGGCAAAAAGAAAATTTACTGGCTAGAACCCCACACTTTCTGCTAAGGCTGAAGCAACTCAGGAGATCCTGGGACATCTAACACAGGCTGGAAGGAGGTAAGGACTCTGACCATGTAAAGCACCGCACCCCCCCCCCGGCCCCCCCATCCCTAGATCTCTGTCTGTGGGATCGAATGGAAGAAAAAGTTGTGAGAATACTTTTCTCCCTTTCTAAGTTTAGATTGGCGGTGAGACTGGTTTCTTGGGCAAACATGACTGTGCTAAAGATTTGATTTGAACCTCTGGTTTTCTGTTGACCCCATTCTTACAGAGATGGTCGTTATCTCTGCCAGCTTGAGGATGAAGATGCAGCTGGTGGGCAGTCAAAGGGTCTGTGGATCCAGCTTAGGGGATCCTTATTCGGACTAAAGGGAGGAAAACACGTGACCTCCTGCGTTTTGGAACAGCTGTTTAAAACAGGCCCCACGTGTTTCTTAGGCTGCTGTGGGGATGAACTGTTGGATCTGGGAGGACTGCACCCTTTGCGCTCTCTGTGGAACCCTCTTGCTTCCTTAGTTAGGCCATAGAAGGGTTGCTCTTTGGAGTCACTGTAAATCTTACTATCAATGGCCAGACAATAGATCCTTTGAATTGGTAAAACTTTTAAATTAAAGCACTTATTTATGTATTTGTTTATAGAATTTTTAGTTCTTGCCTGAGGCTATGTTTTCTAAAAAGTTGATTTGAGAGAGAGAGGAATGAAAAGAGAGAGAAAAAAAAACACTGATGGGTTGCCTCATATATGAGCCTGAAAGGGCGAGGGCTACGCCCTTCATCTTACCCCAGATCCTCCATTTTTGGGCAGCAGCCTTAGCCATGTGCTCGGCATGAGCTTCTTCCCGGAAGCCCAAGCCTCTGCTAGCCACACCTAGGATTTCTTTAAACTAACCAATGATAATCAAGGGAAGTGCTCGCCATAGATACAACCACATCCTGTGTAACAAGACACCGACTTGCACCTGGCCAATCGGCAGGGCCCATAGTCCTCTCTCCTCCCCTTACTCCAACCCTCCTATAAAACCCCTCTCCCCACAGAGCTCACTCTCTCTCTGCTGCTTGCCACTGCGTCGGTGAGTGTGGTCGGGGAGCCGAGCTAGCTCGAATAAAGACTCTTTGCTTTTGCATCAGACTCGGCTGGCTCCCTGGTGGTCTTTTGGAGATCCTGAAATCTGGGCATAACAAGCTCTGACCCCGAATGGAACCTGTAACCTTTTGGCGTATGGGAGGATGCTCCAACCATCTGAGCCACCCAGCCAGGGCTAAAATATCCTTTCTGGAAAGCTCTCATATCGGTATAATGACTAGCCATTAAAACTCCCTTAATAAGATGAAAGATCAGAAATTACAACAAAAATCTATTACATAGATTCTATTACATAGAATGGACACATATGTAATATCCTTTGTAATACTTTAAGCAATAAATTAAAAAAAAGAAAAAAAGAAAAAAGAAATTACAACAAAAATCAAAGTCCACTCAGACCGTGTCCTATTTGCCTTTAGATATTTGTAGATATTGTAAAAAATCATGACACTGGAAATACAATTGTCCAGCACGTAAGAAAAAAAAGGAAAAGAAAAAAGTGGCAACAATCTCACTAAAGACAACCTTACATTTTATGTCCTAAGAACTTGGCTGGGTAATCATCAAATTGGAAGCTCCAAAATATGGCCAAACAGAAATGTGGCTTAAAGTCCATTTTGCCCTCAGGGAATTTATAACCTCAGTCCTTGATGCAAGGCCAATCTAAGGGCCATAATTTTTTTAAAAAAATTCTTACACCAGGAAGGGCCCTTGAATGTTTAGCTATTTATCCTGAGCCCAATGAAAGAGGGAAATAAAAATTTCACATTGTCCCTTCCTTCTCAATCCTGACCAACCAGTTATTGATCCTTTTCCTCCCAGGGATAGCTATGCCTGTGCCCTAAGGATGTGGCATTAGCTTTTTGCCTGCTTGAGATATGTCAGGTAACAATTCTTTCTTTTGAAGGTCAGAGGGAATGACCCGGAAGGCACAAAACTTCACACGCATCGAGTCCATCGAATTGTTTAATACTGCCAGAAATAAATATTGTATGTCCTAGATGAAAAGATATTTTAAAAGAATTTAATAGCCTCGTGATCAGAAATGTAGCAAAATTGGAAGCTCATTTTTCAAAGTCTGATAGGAATGTCTTTAAGCCTCCTCAGCAACTCCGGAGGCCCTCCTGTGGATGGTCAGGAATGTAAACAGTCATAGCTGCCTGAGACTTAACAAACAAATGGAAATGGAGAGCTTTTCAAAAGCACAGGCTGCTGAAAACTCTAAGTCTAGTCCCCAGCCCTCCAGCTTCTTTAAAAATTGTCAAATGAACTGATGAAGATGATTATAATCCTAACAACTTTTTGTCTGAAATATTGCTGATTTTAGAAAAATATTTTCTTTTCCAGGTACAAGGAAACTTGTTTCTTTTAAACTACCTAAGAACTGGAGTGAGTTGGTAAATTACACCTTTGTGAGTGGAATTAAAACATTTATTGTTATCTTCCTATTTGATCCCTCCAGAATATAGAAACTCCCAGGGAGTGTTCTTATTTTCTTGGCAGTATAGCTATTTGCATTAGTTCAATAAGAGTATGTTCTCCTTATAACAAGACACAGTTGGAACCAGGTTATATACAGAGGCTTTTGTGGGAATGTCATGTGTAAGAGAGGCATGCGCAGAATCAGATTTGACCAGACAGCTTTACGGAATTAAGATGAATTTATGGGAGCCTCTTGGAAATATTGGCCTGGTACCTTGTTTACAGGGTTCCCAACCACCTTACCAGGTGAGTAAGGAAGGTCCCTTCCTGGCAGGTATGAGACCATCAGGATATTTTGGGAACCTCACTTAGAGAGGAATTGCTCCAAAACTAAGAGTACTGCAAGAAAAAATTAATAGCAAGTATAAGGTTTGCCCTCTTAGCCTTGAGATACTGTTAAAAATTTAATCTGGAGATTCCTTATGAAAAACTCCAGCAGAGTAAATTTAAAAGAGCCTGTTTGACCAGTGGTTATTCTGCTGTACTTATACAAATAATCAGGCCAATTTTTTTTTTTTTTTAAACCAAACTAGACTTATTCTGCAAATAAATTCATCTTAATTTGACTATCCTGGTTAAAAATGAGGGTAATTTAGAGAGGAAAAATTATGTTTCAATAGTAACTATAATGCATACTTATGGTTATTAGATTCTGGTTCAGTTCATTGTCTTTGAAGTTTTGTTTTCCAGCTGTAAACTGGACTGGATCCTGAGTTTTTGGAGTTTTCTCAAATATTTGGCTGCAGTTCCTCAAACTAACATTTTCAATTTTCTCCTATCCTTTAACTTGGAATCACTGGAAACTGAAATGGCCATTTGTCCCCTTGAAGTCCTGCAAACTGCTGCTCCATGATTTGATATACACATCAAGAAATCACCCGGGCTCAATTCCCTCACAGGGCATGTACCCAAATTTCGGGTTTGGTCACTGGTCAGGGTAACCGATGGATGTTTCTCTCTCTCTCCCCCTCTCCCTTCCTCTTCCTAAAATCAATTAAAAAAAACACACCCCATACATACTAAACTTCAAGACATCACCACAACAGCTCATGCTTATACAATCTCCATGCCTGATGTTGTGTAAACCACCTGAGAGTTTTCTCCAAACACTCAATGACATCATCAGAGAGGTATGCATCAAGTCTGACACCTAGAAGTCTGGCAGCCCTCCAGGCTCCAAAACTGTGTTTTTAATTTGCTCTAAACATTAACCTTTGTGTGTGTGGGTTTTTGTGGGTTTTTTTTTTTTGGTTCCCATAGAAATGTCTCTCATTAAATACCTGATTGCTTGCTAACACAATATAGACCTAATTTACCACCTCCTGAAATGAGACAAAACTGTTTAACTGAATTGATCTATCTTGAGGATTAAGTGATTGTTCAATGAACTATGGACAATCTACCTACCAGCTTAGCTTCTGGACTGTCCAACTTCCTATTTGAACTTAAAAAGGTACATGGAAATTTTTATTTTTCCATCCTCACATTATGCATAAAGCAAAAATTATGATCATAAACCAAAATCTCATGGACTTTAGCCTCATGTTTTCTGCTGCCTGTGGTATATTTCTATCAGCACCTAAATTTCCACTAGTCAAATGCATCGTGCCTATTCCTTCTGCAAATCCTGTCTTAACCAACCTCCTACTCCTCTCATTACTACTCAGACACTGGCTCCTGGTTTGACAACCCTGTGTATGTCACTGGAACAATTCAATCTTTAAAATTATTTTTTAAATTATTTAATTTTTTTTTACTTTATTTTAAATATCTTTACTGAGCTTTAATTGACATAGAATAAACTGCAAATATTTAAAACATACAATTTGATAAACTTTGATATGTATATATGTACATATATGCGACCATCACCACAGTGAAGATAATGAACATATCCATCATCCCCAAAAGATTTCTAGTGTTTCTTTGTAATCATCTCCACTTCTCCCTCTTTCCCACTCCCATCCCACCATCCCCAAACATACTGACCTGTTTTTTGCTGCTAGAGATCAAATTTGCTTTGTCTACAGTTTCATAAAAATGAAATCATATAGTATGAACTTTTTCTTACAATATAGTGAGTAGACATTTGTACAATTTATGATGTGATCACCCTGATAACTCTAATACCGACCTGACACCATACATAGCTGTTACAGTATTATAGGTTATATTCCCTATGCTAGATTTGTCCATGACTATTTTGTAACTACCCATTTGTACTTCTTAATCCCTTCACTTCTTTTCACCCATCCCCCAACCTGACTCCCATCTGGCAAATGTCAGAACGTTCTCTGTGTCTATGATTTTCTGTTTCCATTTTGTTTGTTCATTTATTTTTTAATTTTTATTTATTTTTTTAGGTTCCACATTTAAGTGAAATCATCTGTCACTGTCTTCCTCTGTCTGGCATATTTCACTCAGCACAATAGCCTCTAGGTCCATCAATAAAAAAGATTTCATTCTTTTATATGGCTGAGTCATATTCTATTGCATATATGCACTACTTCTTCCTTATCCTTTAAAAGATTCTTTTAATGTGATTTTTTTTTTTTTTTTTTTAAGGAAAGGGTAGGAGGAGGCAGCACTGTAGAAGGAAATCCTAATGATCAAGAGAGAAAAAAAAAACTGTGTGCAATCGATTTTGTGACTTTGTTTCAGATTGCTTTGGGGTTTATCAAATCTAATAATGGGCTCTTCCATTCTTTATCCATTCTTTAACCTCCTTTCAAATCTAACAGCTGGGATTCTGCTAAGCTTCAATGTCTGCTTTTCAAATGTATGAGATAATTTGGTTCAAGAATAATGGGCAACGCACCTAGCAAGATGTTGTTAGGGAACAAAGTTGTACAAGTCTGGCCCCTGCCCTCTGAAGATTTCAATATAGTCGGGGATGAGATGTAAGGAAGGGATTGATCTCTAACTATCAGAGTAATTCCCTTGACATGGAAATGATGAAGAGATGAATCTATACAGACAAAAGATGGGAATTGACTCTGAGCCATTTTGCCTGGATTGAATCATGCCTCTACCTGTTACTGGCTCTTGTAACTTTGGGCAAGTTATTTAAATTGTTTGTGCCTTGGTTTCCTCATCTGTAAATTGGATCCAGTGATGAGCAATATTTTAATTTTATCTAACTTACTTTCAGTAACATTTTGCTCCAATGCAATACTCCTTTTCTATAAGGCTGTTCCTGGGAGACGGAAAGTTTAGTTAATAAGGGAGTTAAGTTACAGAGTAATTGCTTGCAGTTTAAACAAACAACTTTTTGCTTCCCTCTTAATGTGCTAATAGCTGGGTCTAAAAAATATTCCATTCTTAGAAAGGTACTATTTCTGATTTTCAAAAATTATCTGTGACCATTGGAAACTAATCATAGGAAACTACAAACTTAGCACATGTCTTGAAATCTGTATAGAAAATATAAATCATGTCAAGTTTCAAACTCTCACTTATTAGTGTACCACTCAACCTTGGAAAAATAAAAAGGTGTCTCCAAAGGTAGTCTTTGTTTTAAATGCCATTCCTTAAAAAGGAAACGGTTCCTTTTAACTTTACAACAGCCCCATTTCAAATCATATCATTTAATTGTCTTGGTCATGGGCATTTCCAAGGTGAGATTTTATATTTCGCTCCCATAGCTTCTGGTTATCATAAAACCCATGCTTGCCTGGCCAGTGTTGCTCAGTGGTCAAGGGTTGACCTATGAAACCGAAGGTCATGGTTGGATTCCTGATCAGGGCACTTGACTGAGTTGCGGGCCTGATCTCCAGTAGGGGGCGTGCAGGAGGCAGCCAGTCATCAATTCTCTCTCATCACTGATGTTTCTATCTCTCTCTCCCTCTCCCTTCTTCTCTGAAATCAATAAAAATATATGGAAAAACAAAACAAAAAGAAAACCCATGCTTTTCTTTATTGAAGGAGAGTGGTCCTGCTGATGTTGGTGTAACCCTTTCAACATTCCTCACTTTGCTCCTGCAGGCATTTCCTCAGGCTCTCTAGCTTAGTCTTCATTCAAAGCTGCTGCCACCAAAAGGGTTTTTGGAGTAAGCGCTGGAAGAGTTTCTTTGGGTTTACTTGATCCAACTCTGATGGCTGTGCCTGATGCTTTCTTTCTATCTGACTGCCGATGGCAAATCTAAACTGGAGATCCTTGTCGGCTTTGCTGGGAGGCCTGCAGCTTCCTCAGCTGATGGCTTCTCGGCACTGCGACTGGAATTTTCCCTTCCATTCCTGGAAGACACTGTCTTAGTTTCCCCAGGTTTTTCCGCTGCTGCTTCGGGTCCTCTGGAGCCTCCAACTCAATGCTGCTTCTCAGGCTTCTCTCCAGCCTTCCTGTCTGTCGTTCCCCACCATCCCCACCAGGGCCTCCCTGCGCCACCCCACCCCACCCCACCCCACCCTACCCCACCCTACCCCACCCCACCCTACCCCACCCCACCTCATCCCACCCTACCCCACCCCATCCTACCCTACCCCACCCTACCCCACCCCACCCCACCCCACCCCATCCGACCCCACCCCACCCTACCCCACCCTAGCCCACCCCACCCCATCTGACCCCACCCCACCCCACCCCACCCCACCCCACCCCATCTGACCCCACCCTAGCCCACCCCACCCCACCCCATCCGACCCCACCCCACCCCACCCCATCCGATCCCACCCTAGCCCACCCCACCCCACCCCACCCCATCCGATCCCACCCTAGCCCACCCCACCCCACCCCATCCGACCCCACCCCACCCCACCCCACCCCACCCCACCCCATCCGATCCCACCCTAGCCCACCCCACCCCACCCCTGCCTTTAAGGTGAAATCTGTGCAGGGCTTCACTTCATAGGACAAAGTGGGCAGTGAGGAGATTAGGGAGCTCACTGGACTTGGGGGAGAAATAAAAGCGTGGTTGAGAGAGGCCCTAGTGAAAGTGCGAGGACTACGCCCTCCACCTTGCCCCAGGGTAAGGGCTACGCCCTCCACCTTGCCCCAGGGTAAGGGCTATGCCCTCCATCTTACCTAGGCCATGTGCTCAGCAAGCCGCTGCTGGCCACGCCCAGGATTTCTCTGGACTGGCCAATGATAGTCAAAGGAAGTGCACGCCATCACTATGACCACATCCTGTGTAATGAGACACCGACTTGCGCCTGGCCAATCGGCAGGGCCCACAGTCCTTTCTCCTCCCCTTACCCCAACCCCCTATAAAACCTCTCTCCACACAGAGTTTTCTCTCTCTCTGCCACCTGCTGCTGTGCCAGTAAGGGGGGGGGGGGGCAGGGGAGTCAAACCTAGGTTTGAAATGAAGGACTCTTTGCTTTTGCATCGGACTTGCTGGCTCCCTGATGGGCTTTTTGGGAACCTTGAAATCTGGGCACAACACTAGCATCAGACTGCCCAATGGATTGCTGCTTCTTCTTTTTTTAAAAAAAATATGTCTTTACTGATTTTTTTAGGAAAGGAGGAAGGGAGATAGAAACATTGATTGATGAGAGAGAAACATCTATTGGCTGCCTCCTGCATATCCCCCACTGGGGATTGAGCATGTGTCCTGACTGGGAATCAAACCAGTGACCTCTTGGTGCCTGAGAGGATACCTAACCAACTGAGCCACACTGGCCAGGCGAGGCTGCTTCTTGATGCTACAATATTATTGTGTGACCTTTCATAACTTCCCTAACCTCTCTGTGCCATGGTTTCCTTATCTAAAAAAGGAGAATAATAAAATTACCTCAGGTTGGTATTGGGTAGAACAATACATACCTGTGGCTCATAGTTGAGCAAAATGTTAAGTGTTATCACTATTGCTGAAAGGCTTTGTTACAGGGCAGTGAAAAGGGAGGAAAATTCCAGGGCAAAAGGAATAGGGAAACGGAGACAAGAAAGTTAAAACAAGGCCAAAAGGTGCGGGCCATTTACAGCCAGTTTGTAAATTGCAAGCCCTTATCTCTCCCAAGGACGCTTGTAAGCAAATGGTTAATGCCTCTCCAACTGAAGAATGCAGAAAAGGAGGGGAGAAGGGGGAGAGAGGGAGTTTTTCTCATGCACTAACCAGTGGTTCTCAACCTTCAGGACCTTTAAATACAGTTCCTCATGTTGTGACCCAACCATAAAATTATTTTCTTTGCTACTTCATAACTATAATGTTGCTACTGTTATGAATCGTAATGTAAATATCTGATATGCAGGATGGTCTTAGGCGACCCCTGTGAAAAGGTCCTTCGACCCCCAAAGTGGTCGCGACCCACAGGTTGAGAACCGCTGCGTGACTAAACAAAGAAATCAGCCATTTTGGGGAAGGGGAAAGGACAGGTTTTTGCTTGTTTGTTTTGTCTTTTTTACTCCCTAAACAAAGAAGCCAGCAGCCTTAAGGCTTGGCAAGATAAAATTGCCAGGTGCTTCTCGTGAATCCTGGGAAGGCCACACAAAGTAAAAAGGGACCTTGAGAGTTAATCTGTATCAAGATATTCAGCAGAGGAATTTTGAAATTTATAGACAGGAGGCTATGTAACACTTCGAACGCCCATCCAACTCACCACTCAGATTAGCTGAGTGATGCCCACCTGCGTTCCAAACTGGACGAAGTAGATTTGCTCGCCTTACTTCTTTAATAAATTTGCTTGCTCTAATTGCTTTAATAAATTGGCTTTATCACAACACAATCAGGGTCTCTTGTTTACATTTATTTATACAAGACAGGAGTGTGCGTGTGGGAGGAGTCCTCTCCCTCCCTCTCAACAGTCTGTTTGTTCATAACATCTTTTCTGGGGACTCTGGGCTGTGTGTAAGTTTCTGTCAATGATATTGCCAACCCTGTGGGTTCTGAGGTGCAGGAATCAGCTGTGACTTTTTAAGTAAAGAAAATAGGCCTGGCCCTAACCGGTTTGGCTCAGTGGATAGAGCACTGGCCTGCGGACTGAAGGATCCCAGGTTTGATTCTGGTCAAGGGCAGGTACCTCTGTTGCAGGCACATTCCCAGTGGGGGGTGTGCAGGAGGCAGCTGATGGATGTTTCTCTCTCATCGATGTTTCTAACTCTCTATCCCTCTCCCTTCCTCTCTGTTAAAAAAAAAATCAATAAAATATATATTTTAAAAAAAATAGGCCTGAAGGACTTGTGGGAGTTGGACCCTGTGATGGGAATTGCACGTATGTGTTAAACACCTCCTCTTCAGGTAATGGCATGACTTTTAATTGGATGCTGAGGCTATTTATGTGTTAGTCCCTCTTGCATATTCTCAGCTCATTGTACACCTACTGTGAGGGTTAATCTGTGCTTCCACCAAGGACACATTGCAGCTTCGTGCTGCCCCCTAGAGGACGGGAAAAGTCACTAGCAGGAGCCAGGTCTGCACAGCCACGAGTACTTGATGTGAATGACATCTCTGCATAACTTGAATATCCTCATTTGAATTTGGCGTCATTGAATTTGGAGTCCCTTGGCCTCGGTGCCTCATCAGAAAAATGAGGATAATAATGACTCCCTCATAGGACTGTGGTGAGAATCAAATATGATAATAGCACATGTGAAATCTTATAATTTTAGATACATCTGCTTTAATGTAGTAATAATAGTTGGAGTAATTATAATTCTCGTCAGTTCTCTTTGAGAAACAGGTTCGAGTTAGAAGACTGTGTAATAGGACTCTCCCTTAGAATCAAAGTAGCCATCAGGCTCTGACCACAATTCTTAGTCCCACATTCTGACTCAACGTAGCATTTCAAGAGTTTAGTAAAACAATAGTTGGCTCCAGTCTAGATGACAAACTTGCAACCTTGGGCTAGGAGTGGAGTCCTCTGCTAGCTGGTGAAACCAGAATTTCCCCCTCATCCTCTGAAAAGCAGATAATTGCTGCTAATGGTAATGGGGCAACCCAACCTAGGACCTTATCAGGGTTTCCTCCAACCTCTTCCTTGTGTCTCCCTCCCCCAGGGCCTTTGCTCCAGGGAGACATTCTCATTGTGTGTGTGTGTGTGTGTGTGTGTGTGTGTGAGCAGGAAAGGCTTACTTTTTTTTCTTTTTTAAATAATAACCACCTGAGAATGCTGCCTTCAGCCCCTTGGGCTGAGGGTTCTATAAAAGCTGAGCAGAGCTCTCATCAGTCCAGCTCCCTGAGGGCTTGCCACCTGCCTGTTCACCTTCTCCAGCATCCTGTGCTCCCTGCCGCCTGAACCATGATCAAGAAGGTCCTCATCTTCTCTACCTGGTTTGTCCTGGCTGGGACTTTCCCCTTAATACTCCCAAGTAAGTGGACTATTGGGAGGTTTCTGGGAGAACAGAGCTAAGATCTCTCATGGTGTGTGTAAGAGGGGGTGGCACGGGGATGAGGGAGCTAGCTAGCTAGAGAGAGAGATACGAAGTGAAAGTTGTAAAGTGAAATGGTTAAAACTATATTGACTTGGATTTAAGGTGAGGATGGGAGGTTGAGCTCTGAGGCCTTGGGCAGTTGAGTGGCTAAGCTAAGATTTGGGCTGTGTGTTTGAATTGACTTGATAAAGGTATAAAGGCTGGGCAGATGGGATTAGGGTAGGTGATTAGAGAGCTACTGCAGGTTTTCTGTGTTCTCCTTCACTGTTGGGTGCTAAAGAGGCTTTATTCTATTGAATGGAAGTTTATAAATCCTAGGCTGTATCCTCATTTCAAAGCTGAGTAAAGTTCAAAATGCTTTACAATTCAGCTCAGTCACACACAATGGAGACTAGCCAGTCTGGAAGGGAAACGTGTGAATCACATTGTGAAAGGAAAGGAGGAGGAGTCCTGTGGACCAGAGGAAGGAAGCTTTCCCCCAAAGGCTTTCTTTTCCAGTCGTTCCTGAATTCATTTCTAATGAGGAGGGCTGTCTATTCCTTTGCATTAAAATGGTTACTTTCCCCATTCTGTTCCTCCCACCTCTCCCCCTGGTAGCTCTCAATATATCAGATGCTGGGGTTGGGTTCTTAGTTGCATGTGAATGAATGATAAAGCAAAGCGACTAAATTAGAGAGCTAATGACTTTGGCCTCATTGGTGGGATGCTCATACCCTGCTGAACGAAGCAGCCACATGACTATGTGTCTTTCACTTTCGCCCAAGAAGGCCCTGTTTGCACCCTCATCAGGCCTACATGGTTATGATGCTTATATATGGTTAGCAAGCCCCCAAATAACTGGACTGGATTCTCTATGGGACACTCTGCAAAATGAAATCCTAGACATTTCATGAGCAAATCATAAGAGTAGCCCATTTTAGAGTCAATTCCACTGTTATTTCTTCTTTTTTTATTGAATGTATTGGGGTGATGTTGGTTAATAAAATTATACAGGTTTAAGGCGTACTATTCTATAATCTGTCATCTGTATACTGCATTGTGTGTTCACCAATCCAAGTCAAGTCTCCTTCCATCACCACTTATCCCCCCTATCTCCTCTTCTACCTCTTCTGCATCCCCTTGATTCCATTCTTGATATGCACCTTGGAAATAGCTGTTTTCCTTGCTCTTTTCCCCTCTTTGTTTTTAAGTTTTCAGAAACCTGGAAGGATTACGGGGGGCGGGGGGGGGGGGTTAGAATATTTATTCTGTTTTAGTCTGATTAATTCACATTTGGAGGCACAATATCAAACGTTCCTTCCTAAACTGACCCTTCAAGAAGGGTGGTGTAGGGACACTGAGCATACGACTGGGTGGCAGTTAGCCTCCTGGACGTTCTAGCAGTTGGCAGAAGAGAGACTTGTGGGGAGATGCCATTTGATTCGTTTTACCAAGTTATGCCCTGTTTTCCCCAGAGAAGATCTAGCTTGGAATGGGAAGGGTGTGGAGATGGTGGAGATACTCTTGCTAGAAAACATTTGAGCTGTTTGTTTTTTCTAGACATCGACTATCATGCAGACATGTTCAAGGACTCAGAGTTACAACCTGAACTAAATTCAATCATTGACCCAGATTCACCCACTGACCTGGACCTCGCTGGTGCTATAGAGTCACTCACTAACAAGGACTTCGCTGATGCTTTAGAGTCACTCACTGGCCTGGATCTCACTGATGCTTCAGAGTCACTCACTAACAAGGACCTCGCTGATGCTTTAGAGTCACTCACTGGCCTGGATCTCACTGATGCTTCAGAGTCACTCACTAACAAGGACCTCACTGATGCTTTAGAGTCACTCACTAACAAGGACCTCGCTGATGCTTTAGAGTCACTCACTAACAAGGACCTCACTGATGCTTTAGAGCCATTCCCTAACAAGGACCTCACTGATGCTGTAGAGCCATCCACTGCCCTGGACCTCACTGGTGCTGTAGAGTCATCCACTGTCCTGGACCTCACTGGTGCTGTAGAGCCATCCACTGCCCTGGACCTCACTGGTGCTGTAGAGCCATCCACTGCCCTGGACCTCACTGGTGCTGTAGAGCCATCCACTGCCCTGGACCTCACTGGTGCTGTAGAGCCATCCACTGCCCTGGACCTCACTGGTGCTGTAGAGCCATCCACTGCCCTGGACCTCACTGATGCTGTCGAGTCGACCACTGATGTTTATTTGGAGAATACAAAGGCTTTGGGTAAGTAAGGGTTCTGACTGCAGGAGTTGGTGGGAGCCCATCTTTTACATTTCTGAGGGAAAGGCTACTTTCCTCCAGTGAACTGGATTCCCCGCATACGAAGTGACCACACCCATTTCCCATTCTGTTTTCCTAGGATTGTCTACCGAAGTGGGGCCAACTATCCCCGGCATTATGGGAGAAGCCACTGAGGCGGCCACAGGTAAAAATTCCTGTCTTCAAAAATGCAGAAAGGTCTCCCTGCCTCTCTTTCCTTATTTACAGCTCATTGCATAGGAATGTCCTGAGGTAACTTATACAGCTGGGGATACCAGCTGCTTTGTTCTCTGAGATGATACTTGTACATTGTGAAATGCTTACCACAGTACGGTTAGTTTCACTGAAACTTGAGGAAAATTGAAGGATTTTCCCCGTGTCAGCATATGGAACCATTTGAACACCAGCCTGGAGGTTGCCCTGACCTGGTCTCCAGGACCAGCCTTCTGGGCTTCTCTAAAGAGGACGTGCTTCTTGTGTCTCCAAAGGATCAATGGTTAGGGTGGCAAAATAGCTTAAGAATTTGCTCTTCTTTTCCAGTTGATTACAATTCAATTTACACAGGGAACATTTTGAATGAAGATTATATAAGTAAATCTTATTAGAATTTAGGCTGAACAGAAGAAAGGGGGGTTTAAAAGCCTCATAAGTGAAGCAGTGGTCCTATCTCTGCCTACCTCTGTCTCAGGCCTTCATCTGCTTACATTTTCCTCTCTGCCTTTTAGCCACAGGGTCAATGCCTCTGTCACAATGAACAAAACCCCATTGTTTGTGGGATGCCTTCATTATTGCTAAGAAAGAGCCATGGGCCTTACCTACAAAAACAATTTTAAACAATCTGCTCCTTATATCTATAAATAATCGCTAACATTTGTTGAGATTTACTATATTCCAGCACTGCCCTAAATGTATTGGGGGAATAGAGCCAATAGTAGCAGGAAACTAGAAATTGTATTTTAGTGGCAGCTAAGGGGCTTTAAATTCTTTTTCCACTAATTATCCTCCTCACAGAATATCTCTCATTTGCAAAATGAAGCGCTATCTCAGTTGTACTCTCACTGCCCGACCTGTAGGGTTTGATTAAAAAGTTAATGTAAGTGAATGCTGCCTCCCATCCTAATCCTCCCACTCTTACACCTCCATCCCATGAGGCAATAAGAAAATTCTCATGTTTGACTATAAGAGCAAGACGCAGCCTCATGGCCCACATGCATCTTGGCATTTCTGCTATGAACCCAATAGCCTGCTTATCAAGAGATGTTTTCTGGCTGTGGCAATTACCAATGAAATGAGTTTTATTTCCCCCCTGAATCAGGAGGTGCCAGTTTTAATAAAGGGCCCCGCTCTTGGCTTTTTTTTTTTTTTTTATCCACTAATGTGGCTTCTTCGTGCAGTTAAGTGGATACCTAGACAGTGTGTAAATATCTCATTTAAGGAACCAGGAGAAAGAGGGGGAATAAGCGATTAGACCTTAAAGAAATTCAGTTACATGCACAAGGTCAGAGTGGGGAGTGGGAAAGATAGATGAGTCTAACCTTTTGAGCCCCAGAGTCTCTGCTTTCTTTTGATAATGCTTATTTTTTTTTATTTTAGAAAATGAAGCAGATTCTCCATCGGCTGCAATTTGACTCTCCTAACCACAATTTTCTAAGAAGACTCTGAGCTTCTGCACAAGCCCGCTGTTCTGTTATAGGAGCTTGAATAATCCGAAAAGACCCGTGAGCCTTAGTATATACCCAGCTAAGGATAAACACAGCGGAATTGTCCACAGACAGAGGATGTGCACATTTCTGAACCATGTCCATTTAATATGAGACCAATAAGTGTTCGTGAGGTAACAGACTACTTAGTTGCCTTGTGTTAGTACCAATAATCATGTTATTCTCTCTGACAGAGACTTCAGGCTCCCAGCTCCTCATGACCATAGGAAAGCATGAAATGAACCTATGAAAACTGTATTAGCTTTTCTAGTCCTGCTCTAACAAAGTTCTGCAAATTTAGTAGCTGACGACAACACAACCTGTTATGTTACAGCTCTGAAGTTCAAAAGTCTAAAAGACACCTCCCTGGGTTAAAAAACATGTGTCAGCAGGGCTGAGTTTCTTTCTGAGGGCTTCGCGGAAGAATCCATTTATTTCCTTCTTTCCTGGCCCTCTTCCGTCTTAAGTCAGTCGTGGCTGGTTGATTCTCCCATCCTTCTTCCACATTTAAGGACCCTCAGAACACATTCGGCCCCACCTGGATTACCCAGGATAATCACCAACTCTAATTTCCCTTTGCTACGTAATTTAACATATTCACTGGTTCTGGGAATTTGTGGGTGAGTAAATTCACCATTTATAAAAATCATAATTGGCAATTCTTTTCTTTCAGCTCTTAAACAATATTGTACCACTTCCTCCGGGCTTTCACATTTGATGTTTTCTCTTGTCATTTGTATTGGTTACCCGCTGGAGATAGGTTGTTTCTCTTGCTGCCTTCCATATCTTCTCTGTCTTTACTGTGAGATTTTTGATTATAATGTATCTGGTGTGGATTTCTTTGGGTTTATTTTGTTTGGAGTTTGTTTGCCTTTTTTAATCTTCAGGTTTATGTTTTGTTTTCCAGATTGGGGAAGTTTTCAGTCAATATTTCTTTTGAGTTCTTTCTCAGGTCTGCCCTATTTCTCATCTCCTTGGATGACAGATTTTTTTTTTCTGTTTATTTTCTCTCTGTTGTTCAGTTGGGTAATTTCTATTTTTCTGTCTTTATGTTCATGGATCTTATTGTTTTAAAATTTTGATTATTATAATTTTCAGTTCTAAAATTTCCTTTTGGTTCTTTTTGTTTTAAAATTTTGATTATTGTAATTTTTAGTTCTAAACATTCCTTTGGTTTCTTTATACATTTTATTTTATTTTATTTTTTCTGAAACCTTTACTTTGCTGAGATTTTCTATTTTTTTCATTTGTCTTAAACATGTTTATAATTGCTTAAGGAAGCATTTTTATGATGACTGCTTTAAAATCTTAGTCAGATCACTCTAACACCTGTCATTTTCATTCTGGTATCTACTGATTATCTTTTTCATTCAAGTTAAGATTTTCTTGATTTTTGGTTTCACAGATGATTTTTTTTTTCATTGAACAAGGTTTTTTGGTATTATGAGACAATGAATTTAATTAAAATAGTTTGTCTTAGCTGGCTTCCTCTGACACCACTCCCCAGCAGGAGAAAGGTGGGGCACTGGATTACTGCTAGGTGGGAGCAGAAATACAGGTCTCAACCTCAGTTGGCAGGGAGGGATTTCTCATTAGTGCTGGGTGAGGAATGGAATTCTGACGCCCCACTAGGCCTCCTCTGATACTACACTGTCTGGGAAGAGGAGGGGTGCCTGTTATTGTTTCCCATATGGTCTCTGTTGGCACCATCCCAGTATAAGGGAGAGTGCTTCTTTATTGATTGATGCAATATGAAGTTCAGGATCCTCTCTGGTCTCTATTGATATCATGGGGAAGGGGAGGGAAGAGGAGAGGCTCAGACTGCTCTGTGGAGATGAAAGCTCTGGTTCCTACTTGACCTTCTCTGGCATTACTCTGGCAGGGGGTTGGGGCACCTTGTTACAGCCTGGCAAATGTGGAAATCTCACCTACCCCTTGAGTCATAGTTTTTTTCTATGGTGTTTGACTGTAGTAGGGTGGCTATTGTCTAAATATTTTCTGTCTTGCTAGATTGTTTCTGGGTCATTTGTCTAGAAAGGATAGGCTTTTGTTGGGACTTTTTTCATCTGTGTCTGTTGGTATTTCTGTGTTGCTGGCTTTTTCAGTATACAACAGAGATTTATAAAGCAAAAAAGAAAAATGGCCGAAACCGGTTTGGCTCAGTGGATAGAGCGACAGCCTGCGGACTGAAAGGTCCCAGGTTCGATTCCGGTCAAGGGCATGTACCTGGGTTGCGGGCACATCCCCAGTGGGAGATGTGCAGGAGGCAGCTGATAGATGTTTCTCTCTCATCGATGTTTCTAACTCTATCTCTCTCCCTTCCTCTCTGTAAAAAATCAATAAAATATATTAAAAAATAAATAAATAAATAAAAAGAAAAAAAGAAAAATGAATCTAGGGAACTTGCCACCATGTTGTTTCTGGGTCCCTGAGTCCCTATTTCAATTGTATTCTGTTGGGGTCCAGCCCCAGCAGGTACAGGGGTTCCCAAAGGTGTGGACGGAGTCCGTGAAGATGGAAGGACACGGGGGCAGCGTTCAGGTGATCATCATAGCCAGGTTCTCTCTTTTATTGTCCATTTATACTATTTGATCCCATAAGCATGCCTGTATAATTACATCATGGTATGTTTTGGGTAACGTTCTACAGTTCCTTGTTTCTTATCTGACCTTAGCCCAAAATCCTGTCTCTATCTAGTTCTGTTGAGTTTGATCTTGTCTAGGTTAATCTCTGTATTCCATTACAAGGGCTATTCCAAGGTCACTGCTCTACTGATAGGCTACAAGGAAGTGACTGGAGGAGATTATCCTACCCAGTAAAGGTTATGTCCTCCCAGCCTCGCTGCTTGCCGTCCCTGGGACTGCCCTGTGTCAGTGGGTCTCCAGGGGAATAGGCTTTGGTGCCTTCCCTGGTGGGCAGACCCCTGGGGATGTGGGCCCAACAAGTCCCAGATTTATTGCCAACAGTCTTAGTCCAAGTTCTTCATAAGTAGTACATGGTATTTCTGTAACTCTAGGGGGATTTACTGATTTATTCTCTTCCTTAGTCCTGTTAACTCCAGGGAAAAATCCTCACCCGGGGAAACAACCTTTCTCCCGGAGGTGGTCCTGTTTAAAACACATAGCGCTAAGAGGGGGAGCAAACATGCCATATACGCCAGGTCCCTTGAAACATAAGCTGTGCAGGTGTTTCTTCCCTGCGGCGACTGTGTCAAGCAGCAAAGGTGGACTGGCTTCTGGCAGTATTCTCTCCAACTTTCAGAGAAGGTGGGAATGGAGAAGAACATCCTAGGGTGTGGAAAAAAATACATGTTCTGGAGGGAAGGAGCAGGAAGAACAGAAGAGGCCAGCCTGCAGTAGTAAACAGAAGCTAGAGAGAGTTTAGAGATATGTCTGGAGAGGGAGGAAGGGACCAGGTCATGCCAGGCTTAATGGCCACATTCAGGAATTTAGTCTTTATCATAGGAGATATTGGGAGTTTTAAAACTGGGGCTGGCAAAAGATCATTACATTATCATATATATGGTTTGAAAAGCTTACTCTGGCTGCTGACCATAGCTTAGAGAATAATTTGGAGGGGAAGCCAGAATGATCACAGGTCACCAGGTAGGATATTATAGTATGCAGGTGAGCATGGCAATAGAGAAAGAGATGAGTAGATTAAGTTGAGAAATAATTAGGAAATTAGAAAAGGGTACAGAAATTGGTGGTGGATTTTGTAAGTCAAATAAGACAGAGTTAAAGCTATAGAGTTTGTATTACATGAGTGGTTGGATGGTGGTCTCTAGAATTAGGATTATCAGATTAATTTTGTTTTGGCAATATTGAGTGCCTTTAAAATATTAAAATGAAGATGCCAAACAGATAAAGGTGTAAAGCTCAGTAGAGGTCTTAGCAAGAGATATAATTTTGTATTATTGGCACATAGATGATAATTATATAAGCCATAAGCAACAGGGTTTTTTTTTTTCAGCTTTATCAGGTATAATTGACAAAACTATATGTACTTAAAAGTATACAATGCAATGATTTGATATACATATACATTATGAAAGGATTACCCAAATCATTTCACACATCTACCCTTCACATAGTGGCATTTTTTAGGATGAGTTTTTAAGGAGACAGTATATAGTGAAAAGAGACAAGAATTTAAAACAAAATTAGAGGAATTTTAAAATTCCATGGCTAACTGGAAGCAGATGCATCTGCAAAAAAACACATAAGGCTTGAGCTCCTAGATGGTGGGAACTCTGACTGTGTATTCATCATTACATCCTAAACTTCTAATAAAATAACTGGCATAGAGAAGAAACTCAATAAATACTTTATAAATGAAATAAGAATGGAACGACCAGAGAGTTAGAATATTAAACAGGTACATGCAGCCCTAACCAGTTTGGCTCAGTGGATAGAGCGTCAGCCTGCGAACTGAAAGGTCCCAGGTTCGATTCCGGCCAAGGGCATGCACCTTGGTTGTGGGCACATCCCCAGTAGGAGGTGCGCAAGAGGCAGCTGATCGATGTTTCTCTCTCATCGATGTTTCTAACTCTCTATCCCTCTCTCTTCCTCTCTGTAAAAAATCAATAAAATAAATTTTAAAAAATAAAAATAAATAAAACAGGTACATGCAGTTATCAAAGGAGAGAGTTTGCTTGCTGGTGCTGAAAAGCAGGTGAAGATAAAGATTGAAAAATGTCCATTGATTTTAGCGACCTGGAAATTATTGGTTACCTACTGTAAGCTTTTTTTTAAGTGGAACGATGGAAACAAAAAATCTTGGTTTATACGCCTTTGGCAGCCTTTTGTTTTGATCTCTTAACATATTGCTAAATTGCTTTCCTAGAATATAATAGAGTGACTTACAGTTTAGTTGTAAAACCGTTTTTTATCCCCTTTCTTCTCAAACAAAACAACAAGAAACAGAAGTGCAAACATTGTCTTTGATAAAACTTATAGGACAAAAAACCCCACAAAAAACAAAAAAAAACTTATGGGACAAATATAAGCCACAACATATGAAGACTGAAAACAGGCTGAATGGTCAATGACATGACAGAAAGGAGAAAGGTAATACTCAGGTACCTGTGGAAGCCTGATTGGGGTAAAGTGATACCAAATAGACATATGCCGATTCATGTTATAGAACCCCGACAAGGCTCAAGGATTGTAGACATCAGGTGCTGCGATGATTCGATGGAAGGAGTAATGATAGTGGTGAGACAGGTAATACAAAATAGTTAGGTTTATATCTTCCATCATTCCAGCAAGAGAATAAGTTTATTCTCTAGAAAAACTGAACCAGAGAGGTTCTGGTCTTGGAGGCAACTGCCCCCAAAGAGGGTACAAGTGAAATGCTGTCCTAAGGAAACAAGGCAATGAAATGAAAGCCTATACAACGAATGGAGAGGTGCCCCACCTCCTACCCTGGCCAGCTCCAAGGTGCCACCAGCGAGGATTAGCTTGCCAAGCAGGAGCTAGGAGGATTTAGTCTCAGAGACAGCATCTGGAGGCATCTTCAACAAAATAGCTCTCAGGCCACCCAGTCTCCCTACTCTGAGGCACATGATTCTACAAAACTCTTGTAATGCATGTAGAGTCTTCTGATTGCCTTACTATCTAGGTCTTTCATATAAATAGACAGCAAAGGATCACCAGTTGAAAATCTTCCTCAAATAAGGCTTGAAGTAAAAAAACAGTAAAAATAGAACTCAGAGGAAAGATAATGAATATGAGGAGCAGAAGAAACCTTTAAGACACTGTAATTAATACATTCAGAGGGATAAAAATAGATATTGCATCCTTGAAAAAAGAATAGGCTGCTATTAAATAATCAACCAGAAAATTAAAAAGAAATATTGGCTATTATTATAAGTTTGATGGAAGATAAAGGTAAGGAATTCTCCTGTAAAATAGAACAAAAAGGCAAAGAGATAGTCGATAGGTGAGAAATGAAAGAAAAAATTTCAACTAACAAATTTCAAAGGAAATAGTATCTTAGAAAAGTAATTATCAATAAAACACTATAAAACATTTCTCAGAACTTAAGAATGATTTTCCACATTGAAAGTGTCCAGTGATTATCCACAGGCCCCCGTTTGACATTTGCAAGGTCCAGTGAACAACTACAAAAGGAGGCGGATGTACTATTTCTCCAAATATTTGCAAGAGATAACTGAGCTAGAGCCGAGGTTCAGGTCATGTTTCCACCCAGGTCCTGCAGCCTGTTCCTTGGAGATTGCCTAGAGACTACAGGAGCTATGTCCTCCTGCACCAGCCATGACCCTGCACACTGAGAGGGGCAGGCTGTCTGTTGGAATAATAGGAGGTTAACAGCTGGTCTGGACTCAGGACCTGGTCAATTTCCTGTGAGGACCTGCCAGCCAACTTTTCCTCCCTCGTGTCTCACTTCTGATTGAGGATTTATGGGAACTTCTAAGCACCTCCCCAAACTACACCACTGAGCATAAGAGTGGTAGGAAATTCAGTTACATGGAGAACTTGTCTGCCTACACATGCTTTTGATGGATTTGAGGTGACTAGGTTGATAGAAAAGTAGTCATTTTTTCCTCTGGTGCCCTAGGGCAGAAGCAGTGAATTTCTTATTATCTTTGACCTCCATATACATTTAGAATGTGTTTATTATTATCTACAAAATAGCTTCCTGAGAAATTGATTGGTATTGCATTGAATCTATACATCAAGTTGGGAAAAATTAAAATCTTGTCATTATTGAGTCTTTTAATCCATGCACATGAAGTATCTCTCCATTTATTTTGATGTTCCTTGATTTCTTCCATCAGAATTCATATATTTAGCCACCTTTCTTTTTTTTTAATCCGCTCCCAAGGCTATTTTTTCCCCCTCTTGATTTTTAGAGAGAGTGGAAAGGAGAGGAAGAGACGGAGAGAAACACCAGTGTGAGAGAGATACATCAGTTAGTTGCCTTCCGCGTGCCCCCCTGAGGTACATGCCCTTGACAGGAATCGAACCTGGGACCCTTTAGTTTGTAAGCCGACACTCTGTCCACTGAGCCAAAATGGCTAGGGTTACCTAGTTACCTTTCCATTTAAAGTTTTGGCTTTTGGACCTCCTAAGATATATTATAAGTAAAAATCCTCTGTCCATCCAGTATTTATAAAGAGAGACAGTAAAATTGTACTCTTCTTGTTATGGGCTTCATAGGAGCTGAAGTGTGATCTTCCTGGCATTAAATCCCTTTCCTCAAACTTAAGTCCAAAAAGCTAAGCCTCAGGTGAGTTGGGTTAAATCCACTCACAATGGTCTCACATTAGTCACAGGGTTCCAGAAACTTTCCCCATGAAGGCAATGGAGGTTCTCACTAGAGCCATAGAGAACCCTTATCAAGTCCCAAATGCCTCACTCAGCTTTTTAAGTCCTATGTGCTTCTTAGTTTAGAAAACCAAGAACTTTCATATGACTCCCAAGCAGATACTTCAAATTTCCATAGATAAAAATTGTAGAGTTTGCTTAGGAATTTACTCTTATCATTTGAATACAGTGAAAATCACTGGATTATCTCATATTGTTCTTTATGCCTGACCTATTAAGCCAAACAGAGATTACTAGTCTGCCCGTAATAATTTCTGGTTTATCACCCTACCTGGTTTGGCTCAGTGGATAGAGCGTCGGCCTGTGGACTGAGGGGTCCCAGGTTCGATTCCGGCCAAGGGCACATGCCTGGGTTGCAGGCTCGATCCCCAGTGTGGGGTGTTCAGGAGGTAGCTGATCAATGATTCTCTCTCATCATTGATGTTTCTATCTCTCTCTCCCTCTCCCTTCCTCTCTGAAATCAATAAAAATATATTAAAAAAAATAATTTCTAGTTTATCACAATCAGAAGGTGAAGAGTCCCATGGAATTTTTGGTTTATTAATTAGTTCTTCATCTTTGAACTCAGAGGATCAATTAGTATTCAGTTCTGTTCTAATGATTGCACAGTACTAGATAGTAATTATTACACAATTCCTGGTCCTGGACCTGGTTAGTAATGATGGTCAGTGGTAACTAATAGTTGCACATACTAGTAGTTTAAAAGTTTACAAGCATTTTTTTTAAAAATATATTTTATTGATTTTTTACAGAGAGGAAGGGAGAGGGACAGAGAGTCAGAAACATCGATGAGAGAGAAACATCGATCAGCTGCCTCCTGCACATCCCCCACTGGGGATGTGCCCGCAACCCAGGTACATGCCCTTAACCGGAATCGAACCCGGGACCTTTTAGTCTGCAGGCCGATGCTCTATCCACTGAGCCAAACCGGTTTCGGCAAAAGTTTACAAGCATTTTTACGTCCTTTTCTATCTTTAATTTTGAGACTTAGGAACTATTTGCTCCATGTTAAGACAGAATGTCCATAAAGTCCATTAGTTAGCTAAGTACTAAATGTCCTTTACCTCTCATAAGGGAAGGAGCTGAGACTCAGAAAAATGGGTCAGTAGTGAGGAAGCTGGTTTCAGTTCCAGGTACCACTCAATGCTTCCCATGGAACTATACGTTTTGCCCTACCATTGTACTCTTGTGCCTTTGAATGGGGAAATGACATCAGGGTTCACATGAATGAATCAAGTGCCAGGAGAAATCAAGATCTGGTGCCACTGAGGGAGATGCAGTTCACTGGCTCTGACTCATTTGCAGGTGCCAAGATGGTGGGTCAGGAACACAACAGGAAAGTGGCGTTTAGGACACAGAGAGAGCCTGTTCCCCAGCGAGGAGGAAAGAAATGAACACATTCAGCTTCAAATAGCTGCCTTGAGTCAAGATTTTAGGTCCCTGTGGAATGTAACAAAAAAGATAATATGCAACGGGTCTTACTGAACCACAAAAAGTGGCATAACAGAGAGAGATCAACCAAAGGACTTGTATGCATGCATATAAGCCTAACCAATGGATACAGACAACAGGGGGGTGAGGGCATGAGTGGGGGGTTTAGGGGAGTAACGGGGGGATAAGGACACATATGTAATACCTTAATAAATAAAGAAATAAAAAAGTGGCATAACATAGGTATTAAGACCCCAGATTCTGGAGCCAGAGGGTCAGGGTTTGAAACTCAGCCTATAATTACTGGCTTTGTGATTAAATTTTCTGATCTCCAGTTTCGATGTGGCACGTTTTTTTTTCCTATACCACCAAGCAATTTTCTAATACAAGTTGGGTGCCCTAAAATTCAACTGAGTTGATACTATCCACTCAGAGGTAGCATTATTTCTACAGGCTAAGGGCTCAAATTACAAGCTTGCCCTCCTCTTCAGATGATATTACCAGACTAAAGGGATCTGTTTGCCTGCATGCATCAGAGCCCAGTAAGATGTGAATGGGAGCTTGCAGCAAAGACAGTAGGGTTTATTTTTAGAAAGTGGCCCAGGCCTGGAGACACATGTGAGTGAATGCTGAAAGACTTGGCCCCCAGATGGCTTCCCAGGAATGGGTTATATAGGGGAAAAATCACTAAATTATGGTGACTGAAGGAGTTAGGGTCATGGTGTCAGCTGATTGGTTGGTGCTAGGGGAGGAGGTAGTTAGTTGATCAGTATATCTGGTCCTGCTATCAGCCAGGTGCAGCTTTATCTGGTTTCTTGACTTTCTGAGCCCGGAGCTGAAACACAACTGAGGCCTAGATTTTATCGCTAGTTTGATTGAAACTCTGACTCTGTGGTCAATAGACCTGAGGCTTTGTTCCTACCTGAGCTTCATTGTCCTGAGGGCTTAATGCTTAAGGGAGTGGTCCTGCAAAGGAGGAGGCAGGTGAGTCAGGGTGCTGGGTGAGGTCAGTTTGAATAAAAAAAGAAAGGAGCAAAGGTCATATTAAAGACATGAAGTTTCTGCGTGGATACTAGCACAATGGGAAGTCCAGGTTGTTACCTGTGGTTCTGACAGATTTAACTACAAATCAGAGGTTCCCACAACCCTCTCCTTGGATTCAGTTAATTTCCTAGAGTGGCTCACAGAACGCAGGAAACCAGTTTACTCACTAGGTTATTGGTTTATGGCAAAGGACACTAAAGGATAGGAATAACCAGCCTGATGAAGCGATACACAGGGCGAAGTCCCAAAAGGAGCTGCTGTCCTTGTGACGTTTGAGGCCTGGCATGGTGGCACATGGAAGTGTTTTCGATTCCCCAGGTCAGAACCTCTCTGAACCCCCTCCTTTTCTTTTTCTTATGGAGGTTTTATTACATTGCCATGATTTGTTAACTCATTGGCCATTGGTGATCAATTCAGCTTCCAGGGGGCTCGCCCTCTCAAAGGTCAGAAGAATGGAACTGAAAATTTTAACCTCTAATCATGTGGTTGCCCTGCCCTGCCTCCTTGGTGTGGTCCCAGAGACACCTCATTAACATAACAAGAGACACCTTGATCACACTCACCAGTTAGGAAATTCCAAGGGGTTGAGGACACACTGGCCAGCACTAACATCTTCCCAGCTGCAAGGGAGGCTGGGAATTGAAGTCTCCCTTCTAGGTGGCCATGAATCCAGGCAAAAATTGAGAACTCCATCACCTTGGATGAAAGAAAGAATGGGGCCAAGTCTGTGTGGTTCAGTTGTCAAGCACTGACCTTTGAACCAGGAGGTCACCGTTAGATTCCGATTCCCAGTCAGGGCACTTGCTTGGGTTGCGGGCTCAATCCCCAGTGTTGGTCATGCAGGAGGTAGCCTATTGATGATACTTTCACATCACTGATGTTTCTCTCTCTCTCTCTCTCTCTCTCTCTCTCTCTCTCTCTCTCTCTCTCTCTTCCTACCTCTCTGAAATCAATAAAAACATATTTTAAAAAAAGATGTTGCCCTAACCGGTTTGGCTCAGTGGATAGAGCATCGACCTTCAGACTAAAGGGTCCCAGGTTCGATTCCGGTCAAAGGCATGTACCTTGCTTGCGAGCACATCCCCAGTAGGGGGTGTGCAGGAGGCAGCTGATCGATGTTTCTCTCTCATCGATGTTTCTAACTCCCTATCCCTCTCCCTTCCTCTCTGTGAAAAAATCAATAAAATATATATTTTTAAAAAAAGATGTTATTGGAGAAACTAAGATGGCGGCATAGGGAAACACCGAAATTGCTGCCTCCTACAACTTCAAAACATAATAAAAAGACAAAACGGACATCATCCAGAACTTACAGGAAGGCTGGCGGAGTGGAAATTCTACAACTAGAAGGAAGGAGAAAAGCACATTGAGGGTCAGGAGCTGCGGAAGTAAAGTGCAGAGGTACGGAGGCTCGAGAGTGCGCGGAAAAGGGCTGGTACCTGAGGACGCGGCTGTCTTTTTGAATCAGGAGGGAGTCACAAGCTCCCGACTGCTCTGAACTCGGTTCCAGGAAGTCTCTGGGGACCCAGGACTCATACAGGGAGAAACTGGACTGCCTGGCAGCGGGCAGAACTCGGAACTCGAGGGTGGCTTTCCCTCAGAGGGGCTTGCAGCAATTAAATTATCAGGACACTGAGACGCGCACAGCCCCTTAGGGCAGGGCTGAGAATCTGCCATAGTTCCTTGCTCCGCCCTTTGATTCCCTGAGACCCCGACCCACCCAGGCTGCAGCAGAGGCTTTTGCATATGAATGCCCTGGCCCTTTGCAACCTGAAAATTACCTAACAAACTGCAGCTGGGCCAAACAGACCCAGAACTTCCAAGAGAAGGCCCAAGGCCCCACAGCAGCTTGCATTGCTTCACAGCTGCGCCTCATCAGGGCACCTCCAAACTCCAAAAAAGGAAGGGGAATCTGCAGTTCTCTTCATAGCTCCTTCTGGGTAACCTCCAAGAGCCAGTGTACCCAGTGGTTAGAGGGGGACCATCCGGATTACAACTCCTCAGATCCATAAGGGACACACCCAGGGGGCAGACTCAGTGAGCACCAAAGCCCCACTGAAGCAAGTCTTTCCCCAGAAGGGTGTCTTCAGCACAGAAGTTCTCCCACTGCAGACACAGCCGATTCTTACTGCCAATTGGCCTGGAGGTCAATTCCTCCCAGTGATCCTACAACAATCAAGGCATAACTACAACAAGACTGTGCACAAAGCCCACAAGGGGGTGCACCAAGAGCGTCCACCTCAGGTAACGGGTGACGCTGAGCCACTGGGCCCTACAGGACACCTAGCACACAAAACCACTCTACCAACACAGGGAAGCATAAAAAAAAAATGCGGAGACAAAGAAACAGGTCACAAATGACAGAAATGGAGGAAAGCAAATGACTGGATATAAGGTTTTTCAAGAATTTTATGGAAACCGCCGATAAATTTAGTGAGACCCTCAAGAAATCTAGTGAGACCCTCGAGGATATGAAAAAGGACCAACTAGAAATTAAGCAAACACTGACTGAAATAAAGAATAATATACAGAGATCCAACAGCAGACAAGAGGATCCCAAGAATCAAGTCAAAGATTTGAAATACAAAGAAACAAAAAATACCCAACCAAAAAAGAAAAAAGAAAAATGATTCCAAAAATATGAAGATAGTGTAAGGAGCCTTTGGGACAACTTCAAGCCTACCAACATCAGAATTATAGGGATACCAGAAGAAGAGAGAGGGCAAGATATTGAAAACCTATTTGAAGAAATAATGACAGAAAACTTCCCCCACCTGGTGAAAGAAATAGACTGACAAGTCCAGGAAGCTCAGAGAACCCCAAACAAAAGGAACCCAAAAAGGACCACACCAAGACACATCATAATTAAAATGTCAAGAGCAAAAGACAAAGAGAGAATCTTAAAAGCAGCAAGAGAAAGACAGTCAGTTACTTACAAGGGAGTACCCATACGACTGTCAGCTGATTTCTCAACAGAAACCATGCAGGCCAGAAGAGAGTGGCAAGAAATATTCAAAGTGATGAATACCAAGAACCTGCAACCAAGATTACTGTATCCAGCAAAGCTATCATTCAGAATAGAAGGTCAGATAAAGAGCTTCACAGATAAGAAAAAGCTAAAGGAGTTCATTACCACCAAACCAGCATTATATGAAATGCTGAAAGGTATTCTTTAAGAAGAGGAAGAAGAAAAAGGAACTCTTACCATTTGCCACAGCATGGATGGAATTGGAGAGCGGATAAATACCACATGATCTCACTCATTTGTGGAATATAATGAACAACATAAACCGATGAACAAGGACTGATCCAGAGACGGAGAGGCATTGATTGGACTGTCTGGGCCTTGGAGGGAAGGTAGGGGAGGGTGGGGTTAAGGGGGAAAGATCAACCAAAGGACTTATATGCAAGCATATAGGCCTAACCAATGAACACGGACAACGGGGGGGGGGGGGGGGGGCGGGGGGAGTAGGGAGTAACGTGGGGATAAGGACACATATGTAATATCTTAAGCAATAAAAAATATGTTTAAAAAAAAAGATGGTATTCTTTTGGGTCATTCTAAACAGGCTATGTAGTCCTTAAATGTATAAGAAGACATTTGAATTCACTTATAAGAAAAATGCAAGTAAAACCATCTCACTTATTAGATGGATAAAAAGTTTAAAAAGCTTATCAACCTTGGAATTAATTGCTGTCCCTAAAAGCTAGTCCTGCACTTTAAAAATGTTGCCAATAGGTGGCACGCCTGACCCACAATCTATTAGTCTGAATTGAAATAAGCTATTGAATATATATATTTTAAATAATTTTACCTTTGTTGAGGTAAAATTGCCATCTAAAATTGTAAGATGTTTAAAATATACCCTGTGGTGATACATATATGTTCTTAAAGGATCTACCCCATCTTGTTAATTAATGCAACCATCACCTCACGTAGTTTTTTTTGTTTGTTACCGCACTTAAGTTCTACTCTCTTAGCAAATTTCAGTTATACAACACAGTGTTATCAATTATAATGACCATGTTTTACATTAGATGCTCAGACCTTATTTATTTTATAGCTGGAAGTCTGTATGTACCCTTTTTCCAACCTCTCCCTATTTCCCCACTTCCCACACCCTGGTAACCACTTTTCTACCCTGTTTATATGGGTTTGGCTTTTTCTTTCTTTCTTTTTTAGATTTCACAAGTAAGTGATACCATGCAGTATCCGGTTTTCTCTGTCTTTCATATTAATTCTGTTCCTGGGAGTTCTCAGAGTTTAAGCTGCCCACTCTGCAGTTCAGTCAGAGCAGTTTGCTACAGCAACTTCCTAGTTCTGTACTCTGCAATCTCGTTCCCGATTCCAACCAATCAAACTTTGGGGTTTTTTGGGGGAACTTTATTTAAATGCATCAGTAAATAAATGAGTCATATGTAAAAAACAGTAGTAGTCTGGAACTAAATTCCAGATTTTTTTCAACAAAATCTGAGAGCCAGAGAAAATAAATTGCAACAAGAGGGCTCCTCTTTTTGAAGTAGAAGAATTAGAATAGATTCTGTTAAATACTTCTCTACAGTATTTGACTCCAAAAACTCATTAAAACATAAAATTCCTAGAAAAATATTAAATAATATAAGAGACAAAGCTTTCATATTCTTCATATATAAAAAGGACTTACAAATAAATATGAAGATGGGCATATTTATTTATTTATTTTTTATTTTTTATTTTTTTAATTAAATCTTTATTGTTCAGATTATTACATTTGTTCCTCTTCCCCCCCCCCATAACTCCCCTCCTCCCAGTTCCCGCCCCATCCTCTGCCCTCACTCCCCACCCACTGTCCTCATCCATAGGTGCACGATTTTTGTCCAGTCTCTTCCCGCATCTCCCACACCCCTTTCCCCCCCAAGAATAGTCAGCCCATTCCCTTTCTATGTCCCTGATTCTATTATAATCAACAGTTCATTCTGTTCATCAGATTATTTATTCACTTGATTCTTAGATTCACTTGTTGATAGATGCATGTTTGTTGTTCATAATTTGTATCTTTACCTTTTTCTTCCTCTTCCTCTTCTTAAAGGATACCTTTCAGCATTTCATATAATCCTGGATTGGTGGTGATGAACTCCTTTAGCTTTTCCTTATCTGTGAAGCTCTTTATCTGACCTTCAATTCTGAATGATAGCTTTGCTGGATAAAGTAATCTTGGTTGTAGGTTCTTGGCATTCATCACTTTGAATATTTCTTGCCACTCCCTTCTGGCCTGCAAAGTTTCTGTTGAGAAATCAGCTGACAGTCGTATGGGTATTCCCTTGTAGGTAACTGAGTTTCTTTCTCTTGCTGTTTTTAAGATTCTCTCTTTATCTTTTGCTCTTGGCATTTTAATTATGATGTGTCTTGGTGTGGTCCTCTTTGGATTCCTTTTGTTTGGGGTTCTCCGCGCTTCTTGAACCTGTAAGACCATTTCTTTCACCAGGTGGGGGAAGTTTTCTGTCATTATTTCTTCAAATACGTTTTCAATATCTTGCTCTCTCTCATCTTCTGGCACCCCTATAATTCTGATGTTGGTACGCTTGAAGCTGTCCCAGAGGCTCCTTACACTATCCTCGCATTTTTGGATTCTTTTTTCATTTTGCTTTTCCAGTTGGGTGTTTTTTGCTTCCTCGCATTTCAAATCATTGACTTGATTCTTGCGCTCCTCTGGTCTGCTGTCGGGAGTCTGTGTAATATTTGTTATTTCAGTCCGTGTATGCTTAATTTCTAGTTGGTTCCCCAATATAACATCGAGGGTCTCATTAGTTTTCTTGTAGATCTCATTAAGTTTATCGGCAGCTTCTAAACAGTTCTTGAGAGACCTTAAAAGTGTGGTTCTGAACTCTATATCTTCCATTGACAATTTTGTCCTGTTTCTTTGTCTCCGCATTTTGTTATGCTTCCTTGGTGCACCCCCTAGTGGTCTTTGTGCGCAGTCTTATAGTTAAACCTTGATTGTTGTAGCTAATACGAGGGAGGGTTTGACCTCCAGGCCAAGTGGCTATGAGAATCAGCTGTGTCTGCAGTGAGAGAACTTCTGTCCTCTAGGGAGGTGCTAATCTAGCCTTTGCCTGAGGCTGTCCAGCAAATGCCTCTGTGCAGGGCTTGAGCGGGGCGGGTCGCACAGGATCAATAGGGTGGGCCAGAGAGAGCAGTTATGGGGGCTTTCAGTCCTGTCCCCAGGGGCTCTGCCTCTCTGAGTCCCAGCACCCGCTGCAAACCTCGGAGAGAAAGCTGCACTCGCTCTGACCGAAGCCAGACAGTCCCTCTTCTCCTGTTTGAGTCTGGGTCCCTAAAGACTCGCCTGTATCTGGAGCTCAGAGTTTGCGACTCCCTCCCGATTGAAAACGCCAACCGCGTCCTCCGCCGCCAGCCCGCTCCGCCCACTCAGAATTTGACTTCAGCACTGCGTCTCCTCTGAGTGTCCGTATGCGTTTCTCTTTCCTCCTAGTTGTAGGACTTCCACTCAGCCAGCGTTCCTGTGGTTTCTGGGTGATGTCCCTTCCGTTTTTTGGTTTCACTTTTGAAGTAGTTGTTCAAAGCAGCAAACTCCGGCGTTAACCTATGCCGCCATCTTGGTTCTCCAAGATGGGCATATTTAGAATGGACAATGTATGAAGCTCACAAATACTCATATGACTAATAAATGTTTGAAAAGTTTCAAATTATCATTAATGATCAATGAAAAAATTAAACATTAATAAAATTAGCCAAGATATAGGGTCACTGGTATTTTCAGTCATTGATAGTGGGAGCATCAATTGTTATAGTCAAGCAATCACTCACCAAGTCCTGTCACTGCATTTGGTCTCTACAGAGATAGTTATACGATTCATGGTCAGATTTTGAACTAAGCAGCTGTAGGATAACATGTGTACAGTTCTTTATCATGATTTCTTAATTACAGTGGTTTTCTTTCTTCTATTTGTGATCATGTTTCAAGCCAGACTCTCCTTTCACCCACTGCAATTGTGTTACTGGATAGGGGTATATTTTTCACGGACCTTTTCAATTCCTTTCAGCTGATATTTTGTGACTTAATAAAAACAAAATGATTGTTACAGGATTAATTTTTGCATGTGTGATGATGCCTGATTTGTAACATCTCATTTACTAACATGCAAATTAGAGGTTGACACATAATTTTGAATATTTTTCAAGACAAACATATTCATGATTCCAGTTGTGAACTGAAATGTGCTTCAAATTCTTGAAGAATACTAGCCAGGCACTTTAACCAACTACACCATGGTGCCTAGTATGAAGTTTCCTCAAAAAATTAAAAATGGAACTGCCATTTGATCCAGTGACCCCACTTTTAGGAATATATCTTAAGAAGCCTGAAACACCAATCAGAAAGAATATATGTACCCCTATGGTCATAACTGCGTTATTTATAATAGCTAAGACCTGGAAATAGCCCAAGTGCCCATCACTAAATAAATGGATAAAAAAGCTGTGGTGCATTTACACAATGAAATACTATGTAGCAGTAAAAAAGGAGGATCTCTTACCCTTTGAGACAATATGGAGGAACCCGGAGAGTATTATGCTAAGCGAAATAAGCCAGCCAAAGAAAGATAAGTATCAAAGGACTTCACTCATATGTGGAATCCAATGAACAAAATAAATGAATGAACAAAATAGATCCAGAGGCATGGAAGCATGCAATAGACTGACGATTCTTAGAGGGAAGGGGAAGGAGGGAGGAAAGAGATCAACCAAAGAACTTATATGCATGTATGAATCCCCCATGGATACAGGCAATAGTGTTGTGAAGGCCTGCTGAGGAGTGGGAGTGGGGAGGACAGGGCCAATGGGGGAAAAGAAGTGAACATCTGTAATATTTTCAACAATAAAGATAAATTTAAAAAAATTCTTGAAGAATGGAGAATGAACACAAAGCCTAACTTTAGAGGTGAAGCTTTATCTCATTTATGACCAGAGATTTAGATAATGAAATCAAAGAAAGAAAGGAAAAACAAATAACAACAATAACAAAACAAACTCTGAGATCAGACCCATGCCTCACATCATGCGGCAGGCAGGGATATGTATTGAAATTCCATATTAGTAACTGCAGGGATTTACAGACAGTTTCTTGATAATTCCAACCTGCATTGACATTGTGCATTCTAAATACCATACAGATTTTTTAAAAACCCATATATTCGGTGGTTGGGTCAAATAGAAAAGAAATAAATGACACCAATGGCTCCATCATTTGCCTTCATCTTTGGCCTGGCTCCCAGATCTGAGGGCCACCTTTGGGATAGACATAGTTTAAAGATGACGAGGACCCCATCTGAAGTGTTTTGAATCCATAGCCTTTTAATTTCTGGGAGAACCATAGAGTAGGGTTATATATCAGAGTTTCATTCTAAGAAAATTGTTTTAACATCAACTGTGTTACATTCAGTGAACAGAGCTCTTCTCACCTCCATTTGCTTCTGTTTACAGAAACAAAACTAACTTTTTAAAAAAATATATTTTATTGATTTTTTACAGAGAGGAAGTGAGAGGGACAGAGAGTTAGAAACATCGATGAGAGAGAAACATTGATCAGCTGCCTCCTGCACACCTCTTACTGGAGATGTGCCCGCAACCAAGGTACGTGCCCTTGACCGGAATCGAACCTGGGACCTTTCAGTCCGCAGGCCAACGCTCTATCCACTGAGCCAAACCGGTTAGGGCAAAGCTAACTTTTCTATGGTCTCTTTGTCTATGGCATAAGGGAAGAGATCTAATTACTATTTAATAAATCAAACATTTTTTTTTTTCTGGCTGAGTCATACAACCTTCACACAGTTAATTTTAGTTAATTAAAAAAATTGAGCCAACAAAAGAAAATCTCATTTGACCCAGTAATCCCACTTCTAGGAATATATCCCAAGAAATCAGAAACACCAATCAGAAAGGGTATATGCACCCCTATGTTCATAGCAGCACAATTCACCATAGCTAAGATCTGGAAACAGCCTAAGTGCCCATCAGCAGCTGAGTGGATTAAAAAGCTATTGTACATCTATACAATGGAACACTATGCTGTGGTAAAAAAGAAGGAATTCTTATCATTCGCAACAGCATGGATGGACCTGGAGAGCATTATGCTGAGCAAAATAAGCCAGTTGGAGAAAGATAAATATCACGTGATCTCCCTCATTTGTGGAGTATAATGAACAACATAAACTGATGTACAAAAATAGATCCAGAGACAGAGACACATTGAACAAACCATTAAACCTCAGAGGGAAGGCAGGGGAGGGTGGGAGTGGAAACTTCTACAGTTCCTAGTTTCATTTCCATAATCCTGTCTCTATCTAGTTCTGTTGGTTTTAATCTTGTCTAGGTTAATCTCTGTGTTCCATTACAAGGGCTATTCCAAGGTCACTGCTCTACTGATAAGCTACAAGGAAGTGACTGAAGGAGTTTATCCTGCCCAGTAAAGGTTATGTCCTCCCAGCCCCGCTGCTTGCCTTCCCTGGGACTGCCCTGTGTCGGTGGGTCTCCAGGGGTATAGGCTTTGGTGCCTTCCCTGGTGGGCAGACCCCTGGGGATGTGGGCCCAACAAGTCCCAAATTTATTGCCAACAGTCTTAGTCCAAGTTCTTCATAAGTAGTACATGGTATTTCTGTAACACTAGGGGGATTTACTGATTTATTCTCTTCCTTAGTCCTGTTAACCCCTAACCTGGGGAAACAACCTTTCTCGGGGAGGTGGTCCTGTTTAAAACACATAGTGCCAAGAGGGGGAGCAAACATATGTTATAGATGCCAGGTCCCTTAAAATATAAGCTGTGCAGATGTTTCTTCCCTGCGGCAACTGCGTCAAGCAGCAAGGGTGGACCGGCTCCCAGCAGTATTACATGCCTCCTTTTCCCCCATTGACCTCTTCCCAGCCACTCCCACCTCCCAGCACATGCCCTCATCCCCCTACTGTCTGTGCCCATTGGTTATCTGCATGCATACAAGTCCTTTGGTTGATCTCTTACTCGCCACTCCCACCCTCCCCTGCCTTCCCTCTGAGGTTTAATGGTTTGTTCAATGTGTCTCTGTCTCTGGATCTATTTTTGCCCGTAATAATTTCTGGTTTATCACCCTACCTGGTTTGGCTCAGTGGATAGAGCGTCGGCCTGTGGACTGAAGGGTCCCGGGTTCGATTCCGGCTAAGGGCACATGCCTGGGTTGCAGGCTCGATCCCCAGTAGGGGGCGTGCAGGAGGCAGCCAATCAATGATTCTCTCTCATCATTGATGTTTCTATCTCTCTCTCCCTCTCCCTTCCTCTCTAAAATCAATAAAATATATTTTAAAAAAAAAGAATAATAAAAAAATCCAGTCTTATAGGCTAATCGTCTTCTTGACATTTTTTTGGTCATCCTTACCAAGTTTTGACAACCATAAATAGAATTTTGGAAATTTTCTTTACCAGTATGAATAAAGAATATAAATTATACTCTGAGTATAGGACATTTAAAAAAATTCTTTATCAGCACTTATTTGGAAAATTCATTCAGAACAAGGGCTCTTTAGAACAAGAATTGTACCTGTTATTGAGCACTCAGTATGTGCAAGGCCCAGTGCTAGGCATTTTTATACATGATCTTATTTAATCATCAGAACAAACCTTCAAAGTAGTGTTATTATAGATGGTCTACAGGAGAGAAGCAGAACTATGCCAGGACCCCGAAAGCTCACTTGATGTCCCTTCCTACTCACTGTCACCTCCCATTTCAAAGATAATCACTATCCTGATTTCTAATACTATAATTTTGCCTCTTCATAAAAAAATGGATATATAAAAGTGTGTGTGTTTGTGAGATTCATCACTTAATTGAATGCTTTTATTGACCTTGTTTTAAAGTATTAGCACTAATATAAATATTCTTACATATGTTCTTAGGTAATGTGTGCACAAATGCAAATAAATCATTTTACCCAGACATATAATAAGTTCTATAAATGCTACCTGTTATTTTTACTGTTGTGATGATTATTTTTTACAATTTGCATGTGACTAAAACTATTTATAATTTCCCCACCAGATATTGTTTGAATTCTTCTCAACTAATTTCTTGGCTCACTTCTAAAATCATTCCGATATTTAAAAAAAGACATACCCGAATATATGGACATGCCTATCAGTTACTACTCAAAATCTTGACAAGAACCACTTTAATGAGTACAAATATCCTTCATCCGACATAATAAGAGGGAGGGTGGGCCAGCGAGGTACAAGCGGGCTGCAGAGAGCTACAGGAGGGGGCAGGGCAGCAGGCTATAGGGGAGGCCGGGGGAGGGGAGGGGGGAAGCTACAGGAGGGCGGGGCAGCAAGCTATGAGTAGGGGGCGGGGAAGGCCGTGGTGGGGGCGGGGGAGGAGCTACAGGAGGGCGGAGCAGCAGGCGGAGAGCTACAGGAGGGCCACAGCGACCTATTGGCACACGGATTTGTGGGCAGGGCTAATGGCAAGTTCTGGCAAACTACATTTCCTTTGGGGTTTGGTTCTGAGACTGACAGATCAGACCGCAGTGTACATATTTTATACCTTGACTCTAGTAACACTTCAGATATAGCTTCTCCTGATTAAGAACTGTAGGTAGGTGCAATCAGGTACATTCGTCAATGGCGAACTAGCCCTGCTTAATGACTGGTTTTAGGGCACATCATGGACCTTGTTCTTCTATGAACCATCATCTTCTGATTAACATTTTTCTCACATCCTTGGATGAAGATACATTTAGGTTGACTTATAAAATTTACAATCTGCAAATTCTAGCTTTGATTATGTTCCTTCCACAGCTAAAGATATAGGCACAAATTTGTTAGGCAAAGAAAATGCAAAAAGAGTGAGAAAATATCAGTATGTATTTGCATAATAGCAAATAAGAGATTATTTTGTCATCTATTGCCTCACATGGAAAATTGGAGCCTATAGCCATGGCAAAAAGAAACAAAATATCAACTGACTGGACCAGGTGAAATGAACAGGGCTAGTATTCATGGAGATAGGGATGTCCAGTATTATATTAGAAGTGGTTGCTTTTAGACTTGAGACAAATCCATGATCTACTACCAAGTAGGAAAATTTATTGTATTCAACAGTGCAGTCAGAGAATTTAATGTCTTTAGATAATACACCTAACATGGGCAAGTGTGTTTGATAACGGATTAAAATTTTAAAAAATCTAGAGGGTTTGACCATATCCAGTATATATTAATTACAAGCTAATCAAATAATTAGTCATATAACTAAAAAATGCTAAGGCTATTTCAGACTTTTTAATATTCTCTATAAGTGTTTTGCATACTCTCTATGTGTGATTTATTTTAGATACTTAATATTTGTTGAGGTTATGTAATTTCATCTTTTAAAAGAATATTTCATTTTAACTGTAAGAAATGAAACAGACTTTTGCACATGTATTTTGTGTATAAAAATCTTGCTAAATGATAGTATTTTAATTTATTTAAAAATACTTTTGGATATTCTATGTAATTTCAATCATAATCTGTGAATAATGACAGTTTTGTTTTGTTCTTTATACTATTATATCTTCTATGTCATTTTCTTGCCTTACTGTACTGGTGAAAACATCCAATAAATAGATATCATAAGGTATTTATGGGTTATTTTTCCCAAACTCACTGGGAATACTTTCAATGTATCATAGATAGGTATAATATTTGTTCCAGATTTTATAGACAAGTTTTTATCAGGCAAAATAATATTCATTCTATTCTCATTTATTATGAATAGACTAGAGGCCTGGTGCATGAAATTCGTGCACAGGGGGTGGGGTGGGGTGGGGGAGGGGGAGACCCTCAGCCCAGCCTGCACCTTCTCGCATTCTGGGACCCCTTAGGGGATGTCCGACTGCCAGGATCTGGGTTAAACACAGTCGGACATCCCTCTTGCAATATGTGACCACTGGCTCCTAACTGCTCACTTGCCTGCCTGCCTGATTGCCCCTAACCACTCTGCCTGACTGCCTGATCACCCCTAACTGCTCACCTGCCTGCCTGATCACCCTTAACCACTCTGCCTCCCTGATCACCCCTAACCACTCTGTCTGCCTGCCTGATCACCCCTAACTGCCTCTGCCTTGGCCCTTGCCTGCCATGGTGGCCGCTTCTGCCTTGCCCCTGCTGCTGTGCCTTCGTCTGGAAGGTTGTCCGGAAGGATGTCTGGAATGTCATTTGGCGGTTTGGTGTAATTACATATCGTGCTTTTATTATTATAGATATAGAATTGTATCAAGCTTCTTTCCCCTAGTATTTTTCCTTTAATTTGTTAATGTGTTATTATATTAATTGGGTTTCTAATGCATCATCATTGGGATCTCATTGACATATAATCAATCTATGGCAGTTTCACTTTGCTTCAGTTAAACTGCTTTTGCTATGTTAATGAAGGGCCTCCTAAGTACTTCCTTGTAATTGTCCTTTTATTAAAATCAGCAAGTGTTGATTACTCTCTCTTTGTACTACTCCATGCTCTTGTTTGCTTCAAAACCCTTGTCTCTTATTTACTCTCCTCCACCTGCTTTTCAGTCTTTTCTTTGGTTTCTTCATCCACTGGTGTTCCTCAGGGCCCTGCGAGCTTTTCACCTCCTATGAAATCAAGTGCGTGCTGAAGTTCACCAAATCTTTGCTTGAAGTTCAAATTCCTTTTCTGAGGTGCAATAACAAATACCCAAGTGCCTAATCTACCTGTTCACTCGGATGATTTACAGATATTCCAAAATACTTGAAGCATACTGATCATTGTCCAACTCTTTTTCTTTCTCCTACCTCTTGGCTTTTAAACTTGCTCTTTCTCCAGTGAGTCCCTTAGGTTATAGTACTCCATGCATCCAAGTGCAAAAGAAGCCTTAATGTCATTGCTGGCTTCTCTTCTTTTTTATAACCCTCTAATCCATCACCAAGCCTTACTGATTCTACATCCTAAATGCTTCCCATAGCCACAACTTTCTCTCCATCTAGAGACATTCATGTAGTCAAAGCTATCATTTTCCTCTCAAAAATATTACCAAATTTCATTATTTCATTCAGCCTGGTTCTCAAAAATCCTCCCTCCATCCTTTCCTCCCTCCCTTCCTCCCTCCCTCCCTCCCTCCCTTCTTTCCTTCCTTCCTTCCTTCCTTCCTTCCTTCCTTCCTTCCTTCCTTCCTTCCTTCCCTCCTTCCTTCCTTCCCTCCTTCCTTCCTTCCTTCCCTCCTTCCTTCCCTCCTTCCTTCCTTCCCTCCTTCCTTCCTTTCTCCCTTCCTTCCCTTTTTATTTTCTTCCTATAATTTCAAATATGTATCCTAAATTAAAATATTTTTGTTTATATGAAGTAATTTACTAAAAGTTCATTACACATGATAGTTTTTGAAATATACACTTTAAAAATAATTCTTTATTGTTGAACGTATTACATAAATATACACTTTTAAAATTAATTAACAGAATTCAATTGAGAAACAGTGAAAAGGACTACATTTTTTGATGATTTCATTCATTTTTTTTGGATGATGTCTGGCAACATTTGAACACTTAATACTAACAATAGAATAGTTGTTTGCTGACACAACTATTGTAACTCTGAATTCATGTCCATGCTTTAATGGCTTTTTGTTAAGATCATTGTTCCTAGAATGTAGAACAGATACTTTTGATTACTATTTCTTTATTTTTACAAAGTATATTTTTATTGGTTTCAGAGAGGAAGGGAGAGGGAGAGAGAGATAGCAACATCAGTGATGAGACGTTCTGGTTCATAGGTCAATGTTCAACCACTGAGCTACACCTGCCGGTCTGCTATTTTCTTATTTAATCTGAAATGATTCCCTGCCTATTTTCTGTCCATTAAGGCTAAAGTGACAGCATTATGCCTCTGGCCAAAACAAATAGAACAAATACAAAGGTAAAGAGCAAAACTGTGGAATACGTTTAATTATGAAAATGTTACTCTGATATACATAAGGAACATTTATTTATTTTTTTACAATATATTTTTATTGATTTCAGAGAGGAAGGGAGAGGTAGAGAGAGATAGAATCGTCAATGATGAGAGAGAATCATTGATTGGCTGCCCCCTGCTTTCCATACTGGGGATCAAGCCTATAATCTGGGCATGTGCCCTGACCAGGAATCAAACCATGACCTCCTGGTTCATAAGTCAATGCTCAACCACTGAACCACGTGGCCAGGCCTCGAGGAACATTTAGATTGAAATTACAGTAAATTATCAGTTAGAAGATTTTAATTTCAGAAAAGTAGTTTGGGATTTGGTATGTTTTCTATTAAGTATGTTTTTATTGATTTCAGAGAGAGGAAGGGAAAGGGAGAGAAATAGAGACATTGATGAGAGAATCACGGATTGGCTGCCTCCTGTACACCCCTCATTGGGGTTCGAGCCTGCAACCTGGGCATGTACCCTGACCCGGAATCAAACAGTGACCTCCTGGTTCATAGATTGTCCCTCAACCACTGAGCACACCAGCTGGGCAGTATGCTTTTTGCTTATTATTTGATAGTCCAAAATATGATTCGCCAGTTTCCTCATGAAATTCTAAGTACCTTCAAAATCCAAGGTGAATATCATCTCCCTTTCTCTCCCTGACAGTAATGTTTGTAGTTACCTTTTTTATGGTCACATTAGATCTCATTGTTTCTTTCTGTGTTTTCACTATTTTATGGAATTTCTAATGGCTGCTTTTTTTTTCTTTTTTTTTTTTGGTAGTAACTATATTGCATTTGGAAAAAGGTCCAATGCATAACAGGCACTTACAACATATATTAGTTGAATATTAACGAAATTATTTAGATTATCTCTAGAGCTTTCTTTGAAAAACAACTAAAACATTTGGATCCAAATGGCACAGTATTTCAGGTGAAGAGTAAAGTACAAATCAGTGAAAAATAATCTGACCAACATTTGCATGCTAACATATTTGATTTTAGCCCTTTAGTCATTACCATGAGTGGAAAATTTCCATTTGTGCCAATGATAAATGGACACACAAACTGTTTGGTTTGAAAATGAGTAGCTCTTTCAAGAAATAAAAAACGATTTCATGAACGTATGTGAGACTTTATATTTAGCAGATCTTTCTCAACTACGGTCGGGATTACAAAGAAAGCAGAAAGATTTTCTGAAGTATTTATGAGACTGTATCCAACAGCAGGAGGTGGTACTTAAGACTGGAATTGCAAACAAACGCAATGAAGATAAGTATGAGAAATGGATGCTATTCTGCAACAGTTTGATTACAAATTTATCACTCAGATATAAGATTAGCAATTTGGATTTTTTTTTTCCTGTGGAGATGCCCACTGGATTGGAAATAATCTTTCTGATACTGTCAATAGCAGAATTCATAATTGGAATGTTGGGGAATGTGTTCATTGGACTGGTCAACTGCTCTGAATGGGTCAAGAACCGAAACATCTCTTTAGCTGACTTCATCTTTACCTGCTTGGCTATCTCCAGAATTAGTCAGTTGTTGGTATTACTTTTTGAATCACTTACATTGGGACTATTTTTACATGTATTTTCCACTTATAAACTAGCAAAACCTATTACTTTACTTTGGAGAATAACCAATCACTTGACTACCTGGCTTGCTACTTGCCTAAGCATTTTCTACCTCCTTAAGATAGCGCACTTCTCCCACTCTCTTTTCCTCTGGTTGAAGTGGAGAATGAAGAGAGTGATTCTTGTGATATTTGTATTTTCTTTTATCTTTCTGACGTTTGACTTTCTATTGTTGGAAAGCTTTAACGATTTATTCTTGAAGGTCTATATATATGATAATAGTAATCTGACTTTATATGTAGAAGAAAGTAAGACTCTCTATTTTGAAACCCTGATCCTTCTTAGCTTGACCTGTTTGCTCCCTATTGTTCTGTCCCTGACCTCACTGCTCCTTTTATTTCTGTCTTTGGTAAGACATATCAGAAATTTGCAGCTCAACTCCATGGGCTCAAGGGACTCCAGCACAGAGGCCCATAAAAGGGCCATAAAAATGGTGATGTCTTTTCTCTTCCTCTTCATATTTCATTTTTTTTCCACACAAGTGGTAAATTGGATATTTCTTATGTTTCCAGATTACATGATTATAAAATTTATCACGTTATTAGTCTATGTCTTTCCCTCAAGTCACTCACTTCTTTTGATTCTGGGAAACAGCAAGCTAAGACAGGCAGCCTTGAAGATACTATGGCATCTCAAAAGCTCCTTGAAAAGAGAAAATCTGTTACACCTTTACAGACAGATTTCCCAGAGTCTTTTCAAAGATAATAACTTAACGAGGAAACTTTGAGGATCGGTTTTCACTTCTACAGTTGTTTTTTCTACTGGGTTCCTGTAAGTATTTTGTGCATAATTCAAGTTTCCCTCAGAACACGTTGCTTTGATAATAATTCACACATGGTTAGCCGATACAATTTTAAAAGTAATATTTTTGGTTTAAAACGTTGGTTTCTGATAGTTTTAAATCCCAGATATTCTTTCCCAAAGAGAATCTAAATTTTTTAATTTTATATGCAAGAGATGTATGTAATTGCAACTCATGTGAGAGAAGAGGCATGTAGTTCTTTAGAAATCAAGATGAATTACAAACTTGGCTAGGTAGAAGATGTATAAAATGTTGATTAAAATGTTAATAGAGCAACTGTAGTCATAGATGGGAAAAACATGACTTCATAGCTTAAAGGTCTTTTATTGAATGTTACAGCATTTGCATTCTTGTATTAAAGGTCCTGTTGATAACAAGGGAATGAGATGTTTAAGAATAAGAATAATATTTGTAGTGCAAAATAAAATAATATTTAAGCAAAAACCGGAAACACATGCTTATAATGCTAATCTTAATCTAAAACTCCAAATCATAAATATTTTTGATGTAGCTAGGCATTTATTAATGTTTCTAAATTCCAGGATATGCAATATACATTTTCAGAGTGACAGAAATGGATATTTCTACCATGTTATGTAATAGACTTAAAATATATAGAAAAATTATTACTTAATAAAAAATCACACTCATATTGCTATTAGAAAAGATCATAATTATATTTTGAGAATGATTATGTTTGTGTCTGTGCACATACATTTTGTTATAATCTGATCACTAAAGTTTTTGAGAAACTAACAGAAACAGGTCAATAGAAAAGGCATTGAAAACAAAATTTATAACGAAACACCACTGTATAAATTTTGGATATGCATAAGTATATATAGTGCTGTTTTTATAATAATCTACATTCAGGTAAGATAGCTACACACTGTAAATAAAGGAAAGGGTGGAAAAGTGTAATATAATATTTTAAATATGATGGTATGGAGTATAATATTGTATAGATGCTATACATGTATAGATAATGCAATTTTTAAAAATGAAGAATTCTTTTTTATGGTTTACCTTTGATGTATTCTTCAAATTATGTTAAACAAAGAAAAAGCTGCAATTAAATGGTGATAATTACATGGGTTGTAAATTTATACTAATGGAACGACAAGGGCTGATCCTTGGAGCTGGGAATGATGTCAGAATTCTCATTTTCCCCATCCTCCTACACTAGAGGTGGGGAACCTTTTCTGTCAAGGGCCATTTGGATATTTACAACATCATTCGGGGGCCATACAAAATTCTCAACTTAAGAATTGACCTGCTATATTTGGTCAAACATTTAATTAACTCACCCCTAATGCCTTGGCAAGGTTAGATCAACTGACTTCATGGGCCTTACATGGCCCACAGGCTGGACATTCCCCACCCCTCTCCTATACCATACGTAATAAATTGAACTGCAAGCATGTCTAGACTATGTGGTACTTCTGTGTATCAATAACAATAATGATAATGGTTTTAATGGCAAGAAATATAATGTGTATTTTACTAAGTAAAATTTTACTAAAAAATATACATACATTATTTTGGACACCTAGTATTTTACCAAAAATTGTCACTGTAACTATCTTGCCTTGGAACAAGGTAATACACAAACCAAGCCAAATACATTTAGAGTCAGATACTGAGTTTGTTGGATACTCTTCATGTTAATGACTTAAATAACCTGATAATCTCGTACTCTTTGTAAGATAACCAAAAACATTATGTAGTTTTTAATGTTACTAAACTTTTCTTTAGTAAGCAAGCCAGAGTAATTGAGCCAACTTGTGAGCAACCCTTACTTCTAATAAGTGGGCCTTAGAGGTGAATGAGTAAATGTGTAACTAGGGGTAAGTCTATACACATGCAGTGACCTACGGAACATAGAACTATAAAGACCAGTGCCCTATTTTTGACAAAGAAGTATAGCAATGGACTAGTAAAAGGGGACCAAGCCACAGGCTGGGGTTATTGTAATTGATGTATTGTAATCTGCATATTTGAATGGCAGGTGAGATCAAGTTCTGCACTTCCTCTTTCTCCGTAACAAGAGCCTTTGAGGGGGACTCAACAGCAGCCAAACCACAATCCAAGAAATGCGATGGCCAAGACACGCATTGCTGGTCCCATACAACCTGGAGAAGAAAGATTGATATGACTACATTCTACCCTGGGACCAAAGTGCTGGGGAAAGGCAGATATTATAACCGATTTCTTGTTAACTACCCTCTCTCACCCACCAAATAAACGTTCATTTTAAGAATCTGAGTGTAGTCATTGTTTGTTTCATCTTATCCACCCAGGTGATTTACAGGAGAGGAACAAATAACTCATTTCTATTGATGAAATAGTTGTATCTCTGATCCATAGGTCTAGTGCTGAAGGCATCAGAATATACATCAAGCACAGCAAGGCACATTTTCTTTTTTTTTAAAAATATATTTTATTGATTTTTTTTACAGAGAGGAAGGGAGAGGAATAGAAAGTTAGAAACATCAATGAGAGAGAAACATCGATCAGCTGCCTCCTGCACACCTCCTACTGGGGATGTACCCGCAACCCAGGTACATTGCCCTTGACCAGAATCAAACCAGGGACCTTCAGTCCGCAGGCCAACGCTCTATCCACTGAGCCAAACCAGTTAAGGCAAGGCACATTTTCTTGAACCGTAGTGAGTGTATATATATTGGGTAGAAACCCATACCTTTACTGATCTCTGAGAAAGAGACATGCCATTTTCCTCAATGTCTCAGGTGGTTTATCTGCTCTCCATCAGTAGGTGGCTTCTCCTTGCAAGATCTTGATTAGACCCCATCTCCTCTGGGGTGTCTGCATCATCACACAGTCATTCTCCATTCTGTCATTCGAGACACTAGATATGTTGTCTAGAGTAATCTAAGTCCTATTCAGGACCTTAGGACCAATCTTTACAAGAACAGATTGATCTGAAAGGGTTGTTTGATGAATTTGAGAAACATATATAGGCAAACTTTTTGTCTCTTAGTACATCAAATCCTATCCCACAGACTATAGCTTATCAAATTTTACTTTTAAAAAATCAATATAAATGCAGCCTTAGAAGACTAAAGAAATGCATAACCATTCTTATTTGGAGAATGAGACTCTAATACTTGTCAGTGTGGGGTTGGTGAGTAAGTTAGACTGGCCCTATCTGAGGTTTGTCACAGGGAAGAGCCAGTGGGAAATGTTTGTCCTCTCAGGATTTTTTTTGGGGGGGAAGAGGGAGGAAAAGTAGCTATAAGTTTTGAAAACTAAAAGAGTATGCTAGATGAAACAAACATCTACAATAAAACATGAAAGGATGTTTGTGGATAGCAGTGGTCAAGCTGGGCAAATATACTCCATTTGTGAAAGATGAAATCTCTGTCCCTTCAAGCTGTGGCCCTGACCCCAGCTAATTGTTTCCTGGGCTATGGTACAGCCAAAGAAACAGTAAGGATCTCTTTTTACCTAAATAAACATAAAGGCCAGTACTTTAATTACTTCCAAAGGGATCCTTGCTAAGTTCGATACATGAGAGTTACAATTGTGATTCAGAAAGAACCGGGAGCCTGTTTCTTCGATGACAAATAAATGGAAAAGCTTGCTATTGACAGGATCAGACAGATCATCTCAGCTAGGGGAGCATCTGTTGCTAGCTTCGCTGAGCCTAATGGGAGATCTATCAGTGTGGTCCTAGAGAGGGGAAACCCAATAGAAAGAGTCAAATAGAAAGCTCATGTGTGCTATTTCACTGGAGATGTTGCAGACACAGGGAGAAAACAGGAAGTCTTCATGCCAAGAAAGGTAGTATTAATGACAAGAGCTCATAAGATCTTCAGTGGAATCGCCTTGCTTACAATCACATAAGTAGTAGTTCACTATTGTACAAGTATATAGTCAGTATCACTCAGGAAGTCAGGATTTAAAATAAAAATAGGCTAAAGTAGAACTCTGCATGTATTTTCTCACTATTCCTTGGAGGAAATGTCATTCTTTATAATTGATAATTATAAAATCAATGTTCACAAATTTTCTGATTTTAATTATGGTCATTGTTGTAGTTTAATTATTTTGGACTATCACTATAGCATAGAGATAGATTTAATTAATTGTTATTTGCCCAAACATTTTGTAATAATCGCCGTTATATTCTATATAATAAAAGCCCACTGATCTAACAGCAGAACAAACAGAACGACTGGTCAACCAGCCGGTAGCTATGAAGTGCACTGACCCAGACTTTGCTGCCTGTGCCCTGACAGCCCAGAATCCGGTTCACCCACACCCCGGACCCTGACAGGACAGAGGTGGTAGCCTGATTCCTCGTGGAATTGGCCATTGGTTACCTTGCTGCTGGGGCCAACCTCCCACAGTCCCTCCCCCCCGGCAGTCCTGCCCCCACTCCCCATCATCCCCGATCACCAGGCAGAGGGACTCCACCCGTGTATGAATTTGTGCACCAGGCCTCTGGTTTATACATAAAATAACACCTTTATCATGATAAATATAAAACACAACCATTTTAAGAATGAAGCATGTCGAGGCAGTTCAACCCAGGAGTTGAGACAGATCTATATTTAATGCACATTTAAAAAAATGTGATTATTAGCTTGGACTTAAAATTCAACTCATAGCATATGGATGGGGCTTGTGATTTCTTTTTTCTTTTTTTTTTAAAATATATTTTATTGATTTTTTACAGAGAGGAAGGGAGAGGGATAGAGAGTTAGAAACATCGATGAGAGAGAAACATCGATCGGCTGCCTCCTGCACATCTCCTACTGGGGATGTGCCCGCACCCCAGGTACATGCCCTTGACCGGAATCGAACCTGGGACCTTTCAGTCCGCAGGCCGTCGCTCTATCCACTGAGCCAAACCAGTTTCGGCATGGGCTTGTGATTTCTTATAATTTTTCATTATATCCTTTCAATTAAGTTTCTCCTTCAGTGTAACTATGAAATCAAGTATTCTTTTATGACTTAGCATCTCCTGGCTGACTTGTTGCTATCTGGCTTTTGTCTACTGCTAAACCATGCCTACCAATGGAGTCCTCTTCTCTGGTAGCCTTCTATATCACATCAGAGAATTTCTGAAAATATCAGAGACCTCTGGGGACTACTGCCCCACTGCCACGAAACCTAGAGTTTCCTTCCCACCTACAATTCCCTGGGGCTAGAAGTAGCTCTCTTTCATGAAAAATAAAGCCCCCACAAAGGCCCCCACATCCTGGGTGCTAGAACTACAAGTTTTTAGTTTTTGTATGACTTCTGGTTAGAACCACAAAGACTAGAGTGCAGTGTTGGCTATTTCAGTGTTAGTATAGAACTCTTTCATGAGTTCGTACATAGGTTGTAAAATTTCCTCTAGTTTTAAGGAGTTACTTTCTTTTCTTGCTTTTTTACTAGTTTCACAGTCAAGTCTTATTTTCTCTTTTCCTGTGTTCCCAATAGGATTACCAACTACATTAGCACTCGTTCCTTTCACAAAGTTATTGAGGGCCTACTATTTGCCAAGCCCACCCTGTTCTAGGAATTGGAAATAGATCAGTGGTCAACAACAAAATAGACCCTTTCCTCATGGAGCTTCTGTGATTTCCAAGGTTGTATAGTGCAGTGGTTGGCAAACTCATTCATCAACAGAGCCAAATATCAACAGTACAACGATTGAAATTTCTTTTGAGAGCAAATATTTTAAACTTAAACTATATAGGTAGGTACATTGTTATTAACTTAATTAGGGTACTCCTAAGCTGGCCTTTGCTAAAAACGTCCTCAATCTGAGGGGTCGACCTCAGCGAACGTACCCCCACTTCTTCCAACGCCACTTCCTCAAAATAGACTCTCCCAGGCTGAAAACCGACTTCTGCGTATGGGCCACGAAGTTTCAGTTGCACTGTATATGTGCGCCCGCATGTGGTATTTTGTGGAAGAGCCACACTCAAGGGGCCTATTGTATTAAATATAATAATCCTAGTACTGTTTATGGTACGTGTATGTATAATACATTCTAAATGTTTGTCACTCTTTAATTTCATTATGTGCATCTTTTCCTAACAATTCTAATTACTTTCTATTAACCATGAAGTAAGAATTCATGATGGAATATCTATGCCAAGCATTTATTCTCAGTGTGTGACTTAGAATTGAATATCCTTACCATCCAAAGGATTGGAGGGTCAAACAACAAAGTCAATATTCACTGTGGTACATATGTGTGGCACTAACTATAATGGAAAATAGCAATGATTTCCTGAGATGGGTTGTCAGTCCTTAAATATGCATAAATGTAGCCATAAATTCTTCAGTTTCAAGAGGATAACATAGAATATGTATGTGAAATACATGACTTCATGATTCTGAAGAATTTCTTACACTACTTTGTAAAATTAGATTGCTTACCTAAAAAAAAAGGTAATCTTATGCTTTTTTTTTTGTCATAAACATGCACACACATATATATTTTTGTGATAAACTTAACTAGAAGTTTTTCTAGGTGTAACTTACCCAATTCTATACACATTAAGAAATGTAGTAGGAAGTACAAATGTTATGGACTGCATCAGTTTGTTTTCTGCCAGAAGACACCAGGTGCCCACTTATTTCCCTTTCCTCAACCAGCACCTCAACTGCCACAGAAGTGACAGAAAGGCCTGTCTCAGCTTCTTATTCCCCCAAATCAGAATAAATGAGTGGCTTGATGGATACAGGATTCCAAGAACCTTGCAAAGCATGCGAAGCGAGTTGTTCCGCTGAGTACTCGAATTCCAAAGTGAGATGATTTGAGCGAAGAGGTAAATGACAAATGTCAAGAGAAAGGAGATCACAGTTTGCATGGCTCTTATGTGGACCTTGGTGCTGGGATCTTTAGTTCCTTTGCCACTGAGCTGCATGTTCTTCAGATGTTTCCACATGGAAAAGATTAACAGCAGAGCAGCTGTCAGGGACACAGTAAAGGGTATGAAGTTTGCAAGCATGAATAAAGAATGGCTTGAAAGGTGCATAATGTCCCCCAAGTTAGTCTCCCAAGTGATGTTTCCTTTATATTCATTCACCTGGATTTTTTCATCCATGCTTAGCACTGTAAGATGACAAACCAAGAAGACCGAAGTCCCCAACGGTATCATGAGAACCACTCTTTCAGCTCTCCATTTTAGGTGAAGAAAAAATAGGCTGGAGAAATTTGCTATCTTGAGCAAATAAAATATGCTAAGGCTGGTAGCCAGCCAGAGGCTAAAATGGTGGCTTACTACATGAAAAATATGAACAATATGTCTTACTTCTAAACTATAGAATGCTAGATTAAATACAGTTGCATACCAATTTATTACTAATACACAGAGCAAACCAATTCTGGAAACTGCCAGAGCAGTGAGAATTCCATCAGCGCAGGAAATCTTTTGTCCTTTGATCCAGTCAACGCAGTTCACCAGTGCTATGAAGCCATTGGCAAAATATCCTAGAACAAATTGTATTGTGACTAGGCTGGAAAGAATGGCTGGTAGTAAAGCCATGATGTCTAAAAAAGAAAAAGAAATCCAAGTCTAATATCACTGGTCGTGATTCCTTTAATATTCTGACCTTAAATTCAATGTGCAGTTGTTTTCTGAATTTGCAGTGAATTTCTGGTTTCAATTCTGCCACCAGCGCCAAGCAGGAAAGCTTCAGGGTATGGTAATAGAAAAGTTCAATGCTACCTTTATGGGAAATATTGTTTTCCAAGGACTCCCATTCAAACAGTGTGTGTTCCTGTCACTGGCTGGATTCATACTGATGTTGAAGTGAAAGCTGAATTCTCATTTGCTAGGATGCAAATAAAGACATACTGTTTTGCAATTTTTTTCCTTGTTTGACCTTTCCACAATTTGTGTTCAACATTAGTTGTTTATTAGTAAAAGTTAAAAACCCAATATGCAGTGAATGTCTAAACTATTAAATAGAGCTTGGTCATAACTAGGGTGATCCTCACTATGAATTTTTTTTAATGCTAGAATTATGTGGAAAGAATTCAAGCTTTTCCTATTAAAAGCATCCTAGATTTTCTCAAGAACACTATAAAAGCTGGTTGCTGCTAATTAATACTTTTGCATAACTATATTGTCAACAAGCTCATAAACAGCCCCCCACTAATTCAGACAAATACACGTACATCTGGATGGAAGGGATGGAATTAGTGTTCTATACTTTCCAAAAAGGTAAAATTCGTGTCAGGGGGTCATTTAGGTTTAAATCTGACTTTTCTCCCATGTAGACTTCCAACCCGTTATTAACAGCTATCATGCATATCTTCCATGCTTAGGTCTTTGTGATAAAGTTTCCCTTTTGAGTCTATTTAATATTTAAATATTAATATTTAATTTAAATATTTGGAAATTTTGTAAATATTGAGTACTTCAAAAGAATGTTTTTCATTGCAGATTCCAGACTCCTATTGATAAATATATGCTTTTATTTATCTCTGTTTAATTCATTTTTTACTACTTAGTTTTTTAAAGATTAATAGGTGTTAAAACCAGCCTGTACAGTTGGGTTTTATTCAGTGACAATTTTTATAGAGTAATAGTGTTTAGCAGAGGATCTTGGAATCAGACTGCCAGAACAGAAAACACAGATTCTCTGCTTTGTATATCTCTGATCTTGGACTCTTTTAAAACTACTATCTCAGTATAATCATCAGTAAAATGTCAGAAAACAATGATATCCTCTTTGGGTGGTCTTTGTGAGTAGCAAGTATACTATAGGGTGTCCCCCCAAAATGTATGCACACACTTTGAATAATTATAAAGGCAGTGTTTAAAGTGTGTATACATATTTGTGGGGACACCCAGTATTTGTGTCCAGTGCTTCCAATTGTGCCTAATAAGTACACCTGTCACTAAGGATTGTTATTCATTGGATCCTGTGTTATTTGATACTTCAGAGTGAACCTGGGAGAGCTTTGGAGTACAATGTAGCAGTAAGAGGCACAATTTCCTCCTATAAAAACCAAGATAAAGGGAGTTAATTGCCAAAGTTATATTTTAAATTCATCTGAAAGCTGAGCAAGGCAGGTAGGCCAATTGAACTAAGATCTGGAAAGAGGAGAATCTTTTCAGGTAAAGAGATTATCTGTATATTCCGTTCAATCCCCTATCAAATCCCAGCAGGCTCTAATGGCAGTAAGTGAGTAACTACTCATAAAATGTAGATGCCTATGCATTGTGCCCAGAATAGCCAGAGCATTTTTTATAGAAGAACAGTTGGAGGATTACAGTTCCAGGAAGGAAGGAAAGAAGGAAGGACTACAGCAAAGAAGAAGGAAGCGAGGAAGGAAATTAATATTGTTGGATTCTAAAAACAATTATTTTGCAGCTGAGAAGTTTTGCTTAATGGTCCTCAGTCTTTTCCCCCCAGAATTACCCTACCTTTACAGTGTTCCTCATTTAGGAGCAAAGTTTTCTGTAAATACGGTAACAGTAAGTGACAAGTACAGGTAATGGACAAATCTTGAAGAACAATAGTTTGTGGTATTTTCAGGTGGCTTTGAGCAGTTAAAAACGGCACTGATTTTATTATAACATGGTAAAATTGTAATTATAAATATGTACTTATTTCTTGGCATATAGGAGAATTTCGATTCCAGGGATATGTTTTAGAATACAAGAAACTCCAAAGGGAGAACATAGGAATAGATTTAAAAAATAACAAAAAACTCTCCAAACATTATTAATATATTTAATTCCTTGTCTTTACCCTTCTAAGCTTGCTTTCATTTTAAAGAGAAAATCCTATCTCTACGGCTGCCCATGAGTGTGATATGAAATAACGTGTATGGCAATATAGAGAGAAAAAACGGTCCTGTACCTACCACGTGTTCAACTCTAAGCCAACAGGGGACAGGAAGGGGCGGGGCGCCAGCGGCTGACAGGCAGCGCCGCAGCGGAGGCAGCGGCTGCACCGCGGAGGGGACGCAGCCGCAGCTCAGTGCCCCCACCCTCGCCGTCCCGGCCATCGGTCCGGGCCCGCGGACCTGCGGCGACCCTCGGCACCGAGCACCGGGCGAGCGGCGACACCGGGGCCATGGCCACGGCCGCCGTGGCGGCTCCGTCCGCCTGGGCCCTCGGGGTCTCGAGCCCGGCCGCCCCGCCAGCTCCTGCGGGGTGTTCTGCAAAGGGCTCTCCCGCACGCTGCTCGCCTTCTTGGACCTGGCCTGGGCCAGTGGTCGGCCAACCGCGGCTTGGGAGCCAATGCGGCTCTTTGGCCCCTTGAGTGTGGCTCTTCCACCAAATACCACGTGTGGGCGCGCACGTACAGTGCGATGGAAACTTCGAGGCCCCTGCGCAGAAGTCGGTTTTCGGCCTGGGCGAGTCTATTTTGAAGAAGTGGCCTTAGAAGAAGTGGGGGTACGTTTGCTGAGGTCGACCCCTCCGATTGAGGACGTTTTTAGCAAAGGCCAGCTTAGGAGGACCCTAATTAAGTTAATAACAGTGTACTTACCTATATAGTTTAAGTTTAAAAAATTTGGCCCTCAAGAGAAATTTCAATCGTTGTACTGTTGATATTTGGCTCTGTTGACTAATGAGCTTGCGGAGCACTGGCCTAGGGAGCTTTAAGTATATGTGCTGTATTAACGCCTGGGAGGCACCCATGGGGATTCTGACTTAATTGGTCTGCAATGTATTATTGGCACTCCACTCATTGTGAACTCCTTCATGTGTGCTTTACAACACCTCCTAAACCCACGCAAAAAAAATCTTTCTATCCACAAGCTGCAAATCTATGAAGACTCTCCAGGAACAAGACAGGATTTTGCCCACTGGTCCTCTTACAATGTACTCCCCATTCAGCCAATTTTGACTCTGGTTTGATAAATAACCTGTTTCATGTTTGTCTCACCTATTCATAGTGATGCAATCATGCCTGAGGTCACCTGGGCCCATACTACTTGTGGGGACACTTATTTTCCAGAGCCATTTCTGTGGTGGACCAACCCTTGTGGTGCTTATGATTTTGAGACCGACCTCAGCAACAGCCATCTTGGGACTCAAAGAACAAGATTTACTACTCACAAGCCCTGGAGTATACACAGCACACCCAAGGCCACACGGAAGTCATAGGTAGAGAAAAAGAGAGAGAAAGTGCAGACTTGGGGGTCTCCCTTTATTGGGGTTGAGTATGAGGTACCAAAGTTTCACAGGTTCACTCTTTAATAACAGTTTTTAAAATATATTTTATGGATTTTTTTACAGAGAGGAAGGGAGAGAGATAGTTAGAAACATCGATGAGAGAGAAACATCGATCAGCTGCCTCCTACACACTCCCTACTGGGGATGTACCCGCAACCAAGGTACATGCCCTTGACCAGAATCGAACCTGGGACCCTTGAGTCTGCAGGCTGACGCTCTATCGACTGAGCCAAACCGGTTAGGGCAGTGGTCGGCAAACTGTGGCTCGCGAGCCGCATGCGGCTCTTTGGCCCCTTGAGTGTGGCTCTTCCACAAAATACCACGTGCGGGCGCACACATACAGTGCAATTGAAACTTCGTGGCCCATGCGCAGAAGTCGGTATTTTGTGGAAGAGCCACACTCAAGGGGCCAAAGAGCCGCACGCGGCTCGCGAGCCGCTGTTTGCCGACCACTGCCCTAGGCAATCCCAATTTGCAGTCAAGGTTGAAAAATCACCGTATTAGAGGTACTTGTTTATTGAAGCAAAAAGCAAGCTAAAATATATTTTACTTTAAATTAATTTTTATGGCACAAAAGATTTTACCAAAAGCATAGTTAAAAAGGAGAAACCCCTTCCAACTCTTGCTCTCCCCACCACTTTTTTTTTTTTAAATTGGGGGCTAGGCGAGAGCCCATCCCAAGAGGATGGACTCCGCTTGTGCTCAGGCCTCGCCATCCTTTTATTTGGTTTTGGGGTACACCCATGGCTCTTAGGCAGGCACGTTCCAGTAACAGGAAGACTATCTTACCAGTAAGGATTTACATCCCCCCCTTTAACCATATATTTTTACTATTGTTCTTTTCTCAGCTAATAACTTATTCAAATCAAATAGGTGGTAATTTAGTGAAAACAAAGCTCAGAAATTCATAGTGAAATCTTAGAGAGAGGTCTGATTTTGGTACCCTTGCATATACTTTTACATCATTGTGGAAAATCATTTCCCTTTTTATCTGTTTCTTCAAGAAATACCAAAAAGCTTCCAGGCCCAAGCCAGTTGTTGCTATCCTCATGAAACTAGAATTAACTGTTGACCATAGGTTTTTGTAGCACCTTCCTCTGTGTTGGAATTGTACTTTGGTCAAACTTGTCACATTCAATAGTAATAGTTTATCTAATGTTGCTTTTTCCATTACTCTGTGAGCTTCATGTTGCTTCCCTTTATTACACTTATTTCATCTATAATAGTCACTAAAACATGGATTTTATTATGTGAAATTAAAAAAATATGCTTGTATTATGGAGATTACTTTTTAGAGAAATCTATTAAAATTAAGAAACATGAATCCTAGTACTGAGTTTCAACTGAAATGGAAAGTACAAATCAGGGTAAGTAAATCTACTTCATATTTGCATGCCTGAATTTACTTTTCCAGGTGTCCTCACAAGTGGAAAATTGTTGCCAGTGCCAATGATGAGTGGGCACATTTACTATTTAATTTGGAAATTGGTAGCGATTGAAACTAATGGTAAAGTTTCTCATTAAGATCTGTGAGACTGAATCTCCTTGCTCATATTTCAGACCTACAGCTGGAATAAAAGAGAAACCTTTCAGAAGATAAGTGAGACAGTATTTGAATTTTTTGAGCATTTTAAATATAAAAGTGAAAAGTACCAAACTGGATATTATTCTACATTTTGACAGCAAAACATCAGCGAGACAGAATATTAGCTTTCTGGATTCCTCTACAGAAATGCCATCTGGAGCTGAAAGTCTTTTCCTGGTAGCTGCAATGGGAGAATGCATAGCTGGAATGTTGGGGAATGGGTTCATTGTACTAGTTAATTGCATTGACTGGGTGAAGAGTCAAAAACTCTCAGCAGCTGACTGCATCCTCACCAGCCTGGCTCTCTCCAGAATCACTCTTCTTTGGATATCACTAGCTGACTCATTTCTAATGGTGTTGTGGCCACATTTTTATGCCATTGATAAACTAGCAAAACTTATTGGCATTCTTTGGATACTGTGCAATCACCTAGCTACCTGGTTTGCCACCTGTCTAAGCATTTTCTATTTCTTTAAAATAGCCAATTTCTCCCACCCCTGCTTTGCCTGGCTGAGGTGGAGAATTGGCAAAGTGCTACTTGTGCTTTTACTGGGGTCTTTGCTCTTCCTGTCTTTGAAACTTGTGTTAATAGACTCATTCAATGGTTTCTGGATTAAGGTCTATAATATACATGAAAGAAACTCAACATGGTCTCCAGGTGTAAGTGAAACTCTGTATCTTAACAATTTGATTGTTTCTAATTTTATTTACTTAATTCCCTTTCTTCTGTCCCTGAGTTCACTGCTCCTTTTATCTCTTTCCTTGATGAGACATACCAGGAATGTGCGGATGAACTCCAGCTCTAAGGACTTCCGCACAGAAGCCCATAAAAAGGCCATGAAGATAGTGTTATCTTTCCTCCTCCTCATCATACTTCATTTTTCTTCCTTTGTATTAACAGGTTGGTGTTTCCTTATAGTGCAGAAGCAGCAGGCCAATCTGGCTGTGATGTTAACATGGAGTATTTTCCCTTCGGGCCACTCATTTATCCTCATTTTGGGAAACAGCAAGCTGAGGCAAACTGCGTTGGGACTATTGTGGCATCTTAACTGCCGCCTGAAAAAGGGTGGAACCTTAGCTTCACAGACTTTACCAGGATCGTCTATATTCCAGGAAAATTAAACCATTGAAGATACATTTTACGTTGTTTTTCTCACTGGATTCTTTTGGATATTATTGAGCATCACAAACTTTCCCTATAGTGGCCTATAGACTAACAATCTACTTGACATTTTTAAGAAGCAAGCATCATTGTCGTTATAACACTTGCTAGTAACAAGACAAATTTAGACAATATGAATATAAAATATACAATGCAGCATGTACTAATTTTATGTGCCCTGGCAAATATTTATTATATTTATATGTGAGGAAAACACATGATTATCTATAATAATAAAAGTGTAATATGCTAATTAGACTGGACGTCCTTCCGATGACCTTCCAGATGTCTTTCTGATGACCTTCCGGATGAAGCCGGGGCTGGGAAGGAAGCCTGGGTCCTGGGTGCCCACCTATGGTCAGAGGGGGAAGCCCAGGTCACGGGTGCCAGAGGGAAGCTGGTGCCGGCAGCCTGGGGAAGGAAGGCCTAATCTTGCACAAACGTTGTGCATCGGGCCTGTAGTTTAGAAATAAAATCCCTCCCAAGTTGGAGCAAGTGAAATATTTTTACAATATTAAGTTAAAAATCAATCAAGGAATAAAAATGCTAGACACACATAACCTCATAACAACAGACCTAACTTCTAAAACAAAGAAGCTGACTATCATTAGGAATCCAAGCTAGAGCGGACACTATCTGTGCTGATTTTATAGAAGCAAACTGAATAATTATCACTATGTATATAATAATACTTGTATGTCTACTCTGCAAATATCACCTAGACAGTGAGTTTGTATGTAGGGTGTGTGTGCATGTGAAAATTATATGAACACTAGTGTCCTTGTCAGAGAGGACAAACATGACCAACTCACCAGGGATAAAAACAGGAAGGAAAGTTTATAAGAAAATTCACATATTTGTACAAGTTTTGTCTGTGTGTATATATAGTGCTCAGTTGACTTTTTAAATAATTTAAAAATGAAATCAAAGTAGCTGAAAATGTATATAATCTTAAAAACAGTAGGTAGTAAAATTGTGCTTGCTAATGATATAATTTTGAAGTTTGTAATATAGTAATTTTAGAGATTATGATTGTAAACATATTAAAAAACTATCAATAATGAAGAAATCTTTGCTAGGGTTTATAATTGCCATATTTCAGTGGCAGAAGCTAACAAGAAGAAACTAGAAAATAAAATGTTAGTGTCCACTCTAGCTTGACTGCATTGGGTTATAAGTTAATTTTGATGGGCCTGTAGGTCAAGCCTGAAGCTGGGCAGAACATAAAAACCCTAAGGGCTTTGTAAAGTGTACTCTTACTCCATGGAACTCTGCTATGGGGTGCTCTGATGTATCCATGATGATGATGATGATACATGCATATCCAGACCTACATAAAGATTTAGATTTTTAGACTGTATTCATTATGTTGGACACTATATAAGAAATTTTCTGAGTGGGGATGGGGATGGTGGTCAAAACATAAACTTCCAGTTATAAGAGAGATAAGATTATACTGGGGATATAATGTACAACACGATTAGTATAATTAACACTGCTTTATGGTATATTTGTAAGTTTCTAAAAGAGTGGATGGATCTTAAATGTTTTCATCACAAAGAGACATTTTTTGGGTGTTTATATGAGCTGACGGATGTTAACTAAACTGAGTGTGGTAATCATTTCATAATATATGTAAGTCAAGTCATTATGCTGTCTATCTTAAACTTACACAGTGCTGTATGGCAATTATATCTCATAAAACTGAAAGAAAAAATAAAAAGAAATTTCCTAATGATTGTACCTGTGATTATCTTGCTTTTGGAAAGGTGAAATTCTAATCACATTGGCTATATTTAGATTCAGATATTGAGGATAGTTTGGCTTAGAAAGTATCCCTTTCTGAAAAATGGTTAAAGATTACCTGGTACTTATTAGAAGCATATATCAAGCACTAAAGCAGGCTTATTTTTAATTCTCAGCTGACCAGTCAAGGTGGGTACTTTGCCATCATTTAATAGTTGAGGACGCTGAGGCTTAGGCGGATTAATGGGCTCACCTGACTACAACATTAGAGTTTGCATTTTAAGAGGTCTGCTGATTAAAAAACCCAATCCTTTTACCTGGGTGGCTCTTAACCAGTGGTGCACGTTTCAATGACCTGAGCAATTTAAAAAATAAAATTTATTTAATTTTTAATCAAAGAAATAAAGAGAAATCAAAATACTGTTAGACTGGTGGCAGAAAACAGCTGTCTTCCACCTTTTCTCTTTCCATCCCTGATTTTTTTTCTTCAGACAACCACTTCTAGCTCTTAGCTGCCTTGTATTGCAGTTTTTTTTAAAAAATATAACATGCCCAATATTGTTTTATTGACTGATTCTTCCCCATTACACACACCTCTCCGCTCCACCCCTCCCATGTTACATAATCGTGTTCTATCCATATTCAGTGCTAACATAATTATGGCTGACTTTATGACGAGTGTTATTCACAGTTGAGGTATGCAGCATAGTTCCTGAACAAGCTTTTATTTTTCCTGGGTTCAGAATGGCCTCAGCTTTGTTTTCTTATTAAAAACAATAAAAATAAACATCTGCAGACCACTAATTCATCTCCAGACTCTCTGAGACACTCAAAATCTCAACTCTATATTCCAACATACCAGGTATTCAGTTTTTCTTTTGGGACTTGCCACCTGACACTCCGTCTTTAAGCGTTCATTGACTTACTGCTGTTCTCTTCTCCTCTCCTCCCTGTTTAACAGTTCCAATGCTATTTTAGCAACCTTACGGCCACTCTCTCACAAAATGTCTTCTCTCCTCGTGAGCAGGACTGTATCTTTCAACTTCCCACTTTACACAAAGACCCCACTACCACTCCATTTCCCTTCCTCTCCTCCCTTCAACACCCCCCCCCCAAAAAAAAACTGTACTGTTACATGATCACGGGTGACCACACTGTATTCTACTTTGTAACCATAATTAAGTATCCTCTTAAAAGAAAAAGACGATAGGCAGCATTTGCATAAATTATTCTGATTATTTAAATGTTATTCATTAAATAGCCAGGCTTTGTGATGAACTGGGTTTCCATTTCTTTGGCGCCGAGGTCTGGAACCGGGCCACTCACAGGGACGCCGAAACAGTGTCCACTGCCTTACATTACACTCCAACCCTCCGCTCAAACTCCTGCAGCGTTTTACACTGTTTGACATCGGAAGGATGCTTTTCCTGTACAGTTTTTTTAATCTCACTGAAAATCTGTCATTTTCTCTTGGGGGAATGAGGAAATACATGCCTTCCACGTCATATCCTTAAGATCTTCAGCCTCTTCACTCATTCAGTCTCTTGCTTACAAGTCAACCCCAAATTCCCGAAATGGGTGATTTTTTAAAATCTTAATTTGAGCCATGAACTTGTATGTTACATTGGTTTCCTGAAAAATTCAGTCGCCTTCTGTTGTTGATATAACGCATCCTGTTCGTCCTGATTTTGTTTTTAAGGGCGCACGGCTTCTTAGATCTTGTCGTGGGCCGTGATTAAATTCTCCCCTGTGGCTGGACATCCCGTCTGTCCGCTCCGGTCCCGGCAGGGCTCCCGAGGCCGTCCCGGAGCTCGGCGGTCGGGGGCGAGCACAGCCGCGCTGGGCGTCCGGCCACTCTCGCGAGACCCAGGAGGCCGCGTCCGCGACTCCGCTCCGCTCCGTCGCGGGGCCTCCTGGGAGTCCGCCATGGTGCCGGTCCGGAGACCGTTAGCGTAATCGCGACTCTAGAAATGTACCTGCAAGCGGATGTTGAGGATGACGGAGCCCGCGACGTAGAAGTACGGGAAATTCGAGCGCAGCTGCCAGGCCAGCTCGAAGAAGGCGAGCAGCGTGCGGGAGAGCCCTTTGCAGAACACCCCGTAGGAGCTGGGGGCGGCGGCCGGGCTGGAGACCCCGAGGGCCCAGGCGGACGGAGCCGCCACGGCGGCCATGGCCATGGCCTCGGTGTCGCCGCTCGCCCGGTGCTCGGTGGCGAGGGTCGCCGAGGGTCGCCGCAGGTCCCGCGGACCCGGACCGATGGCCGGGACGGCGAGGGTGGGGGCGCTGAGCTGTGGCTGCGTCCCCTCCGCGGTGCAGCCGCTGCCTCCGCTGCGGCGCTGCCTGTCAGCCGCGGGCGCCCCGCCCCTTCCTGTCTCCTGTTGGCTTAGAGTTGAACACGTGGTAGGTACAGGACCGTTTTTTCTCTATATATTGCCATACACGTTATTTCATATCACACTCATGGGCAGCCGTAGAGATAGGATTTTCTCTTTAAAATGAAAGTAAGCTTAGAAGGGGAAATACAAGGGATTAAGTATATTAATAATGTTTGTAGCGTTTTTTTTTTTGTTTTTTTTAAAAATCTGTTCCTGTGTTCTCCCTTTGGAGTTTCTTGTATTCTAAAACATATCCCTGGAATCGAAATTTTCCTATATGCCAAGAAATAAGTACATATTTATAATTATAATTTTACCATGTTTTAATAAAATCAGTGCAGTTTTTAATTGCTCAAAGCCACCTGAAAATACTGCAACTATTGTTCTTCAAGATTTGTCCATTACCTGTACTTGTCACTTACTGTTACCGTATTTACAGAAAACTTTGCTCCTAAATGAGGAACACTTTAAAAGTAGGGTAATTCTGGGGGAAAAGACTGAGGACCATTAAGCAAAACTTCTCAGCTGCAAAATAATTGTTTTTAGACTCCAACAATATTAATTTCCTTCCTCGCTTCCTTCTTCTTTGCTGTAGTCCTTCTTTCCTTCCTTCCTGGAACTGTAATCCTCCAACTGTTCTTTTATAAAAAATGCTCTGGCTATTCTGGGCACAATGCATAGGCATCTACATTTTATGAGTAATTACTCACTGCCATTAGAGCCTGCTGGGATTTGATAGGGGATTGAATATACAGATAATCTCTTTACCTGAAAAGACTCTGCTCTTTCCAGATCTTAATTCAATTGACCACCCTGCCTTGCTCAGCTTTCAGATGAATTTAAAATATAACTTTGGCAATTAACTCCCTTTATCTTTTTTTTTTAATTTATTTTTAATTTTTTTTGTTGTTGTCTTTTTTTTATTGCTTAAAGTATTACAAAGGGTATTACTTTTTTTAAAAAAAATATATATATTTTACTGATTTTTTTTACAGAGAGGAAGGAAGAGGAATAAAGAGTTAGAAACATCGATGATGAGAGAGAAACATCGATCAGCTGCCTCCTGCACGCCCCCCACTGGGGATGTGTCCGCAACCAAGGTACATGCCCTTGACTGGAATCGAACCTGGGACCCCCCCAGTCCGCAGGACGACGCTCTATCCACTGAGCCAAACCGGTCAGGGCTTTATCTTGGTTTTTATAGGAGGAAAATGTGCCTCTTACTGCTACATTGTACTCAAAAGCCTATTCTCTCCCAGGTTCACTCTGAAGTATCAAATAACACAGGATCCAATGAATAACAATCCTTAGTTAGTGACAGGTGTACTTATTAGGCACAATTGGAAGCACTGGACACAAATACTGGGTGTCCCCCCAAATATGTATACACACTTTAAACACTGCCTTTATAATTATTCAAAGTGTGTGCATACATTTTGGGGGGACACCCTATAGTATACTTGCTACTCACAAAGACCACCCAAAGAGGATATCATTGTTTTCTGACTTTTTACTGATGATTATACTGAGATAGTAGTTTTAAAAGAGTCCAAGATCAGAGATATACAAAGCAGAGAATCTGTGTTTTCTATTCTGGCAGTCTGATTCCAAGACCCTCTGCTAAACACCATTACTTTATAAAAATTGTCACTGAATAAAACCCAAGTGTAGAGGCTGGTTTTAATATCTATTAATCTTTAAAAAATAAGTAGTAAAAAAACGAATTAAACAGAGAAAAATAAAAGCATCCTATCTAATAAAAGAGAAACATGGTAATTAGCGTACGTCCGCTACCCTTCCCATTGGCTAATCAGGGCGATATGCAAATTAACAGCCAGCCAAGATGGCGGCCGGCAGCCAGGCAGCTTGAAGCTAACATGAGGCTTGCTTGCTTCAGTGACGGAGGAAACCAACCTTCCCCACCTGCCTTGCCGGCCTCTGAGCTTGCAGTTTGAAACATTGTTACAAATATAGAAGCGAAACGATACCTCAGAAACCTGCTTTCAGCCTGCCAGGATCTCAGAGCTGGAGTTGATACAGTGTTTTGATTATAGAACCCAAACAAACCAGATACCTGCTTTCAGCAGCAGAGGCCTCAGAGCTGGAGCCAGAGCTAAAGCTGGCCCAGAATAAAAAAAAAAGAAAAAAAGGAGAAGTTGGGAGCGCCAGTCACCCGCCAGCCTGAAAACAGCCCTCAGCCCCTCACCCAGACTGGCCAGGCACCCAAGTGGGGACCCCCACCCTGAAGGGTATGTGACCAGCTGCAAACAGCCAACATCCCCTCACCCAGGCTGGCCAGGCACCCCAGTAGGGACCCCCACCCTGATCCAGGACACCCTTCAGGGCAAACGAGCCAGCCCCAACCCATGCACCAGGCCTCTATCCTATATAGTAAAAGGGTAATATGCCTCCCAGCACCGGGATCAGCGGAGCTGAGAGGCCTCCCGGCACTGGGATCAGTGTGACATGGGGCAGTGCCCAAACCCCCTGATCGCCCTACAGCTGTGTGTGTGACAGGGCAGGGCCCCAACCTCCCTATCCGCCCTGCTCTGTTCGTGACAGGGGAAGGCGCCCCAACCCCCTGATCAGCCCTGCTCTGTGCCTGGTAGGGGGGAGCTTCCCAACCCCCCGCTTGCCCTGCGACTCTGTGTGTGACAGGGTGCGGCGCCCGAACCCCCTGATCGGCCCTGCTCTGTGTGTGACAGGGTGCAGTGCCCCAACCCCCCCAACCCCTCCACGGGCCCTGCTCTGTGTGTGACAGGGTAGAGCCATAACCTCCCCATCGGCCCTGCCCTGAGTGTGAGAGTGGCGGTGCCCCAACCCCCTGATCGGCCCTGCTCTGTGGGTGATAGAGGGCGGTGCCCCAACCCCCTGATCCACCCTGTTCTGTGCGTGACAGGGGAGAGCTCCCCAATCCCCTGATGGGCCATGCTCTGTGCGTGACAGGGTACGGAGCCCCAACCCCCTGATGGGCCCTGCTCTGTGCGTGATAGGGGGTGGCGCCACAACCTGCCCATCGACCCTTCCTTGAGTGTGACAGGGGGCAGTGCCCCAACCCCCCAATCGGCCCTACCCTGAGCGTGACTGAGGGTGGCATCGCAACCTCCCGATCCGCCCTGCTCTGTGCATGACAGGGGCGGCGCCCCAACTCCCCAATCGGCCCTGCTCTGAGCCCGACCAGGGGCTGCACCTAGGGATTGGGCCTTCCCTCTGCCACCCGGGAGCAGGCCTAAGCCAGCAGGTCGTTATCTCCCGAGGGGTCCCAGACTGCGAGAGGGCACAGGCCGGGCTGAAGGACCCCCCCTCCCCCGCCCCCCCCCCCCAGTGCACAAATTTTTGTGCACCGGGCCTCTAGTATATTTATAAATAGGAGTCTGGAATCTGCAATGAAAAACATTCTTTTGAAGTACTCAGTATTGATAAAATTTCTAAATATTTAAATGTTAATATTTAAATATTAAATAGACTCAAAAGGGAAACTTTATCCAAGACCTAAGCATGAAAGATATGTATGATAGCTGTTAATAATGGGTTGGAAGTCTGCAATGGAGAAAAGTGAGATTTAAACCTAAATGACCTCCTGACACTAATTTTTATATTTTGGAAAGTATAGAACACTAATTCCATCCTTTAGATGTACGTGTATTTGTCTGAGTTAGTTGGGGGTGTGTTTATGAGCTTGTTGAAAATATAGTTATGAAAAAGTATTAATCATCAGCAACCAGCTTTTATAGTGTTCTTGAGAAAATCTAGGATGGTTTTGATAGGAAAAGCTTGAATTCTTTCTACGTACTTCTAGGATTAAAAAAAATTTATAGTGATGATCACCCTAGTTATGACCAAGCTCTGTCTAATAGTTTAGACATTCACTGCATATTGGGTTTTTAAATTTTACTAATAAACAACTAATGTTGAACACAAATTATGGAAAGGTCAAACAAGGGAAAAATTGCAAAACAGTATGTCTTCATTTGCATTCTAGCAAATGATTATTCAGCTTTCACTTCAACATCAGTTATGAAGTAATGCAGTCAGTGGCAGGGACACACACTGTTTGAATGGGAGTCCATGGAAAACAATATCCTATATAATAAGAAAGGAATATGCTAATTAGCCTTTACGGCCTGAGGTGTAACAATTAAGCACCTTACAACCAGATCATGGATCAGCAGGAGGGTGGACCAGCGAGGTACAAGTGGGCTGCAGAGAGCTACAGGAGGGGGCAGGGCAGCAAGCTATGAGGGGGCGAGGGAGGAGGGGGGTAGGGGGAGCTACAGGAGGGCAGCAGCGACCTACTGGCTACAAGCAGGTGGCAGAAAGCTACAGGAGGGGGCAGGGCAGCAAGCATGTGGGAGGCGGAGAGCTAAAGGAGAGGGCAGGGCAACAAGCTATGGAGGGGTCCGGGGGAGCTACAAGAAGGCAGGGCAGCAGGCGGAGAGCTACAGGAGGGTGGCAGCGACCTACTGGCGCATGGATTTGTGCACAGGGCTACTAGTTTTCCCATAAAGATAGCATTGAACTTTTCTATTAGCATACCCTGAAGCTTTCCTGCTTGGCGTTGGTTGCAGAATTGAAACCAGAAATTCACTGCAAATTCAGAAAACAACTGCACATTGAATTTAAGGTCAGAATATTAAAGGAATCACAACCAGTGATATTAGACTTGGATTTCTTTTTAGACATCATGGCTTTACTACCAGCCATTCTTTCCAGCCTATTCACAATACAATTTGTTTTAGGATATTTTGCCAATGGCTTCATAGCACTGGTGAACTGCGTTGACTGGGTCAAGAGACAAAAGATTTCCTGCGCTGATGGAATTCTCACTGCTCTGGCAGTTTCCAGAATTGCTTTGCTCTGTGTATTAGTAATAAATTGGTATGCAACTGTATTTAATCTAGCATTTTATAGTTTAGAAGTAAAACTTATTGTTCATATTGCCTGGATGACAAGCCACCACTTTAGTCTGTGGCTTGCTACTAGCCTTAGCATATTTTATTTGCTCAAGATAGCAAATTTCTCCAGCCTATTTTTTCTTCACCTAAAATGGAGAGCTAAAAGAGTGGTTCTCATGCTACTGTTGGGGACTTTGGTCCTCTTGGTTTTTCGTCTTGCAGTGGTAAGCACAGATGAAAAAATGCAGATGAACGAATATAAAGGAAACATCACTTGGGAGACTAACTTGGGGGACATTATGCACCTTTCAAGTCAGACTTTCTTCATGCTTGCAAATTTCATACCCTTTACTGTGTCCCTGACAGCTGTTCTGCTGTTAGTCTTTTCCCTGTGGAAACATCTGAAGAACATGCAGCTCAGTGGCAAAGGAACTCAAGATCCCAGCACCGAGGTCCACTTAAGAGCCATGCAAAGTGTGATCTCCTTTCTCTTGATATTTGTCATTTTTTTCTTTGCTCAAATCATCTCACTTTGGAATTCGAGTACTCAGCAGAACAATTCAGTTCACATGGCTTGCAAGGTACTTGGAATGCTGTATCCGTCAAGCCACTCATTTATTCTGATTTGGGGGAATAAGAAGCTGAGACAGGCCTTTCTGTCATTTCTGTGGCAGTTGAGGTGCTGGTTGAGGAAAGGGAAATAAGTGGGCACCTGGTGTCTTCTGGCAGAAAACAAACTGATGGAGTCCATAACATTTGTACTTCCTACTACATTTCTTAAGGTGTATAGAATTGGGTAAGTTACACCTAGAAAAACTTCTACTTAAGTTTATCACAAAAATATATATGTGTGTGCATGTTTATGACAAAAAGAGCATAAGATTACCATCTTTTTTTTTTTTTAGGTAAGCAATCTAATTTTACAAAGTAGTGTAAGAAATTCTTCAGAATCATGAAGTTATGTATTTCACATACATATTCTATGTTATCCTCTTGAAATTGAAGAATTTGTGGTCTATATTTATGCATATTTAAGGACTGACAACCCATTTCAGGAAATCATTGCTACTTTCCATTGTAGTTAGTATCACACATGTACCACAGTGAATATAGACTTTGTTGTTTGACCCTCCAATCCTTTGGATGGTAAGGATATTCAATTCTAAATCACACACTGAGAATAGATGCTTGGCATAGATAATATTCCATCTGAATTCTTACTTCATGGTTAATAGAAAGTAATTAGAACTGTTAGGAAAAGATGCATGTAGTGAAATGAAAGAGTGACAAACATTTAGAATGTATTTTACATACATGTGCCATAAACAATACTAAGATTATTATATTTAACACAATAGGTGAAGCTTAGTAACTAATCAAGTTTTACAATAGGGATGAAGAAGAAAGCAAAGAGATCATGTTATTTTAATGCTGTTATGGTTCACTATGCTGTTAGGAAACTTATTTCATACTGCCTTTTGTAAAGTAAAAAAAATGTCATTTTATTTAGTTTTCCCATAAACTGTGTTTGGGCGTCTGAATTGCCAGTCATCTCCATCTCACTATCTAAAGATTCCTTTTAAACTTTAGATAAAAATAACTAATAAAAATGAAAAGGCTTACTTTATGAGCTTGGTGTTATGTATTTTATTCAGTTTTCCTATAGAAGATGATTTATAGAAGAAGAACACAAAAGATATGAATTGTAAGGCCTGGTAATACTAAGAGACCACATACGGGAGTGGTGTTCAATTTCCCCTTGGTAGCCAAGATCAATGACCCCAGCCAGCACAATATCTCCCTTCTTTGTCTGTTGATAGAGGCTTAAGGAGTTCAAAGTGGTTGAATAGCAGTCTTAAGTTCCAGTTTGGTAAAATTGTTGCTATGTCTCTGGGTAGAAGTGTTCCTTCCTTTGTGCAATGTCCTCCAGGCCAGCAAAACATAAGGTCGTAGGAAGAGGAAACAAATTTTTCTATTGGGTTCCTAGGGGCAATAGTGAGTGGTGACACATTTTCACCCCTTCATTCCTGCCCTTGTGAATCCTGGTTCCTGGAGAGACAGCACCATTTATTGCATGCTGATTCCAAGCATATGTAACCTAGAGAACCTTGCTCCAGCCCCAAAAGATATTGTCACTTAATTGGTACTATCACCGAGTCTTCAAAAAACCATTATACCAGTGGTTCTCAACCTTCCTAATGCCGCGACCCTTTAATACAGTTTCTCTTGTTGTGGTGACCCCCAACCATAAAATTATTTTCATTGCTACTTCATAACTGTAATTTTGCTACTGTTATGAATTGCAATGTAAATATCTGATATGCAGGATGTATTTAGGCAACCCCTGTGAAAGGGTCGTTCGACCCCCAAAGTGGTTGCGACCCACAGGTTGAGAAACGCTGCAATATATCATTCTGTTAAGGTAGCTGCTTCAGGATGGTGGGGAACATGGTCCCTTTGCCACACCTATCTTGCTGTGAAGTTGGGTCCTTGATCAGAAGCAATGTTGTACACAGTACCTTGATGGTGGATAAGGCATTGTGTAAGTGCATGCATGTAGTTTCGGCAGAAGCATTGCATTCAGAGAAAGCAAATCCATATCCAGAGCAGGCATCTATTCCAGTAAGAACAATACATCTCCTCTTCCATTATGAAAGTAGTCCACCAGGTAACTGGCTGATCAACCCTTGAGAATGGTGCCATAATGAGACTCAGTGTTGGTGTCTGCTATTGGCACATTGGGCATGTAGCAGTGACCACTTTGTTCCTACTGCTCTGGATATGTTGTACATGAGCCCATTGGGTGATACTAGGGATGGCTGAGAAAAGACTGTAATCCACAGACTCCGTCATCTACCTGTTTATTAAAATTTGTCTGTGTTGAAGCCACCCTTTAAGAACATTCACATGGGACACAAATATCTTCACAATTTTTGCCCATTCAGAGATGTCTGTCCACACACCTCTTTCTCAAATTGCCTTATCACTAATTTCCCAATCATGTTCCTTCCAAGCTGCTGTCTATCTAGCCAAACCATTGGCCATAGTCCATGCATCAGTATGTAATTACAGTCCTACCCATTTCTCTTCCAAAGCAAAGGGAACACCCAGGTACAGTGGGCAGAATTCTGTCACTGGGAGGATTTCCCTTATCCACTGTCGTTTGAAGATGTCCCAGAAAGGAGCTGCAGTGCTGCAGCTGTCCACTTAGGCATGGCACCTGCATGTTGTACGGAATCATCTGTAAGCCAGGCCCAAGACACTTCTTCCTGTGTCAACTGATTGTAGGGAACTCTCCATGAGGCCAGAGGTGCAGGCTGGAAAAGAAAGGGCAGCGTAGCAGGAGTGGGGACCATGGGCATTTGGGCCATTTCTTCATGTAACTTACTGGTGTCATCAGGGCTTGCTTAGGCACAATCTTTTATCTTCCATTTTCATTCACTGATGCGCATGTGCAACTTCATGACTCCGTTGGTCAGAAAACACTCAGGTCATAATGGGCAGTTCAGGTCACATGGTAACTTGGTGGCCCATGATGAAGTGTTTTATCTCTGTGAAGGCCCAGTAGCAGGCTACGAGCTGTCTCTAGCTCCAGAGGATGGCAAGACTGTTCCAACGTCCCAAGGTCCTGCACTGTGATTCATCCGTAGAGGCCTGTCAAAGGCTGAAAATGCCATCCCTATCTGTCACTGACACTTCATATAAGAGAGTATAGAATCTATTTTATTAATATATTCCAGAGGTAGACAAGATTTAATACACAAAAATAGGTGAAGGTTTTTGTTATGGAATACAGACATACAGAGAGCTGGCTGCTTTGATTGTACCACTTTAGTTCCAGTCCAGAATGAATACAGATAGCAAAAATTCACTAGTGCAGATCTGAAAGCACCATAATCCTTTCCAGAAGAAGCATATTCTTACACAGACAAATCAACAAACTGAAGACTAGCAAACCTAATTCTGGGGCATTTCTCACCAGATAGAGAAGAGATTTTTCTCTACCAAATAGAGCAAAATCAAATTCTCTATTATTGCCACTGTATTCATTTGCTATTGCTGTGTAGCAAATTACCACAAATGTAGTGGCTAAACCCCATAAACACACACATATTCCTGTGGGGTTTTTTGGAGTCAAGAATATGGGCAAGAATTAGCTGTGTTCTCTGCTTCAGGATCTTACAAAGCTGTAGAGGTTTCAATTATACTGAATTCTTACCTGCACACTTGACTGGAGAAGAGCCTACTTCCAAACTCATGCAAATTGTTGGCAGAATTCATTTTCTTGCAGTGCTCTGCATAGGTACTTTGTAACGTGACTGTTTACTTCTTCAAGGCTAGTAAGAATCTCTCTCACGCATTCTCAAAAGCTTTACCTGATTGCATCAGGCACATGAAGTATAATCTCTCTTTTGATGAACTAAAAATCAGTTGATTTGGGATCTTAATTACATGTACAATCCCTTTATGCTTGCCATATTCTGAAAACTAGGAGTAAGTCATAGGCCTTGCCCACACTGAAATTATATGTGGTATGAACATCTGGGAACAGTAATCATGGAGACCCCTGTAGGATCTGTACACCACAGCTGACACAAATGAGGAATAATATATTGTCAGTGCACAAATTGAAACAAGAACCAACTTGGTCATGTACATGTTCATGAAAAGACTCCTCTGTAAGAGTAACAGTGCTATTGGTGAGTCTTACTAGTGGTTTTACATCTCCAGAGCATTGAGGGCTGGGCTGACTTTTGGGAGTGTTGAAATTACGTTATGTAACCCTAAATTTATATGTGTGTGTGTGTGTGTGTGTGTATATATATATATATATATATATATATATATATATATATATACCAAGGCAAAGGTTTTAATTTTCTTGATGGTGTCTTTTCAGGAAATCTAATTCATTACTTTTGTTGTTGTTGTTGTTGTTGTGTGTGTGTGTGTGTGTGTGTGTGTGTGTTGTGTCCTAGGTAAGAATCTTTGTTTATCCCCAGGTTACAAAAATATAATATTATATATATACACACACACACACACATATATATGTATATATCTGTATATATATACATGTATATGTATATATGTATATATATATTCTAGAAGCTTCATTATATTATCTATATATATGAAAGCCTAATATGCTAACTGCTCAACCAGTTGCTATGACACGCACTGACCACCAGGGGGGCAGTTGCTCCAACCCGTAGGTTAGCTGGCTGCTGTGGTCTGGCGATCAGGACTGGGAAAGACAGGGCTAGACACTCCCTGGAGCCCTCCCTCAGTCCCTTCCCAGCCAGCCAGGTGGAGGGACCCCACCCATGCACAAATCCATGCACTGGGCCTCTAGTCTTTTATATTTGGGTCTATGATCTCCTCAAATTAATTTTATTGTATGGTGTAAAATAAGAATTGAAGTTTATTTTTTTTCCATGCTGTTAATCACTTTCCCAGCAACATTTATTGAAGAATTTTATTATTTCCTATTGAATTGTTTTAGTTCCTTTGTTATAATATAAATACTGAAACAATAATATCCAAAGTAAAAAGCTGATTTTAGCATAAATTAATCATAAAATAAATGTTAAGTAGTCATATAAGAATTAAGCTGAGAAAGTCAGACTGGATGGAGAAACCAAGATGGCGGCATAGGTAAACACCGGAAATTGCTACCTCCCACAACAAATTCAAAAATACAACTAAAAGACAAAATGCACATCATCCAGAACCACAGGAAGGCTGGCTGAGTGGAAATTCTACAACTAGAAGGAAAGAGAAAAGCACACTGAGACTCAGAGGAGGTGCGGAAGTGCAGAGGTACGGAGGCGCACGCGGCAAGGGCTGGCAACTGAGGACGCGGCTGTCTTTTTGAATCAGAAGGGAGTCACAAGCCCCCGACTGCTCTGAACTCCAGTTCCGGGTGAGTCTCTGGGGACCCAGACTCATACAGGGAGAAACTGGACTGTCTGGCAGCAGGCAGAACTCAGAACTTGAGGATGGCTTTCTCTAAAAGGTGCTTGCAGCGATTACCAGGACACTGAGACTCGGGGCCCCTTAGGGCAGGGCTGAGGATCAGCCATAGCTGCCTGCTCCGCCCTGTTGATTCCCTGAGACCCTGCCCCACCCAAGCTGCGGCAGAGGCTTTTGCATATGAATGCCCTGGCCTTTTGCAACCTGAAAATTACCTAACAAACTGCAGCTGGGCCAAACAGACCCAGAACTTCCAAGAGAAGGCCCAAGGCCCCACAGCAGCTTGCATTTCTTCACAGCTGGGCCTCATCTTGGCACCTCCAAACCCCAAACAAGGAAGGGGAATCTGCAGATCTCTTCGTAGCTCCTGGTGGGTAGCCTCAGGCAGAGGCTAAATTAGCACCTCCTTAGATCCAAGAGCCAGTGTACCCAGTGGTCAGAGTGGGACCATCCAATTACAACTCCTCAGATCCATAAGGGACACAGGGGGCAGACTCAGTGAGCACCAAAGCCCCACTGAAGCAAGTCTTGCCTCATAAGGGTGTCTTCAGCATAGAAGTTCTCCCACCATAGACACAGCTGACTCTCACAGCCAATTGGCCTGGAGGTCAATCCCTCCCAGTGATACCTACAACAATCAAGGCTTAACTTCAACAAGACTGTGCACAAAGCCCACAAAGGGGTGCACCAAGAGTGTCCACCTCAGGTAATTGGGGAGACTGAGCCATTGGGCCGTATAGGACACCTAGCACACAAAGCCACTCTACCAACACAGGGAAGCATAAAAAATGCAGAGACAAAGAAACAGGTCACAAATGACAGAAATGGAGGAAAGCAAACGACTGGATATAGAGTTCAAAACCACACTTTTAAGGTTTTTCAAGAACTTTCTAGAAGCCGCCGATAAATTTAGTAAGACCCTCAAAAAGTCTGGTGAGACTGCCAATAAATGTAGTGAGATCCTCAAGAAATCTAGTCAGTCCCTCGAGGTTATGAAAAAGGACCAACTAGAAATTAAGCATACACTGACTGAAATGGAGGATATTATGCAGAGTTCCAACAGCAGACTAGAGGATCGCAAGAATCAAGTCAAAGATTTGAAATACGAAGAAGCAAAAAACACCCAACTGGAAAAGCAAAATGAAAAAAGAATCCAAAAATACGAAGATAGTGTAAGGAGCCTCTGGGACAGCTTCAAGCATACCAACATCAGAATTATAGGGGTGCCAGAAGAAGAGAGGGAGCAAGATATTGAAAACCTATTTGAAGAAATAATGACAGAAAACTTCCCCTACTTGGTGAAAGAAATAGACTTACAAGTCCAGGAAGCGCAGAGAATGCCAAACAAAAGGAATTCAAAGAGGACCACACCAAGACACATCATAATTAAAATGCCAAGAGCAAAAGACAAAGAGAGAATCTTAAAAGCAGCAAGAGAAAGAAAGTCAGTTACCTACAAGGGAGTACCCATACGAATGTCAGCTGATTTCTCAACAGAAACGTTGCAGCCCAAAAGGGAGTGGCAAGAAATATTCAAAGTGATGAATGCCAAGAACCTACAACCAAGATTACTTTATCCAGCAAAGCTATCATTCAGAATTGAAGGTCAGATGAAGATCTTCATAGATAAGGAAAAGCTAAAGGAGTTCGTCACCACCAAACCAATATTATATGAAATGCTGAAATGTATCCTTTAAGAAGAGGAAGAAGAAAAAGTTAAAGATACAAATTATGAACAACAAATACACATCTGTCAATAAGTGAATCTAAAAATCAAGTGAATAAATAATCTGATGAACAGAATGAACTGGTGATTATACTAGAATCAGGGGCATTGAAAGGGAGTGGACTGACTATTCTTGGGGGAGAAGGGGTGTGGGGGATGGGGGACGAGACTGGACAAAAATCGTGCACCTATGGATGAGGACAGTGGGGGGGGGGGGTGGTGAGGGCGGAGGGTGGGGTGGGAACCGGGTTGAGGGGAGCTATGGGGGGAAAAAAAGAGGAACAAATGTAATAATCTGAACAATAAAGATTTAATTAAAAAAAAAAAGTCAGACTGAATTCCATATATAGAGAAATCTAGACTCTCTAATGAAAACCGCAGATCCTATAGGGGTCTCCATGATTACTGTTCCCAGATGTTCATACCACATATAATTTCAGTGTGGGCAAGGCCTATGACTTACTCCTATTCTTCAGAATATGGCAAGCATAAAGGGATTGTACATGTAATTAAGATCCCAAATCAACTGATTTTTAGTTCATTAAAATAGAGATTATACTTCATGTGCCTGATGCAATCAGGTAAATCTTTTGAGAATGCGTGAGAGAGATTATTACTAGCCTTGAAGAAATAAACTTTTTAAGTTTCCAAGGAATATTTATAACATTTTTGAGCATTTATATTAAATATTTAATATGTAAATTTTACAAAGACTCAAATGAGAAATTCTATCAAAGCCTTAACATGAGAGATGTTTGACATCTTTTGGTAATGGCCTGAAAAGCTTGAATGAAATAAAAGATAGATTTAAACCTAGATGACCTCACTGAGACACATTTTTCCATTTTGAAAACTGTGGGACAATAATTTATTTGTTCCATGAGCTGTGTGTGTGTGTGTGTGTGTGTGTGTGTGTACATATGCTTGTATGCTTATGAGTTTATAAACAATAATAATATACTTAAATGTTAGTTATCAGCAACCAGCCCTTAGTGAGTCTTGACCTTCCTGGGGTACCATGAAAACCTTGATGCTTTAGTAGGAAAAGCTTGGATTCTTTCTACATATATCTGACATTAAAAACAAAAAATCCAAAAGGGGGATAAATGGTGATGGAATGAGCCTTGACTAAGGGTGGTGAACACACAATATCAAACACACAATATCATATACAGATGGCATATTATAAAATTGTACACCTGAAACCTATATAATTTTATTAACCAATGTCATCTCAATAAATTCAATACAAATTAAAAAAAAATCCATGGTGATAATAATCCTATCTATGGCCAAGCTTTGCTGAACAATTGAGCATTCTCTGTGTATTCAATGTATTGGGTTTTTAAATTTTTCTAATGACAAAGTTGATGAACACAAATTATAGTGAGGTTCAAGAAAGACAATTGCAAAACAACGAAAGAGGATATGTCTATATTTGCATGCTAGCAAATGAGAATTCAGCTTTCACAGCAACACCAGTTATGAGATATTCGAGCCTACAGCAAGGACATAAAGTATTTGAATAGGAGTTCATATAACCTGTTTGGACCATAACAACGTTTTTCATAAAGAAAGCACTGAGATCTTCCATTAGCATACCCTGGTGCTTTCCTGCTTCACATTGGTCATGGAATTGAAAAGAAACAAGTATTTTATGCACATCTAAGATCAGCTGCAAATAGAACTTAAGGTCAAAATATCAAATGAATCACAACCAGTGATATTTGGCTTGGCCTTTCCCCCCGCCTCAACATGATGAGTTTATTCCCGAGCATTCTTTCCACACTAGTTATAGCAGGATTTGTTCTAGGAAACTTTGCCAATGGCTTCATAGCATTGGTGAACTGCATTGACTGGGTCAAGAGACAAAAGATCTCCTGCGCTGATCGAATTCTCACTGGTCTGGCGGTGTCCAGAATTAGTTTGCTCTGGGTAATAATATTCCATTGGTATGCGAATCTGTTTAATCCAGCTTTGTATAGTTTAAGAGTAAGAACTGTTGCTGCTATTGTCTGGGTAGTAAGCAACCATTTTAGCCTCTGGCTGGCTACCAGCCTCAGCATATTTTATTTGCTCAAGATAGCAAATTTCTCCAGCCTATTTTTTCTTCACCTAAAATGGAGAGCTAAAAGAGTGGTTCTGATGATACTGTGGGGGAGTTTGGTCTTCTTGGTTTTTCGTCTTGCAGTGTTAAACATAGATGAAGAAATGAAGATGAGTGAATATAAAGGAAACATCACTTGGAAGACCAACTTGAGGAACATTATAAACCTTTCAAATTTGACTATATTTACACTTGTAAACTTCATACCTTTTTCTGTGTCCCTGACAGCTTTTCTGCTGTTGATCTTTTCCCTGTGGAAACATCTCAAGAGGATGCAGCTCAGTGGTAAAGAAACTCAAGATCTCAGCACCAAGGTCCATGTAAGGGCCATGCAAACTGTGATCTCCTTTCTCTTGCTATTTGCCATTTACTTTGTGACTCTAATCATCTCAGTTTGGAGTTTCTATAATCCTCAGAATATACCAGTTTTTCTGTGTTTCCAGGTTTTGGCACTTGCCTATGTTTCAGGCCACTCACTAATTCTGATTTGGGGAAACAAGAAGCTAAATCAGGACTTTCTCTCAGCTTTATGGCAGGTGAGATGCTGGTTGAAAGAATGGAAACCTTCAACACTGTAGATCAACCAGAAGGAAATCATTTGTGTTCCAGCAAAAATAAAGTGATGGAGCCTGTAACATATTATACGCCCTACTGGTTTTACCACAGTGTATATAACTGAACAATTTTCAAAGTTTTGCCTAAGTTTATCAGGTAAAAAAAAATATATATGTGGATGTATGAAAACTATGAGAAAAAAATGGAAAGAACTTACCTTGAATCATTTTTTTCAGAAAAGCAATTTAAATATACACAATACTGTGAGAAATTCCTCAGAATTATAAAGTCATGCGTATTTCACATACATAATCCATGTTATCATGTTGCAATTGAAAAATTTGTCATCTATATTTATGGATTTTTAAGAGCTGCCAACTTAACTCTGAAAATCATTTATGTTCCAGCAAAAATAAAGTGATGGAGCCTGTAACATATTATACTTCCTACTGGTTTTACCACAGTGTATATAACTGAACAATTTTCAAAGATTTGCCTAAGTTTATCAGGTAAAAAAATTGTTATTTTTAATTTTTAATTTGCACCCCAGTGTGTTTAGATTTCAGTGTTGGAACTTCTAATCTTTTTCATGGTAAGGATATTCAACTCTAAATCATACAGTGATTATGCTTATTTGGGACAGACTTTATTCCACCTTAAATATTTAATTTCTGGTTAACAGACAGCAACCAGAACTTTGGCTAAGAATTTAAGAGTGACAAACATATTTAGAGTAAAGTCTAAATTTACTTACAGTTCAAGAGTGACATATTTAGAACAAATTCTGTATATGTATACAATAAAGAGTACTAAAGAATATTTGATTTGATACAAATAGGTGAAAAGCTTAGAAAAATTAAATGCTGCATGGAGATAATGATGAAAGAAACTTGATTGAGACATTATTGAAAAGTTGTTATCAAATTTTATGTTGTTAGGAAATTCATCTTTTTATAGTTTTTGAAGGAAAACTATTGTTGAAGTTGAGGTCTGATGTCAAATATTTCAGGTTTTTTTCTATACCACTTCTGGGCTTTATATTTACAAATATTTCCCACATCTTCATTCTTAAATTTACTTTTAAATGAGATAAGAAGACTTAGATCTTCCCCATTTAAAAAAAAAAGCTCACTGTATGAATAGTAAAGAAGTTGTGGTATATAATTCAATGAATCTTTCTGCGTATATTAAAATGGCATTTATTAAGTCTATATAATAATTATAGGGGCTATCTTAAAGATCTGTTTTATCATAATTGGAAAATGATGAAATCAAAGAAAGTGTGTTTGAAAATTCCTTGATGGAAAGCTCTATTACAAGAAAGTAAGGTACAATCTTACTCAGCAACTTGAATTCTACATGACTGTATTAACTCTTGGGTTATGAACTATTATCATATTCTAAAAGTTAAAATAAATTATGTCCACATCTGATTTTTTGTGCATATCATTTATCTTCCCTAGTACAATATAAGCCTCAGAAGAGTGATGATCATGTCTATGTTGTTTACTACTCACTCCCAGGACCTACCAGGCAACCGATACAATAGTTGGTCAAAAATGGATGAATGAAATAACTATATTAAGGCTGGGAAACAATTAAAATGAAACTTCACAAAATCTGTAGATTGCATGAATTTCTTGGTTCATGTGACAGCTATATCTGAGAAGCATTTCTCAGAGAAAAATTTTGGCTATTGCATCATTGTATGGGGGAAATATCACTAGAATATAGCCTTGACTCAGCCATATCATATGTGTGGAGTGGAGACAAGGTGGAACATCAAAATTAGGTAGCATCTATCACAATAGTTTGAAAAGGGCATATAAAGGATTTTTCTAAATTTGTATATATATATATATTTCTGATATTCTTAATGTTATTTTTCAAATTGAGTATTGCATATATAAAAATGGTATCTAACTTATTAAAATTGAGTTAGTAATTGCTTTACTAACTCAGCTGCCCTACTAAAATGTTATTTTATATACGATATTTTCTGTATCTTTTCTACATAAACTTTTGTTTTTATTATCTATTTTATTAAAATATATTTGACACATTACATTGTGTAAATTTAGTCTTCTAAATAAACTTTTTATTATAATACTAGTGGCCCAGTGCACGAATTCATGTACATTGAAAGGAAATTAATTAGAAGAAATATTTTAATGTTGCTATTCGCACTTTCTCTATAATAGAAGTGTCAATCAAATTCATAATCAACAATGACAGATGGAAACACACATGTGTGATTGGTGCCAGTGAGAGCTTTACATGTATTGCACATGTGCGAGTCAACTTAGCCTTTTATAGATATAGAACAAACTTGCTTAATTAGACCTGCGTTCTGATTTAGTTAAACTTTTTTCAGCCCAGTGAAGCACCCCAACTTCTCTTTCAGGCAATTATTAGTAACACAGCAGTAAATATCAACACGAAGCAGATTATTATTGTAGATTAAGCAGGGAGAACAAAGGGAAAAATATTTAACTGCAGTAGTGTTTGACTATATTCTGCACAGTGAGAAAACCTGAAGTCATTTTCAAAGTCCACCATTTCTTACTTCTTTTCAGTCAGGTCAAGTTTCTAAGCTTTCTAAATCTCCATTTTCTGGCTAATGAAAAGAAATTAGGATTCTACCGAGTCTCCTATCTACCTACTCCAGGACTTCTGTGAGGATCAAATGAGATGAGGCACAGGAAAACGCTTCACAGACATTTGGTTACAGTGTAAAATGTTTCCACCTGGCTATAAAGCAAGTCGTGTTCCTGGGCTGAAGAAACTCCAAGGAGGCTAGTTGCTAGGGAGAGGAAGCCGGATGTTGTTATATGGCGTCATTACCCAGACAGACACTTAGCGTATTAGCCTTTTATATATAGAGATTATAAAGTCACTTAAAGTGAGCTAATAACAGTTGTACAATTCAATGAACACCTTAGCCTGGGGCCTCTAAAGCCAGAATCAAAGTCAGGGATTAAATTGATAACATATATTTGGGATGGCATCTGAAGCAGCAATAGGAAGCACATGTAAAAATGAAGCAAGAGAAGATATAGAATGATGTGCTGTGGTACATTTCTCAGATGGCTGCCACCTTACAATGTGTTGAGAGACAAAATAATGGTCAGCAATTGGCACACAAGACATTTTTGGGAGGGTTAGAAGGAGGAACCATATGCAATATTAGTGCATGGAGGAGAAAGGAGAGAGAATGCATACTTTGGGCTCTCTCATGTCTCCTAGTTCCCATTGGCCAGGCTTTATCCAAAGCAGAACTAACATTTCTGTTCATCAAGCCCCTTGGTGGCCATTTAGTAAGTCAGATCTCATGCTCCACAATGAGGTGTTGTATTCAAGTCCAAAATGGACAGATGATCTGGCTCGGGCAGGGTATTGACCGAAAGATTAGGAGATGGTCTAGGGAAGCCGAGAAAGCACACACATTTGTGTCTAAACAGCTCACCTCTTGTGCCACTCAGATGTATGCATGCCCTCCAATCATCCAGAATATTCACTGGTTTTTAAATATATTTTATTGATTTTTTACAGAGAGGAAGGGAGAGGGATAGAGAGTTAGAAACATCGATGAGAGAAACATCGATCAGCTGCCTCTTGCACACCTCCTACTGGGGATGTGCCTGCAACCAAGGTATATGCTCTTGACTGGAATCGAACCTGGGACCTTTCAGTCCGCAGACCGATGCTCTATCCATTGAGCCAAACCGGTCAGGGCTTCACTGGTTTTTCAATGCACTACTTGTGAAGTTGTGGGGCCTTGAGTATAACGGAGCTCCACGCTTGGTTTAATGCTGTGCTCTTCCCGTTTTGTTTTTCAAACAGAAGATAGTCCTCTGCCTATGAGGAGATGGCCTTGCACTAATTCACCAGGGGTTTGCTCTCCGTCTCCCTTGGGACTTGTCAGCAACATGCAGAGTGTCTATGCCTCTACAATTGTGTCAATCTTAACCTTTCGCAGATTTTAAAATAAGAAATCTGTAAAATGTCAGATATATGTGTAGATATGTAACACAAAGTTACTAAAAATAGGACTTTATAGCTTTATACACAAAATATTCCTAATTTAGATTATATATTATATCTCTAAGATTTCAGATTGAAAATGAAGAATTAATTATGGACTATTGAAAATTGCATACACTAAATTTATTACATCAAAAATAGGACCCAATATACAAATGTTTTTGTTGAAATTCCTCCAAATCATGAAGCTGCTTTCTTTCCATTAACCTTTTTATATCATTAGGTTCACATTCAAAAATTTATGGGTTATATTTATTAGCAGGAATATCTAATTTACATTTAGAAATAAATTGTATTTGCCAATATACTTTTCAAATATGTGCTACAATTTATTTTCATTTTAATGCATAAGACTACACAATCTTGAGTAATGATAGTCTTTTAATTACATATAGCTCTTTGGGAGATCGGTGTTTTTGGTATGTTTTATTTTATCACGTACCGCTACTTTACTGGTACTGATGAATAGCTAAAACATTTACAGTAAATTGAACTCTAGAGGTGGAGTAAAGGAGAGAAAATTATGGCCACATAGCCCGTGTTCAATACTGCTAAACCTTTAATATAATAGAATCTGTATGTTTTAGAAATGAAGAAGTCTTTACTCATGGCTTACATTCACAAAGAAATCTCTTCAAAGTGTGGGCTTTGTGTTTAAAATTGATTTTCTTGTTTTCCTAATGTAGTTCATTAATTTATTCATTGAATGAATATATGTTGAACATCTCTTCTATGTGACTTTTGGAGAAATTTTAATAAAGAACATAAGCTATGAAATAAAATTAAAAGTGGACATATGTAATAGGTAGCCACTAAAAAGAGGAAGTTATACTTTTATGTGCCAGGTAAGCTGTGTACTTCATAACTTACTGATACTCACATGTGCAAAATACCATTGCTCATGTGAAGAATTGAAGTTGTAAGATGCTAAGTGACTTACCACGTAGTGCATGAAGATGCAAGCAAAGAGCAAAAAATCCTGAGCATGGACCTCTCCCCAGACTCCGGAAACATCACCAGGAAAAGGCTTCTCACGGCAACAAAAACTATAGGGTGTGTGGAGATAAGTCTCAGAAATATTATGTCATATTTTACTGAAACATTTATTAAGTTGTATTTAAGAACATAAAGGAGGGTCTGAACAAATGTAGATATATACCATGTTCTTGAGTAGATAGAATCAATTTCATAAGGTAGCAATTGTGTCCAAGCCCAATGCATTTACAATCAAAATCACAATGAAGTTTCAGGAATATTTATAAAATTACCAAATATTTTAACTAAATATTTAATATGTTAATATTAAGTAGACTAAAGAGAGAAAACTTTATAAAAGAACTAAGTATGAGATATATGCTTGACAAATACTAATAATGGTCTAAAAAAAAGCCTGATGTAAGGGAAGCAGATTTAAATCTAAAATACTTCCATGATATATATGTTTCATTTTGGAAATTACAGGACAATGATTTGTATCTTACTGCACATCAGACTTTTTCAGGAGAACAAATGAAATGTATAGGTGGTGTGTGTGTATTTATAAGCTTGTACACAATGAAACTATTTATGAATATTAGTTATCTGCATCCAATTTTAGTATTAGCCTTCCCAATGGTCCTAGGGAAACTGGAACATTTTTGAAAGGAAACACTTAGAAAACCAATAGATAAGTTCCTTTAAGTCTTTCTGTGAGGATCTAATGTTTTTGTTAAAACAAATCCTCAGCAATAATGAACCATTATGGTCATCACTAGATGATGAATATCCAATGATCAATTTAGACATTGACTGAATAGCCTATGTATTCGATTTAAAAATTTTACTAGCTTACATCTTAACTTGATTAATTCAAATTATGTAAAGGCGAGAAAGGCAAAAAATTGCAAAATGGTGAAAGGGACTTTGTCTCTATTTGCATGTTAACAAATGAGAATTCGGCTCTCATTTCGACATCAGCTATGAAATCTTCCAGCCTATAGCAAGTACCTCACTGAACAAGAATTCATTTAAATCACTGGAACAATGTCTTTAGTGAAGTAAGCTTTAAACCAAGACCTCAGCATACCTTGGTGTTTTTCTGCTTGACATTGATCTCAGAATTTAAAAGAAAATGAGAACTTCACTGAACATTTAGAAACCAGATGCAGGTGGAGCTTTAAGATATTAAGGAATCATGAGCAGTAATATTACGTTTGGCACTTTATTTTCCACTCTTGACTTTTCCCCCCAAGACCTGATAAGCTTACTACAATTTTTTTTTTCCATGCTAATAATGACAGGATTTATTCTAGGAAATTTTGCCAGTGGCTTCATAGCATTGGTGAACTGCATTGACTGGATCAAGAAACACAAGATCTCCTGTGCTGATCGAATTCTCACTGCTCTGGCTGTCTCCAGAATTTGTTTGCTCTGTGTATTAGTATTAAATTGGTATGCAACTGTGTTTAAGCTACCTTTCTATAGTTCAGAAGTAAGAACTACTGCTTATATTGCCTGGATAGTAAATCACCATTTTTGTCTCTGGCTTGCTACTAGCCTCAGCATACTTTATTTTCTCAAGATCGCCAATTTCTCCTGTCTTTTATTTCTTCACCTAAAATGGAGAGCTGAAAGAGTGGTTATCATGATACTGTGGGGGAATTTGTTCATCTTGGTTTGTCATCTTACAGTGGTAAGCATAGATGCAAAGATGCAGATGGATGATTATGAAGGAAACGTCACCTGGAAGACCAACTTGAGGGACATTATGCGCCTTTCAAGTATGAGTGTATTCACGCTTACAAACTTCATACCCTTCACTATGTCCCTGACAGCTTTTCTGCTGCTAATCTTTTCCCTGTGGAAACATCTGAAGAACATGCAGCTCAGTGGCAAAGGAACTCAAGACCCCAGCCCCGAGGTCCACGTCAGAGCCATGCAAACTGTCATCTCCTTTCTCTTGCTATTTGTCATTTATTTCCTTGCTCAAGTCATCTCAATTTGGAGACCCAAAACTCTGAAGGAAAATTCAGTTCTCATGCTTTGTGAGGTTCTTGGAATCATGCATCCTTCAACCCACTCATTGATCCTGATCTGGGGGAACAAAAAGTTAAGACGGGCCTTTCTGTCATTTCTGTGGCAGCTGAGGTGCTGGCTGAAGGAAAAGAAAGAAGTGGGGCACCTTGTGTCTTCTGGCAGAAAACAAAGCGATGGAGTCTTGTAACGTTTTGTACTTCCTGCTACATTTCTTAATGTGTGTAGAATTGGGTAAGGTTTACCTAGAAAAGCTTTTACCTAAGCTTATCACAAAAATGCATATGTGTGCATATTTATAAAAAAATACAAGAAAGATCAGATTGCCATATTATCTTTTTTAAGCACGCAATCTAATTTTACAAAATGGTGTAAGAAATTCCTCAGGATTATGAAACCATGAGTATCTCACATACATATGCGATTTTATCATTTTGCAAGTGAATAATTTATTATCTGTCTATATTGATGCATTTTTTAAGGCCTGACAACTCATCTCAGGAAATCATTGTTTTTCTTCATTGTATTTAGTACCACACATATGTACCACAGTGATATAGATTTTTTTGTTTGAACCTACAATCTTTTGGATGTCAAGGATAATCAATTCTACATTCCACATTGAGGATAGGTGCTGGGTATAGATATTATTCCATCATGAATTCTTATTTCATGGTTAACAGATAGTAATCAGAATTGTTGTTAGGAAAAAGATGCATGTAATGAAATTAAAGAGTAACAAACATAGTTTATATACATGTATAATAAGTAGTGGTAATGATTATTAGATTTAATACAATAGGTGAGAGCTTAGAAAATAAACAAGTTCTACAATAGGAATAAAGAAGAAAGCAAAATGATCATGAGGTTTTTAATGCAGCTATGGTTCCCTATGGTTCCCTTAGGAAAGTCATTGTCACTGCGTTTGAATTTAGAAGACCTTTTTTAAAGTAAAAAAAACCTGATGTCAGTTTATATAATATTATCCTAGACCATGTTTGGGCCTCTGAATTTCCAATCACCTGCTTCACCTTGCTACCTAAAAATTTCTTTTAAAGTTTAGACAAAAATAACACTAATAAAAATAAAAAAGGCTTTCTTTAAGAGCTTGGTCTTATTTTATTCAGATTCCCTGTAGAAGATGATTTATAGAAGATGAATACAAAAGATTGTTTCTAATACGAATGTAAGGGCATGGTAATACAGAGGCCATCTAAGGGAGTGCGGTTCCCCTCGGTAGCCAAGGTAATTACCCCAGCCAGCACAGTATCTCCCTTCTTTCCTGTTGATTCAGAGGCCTAAGCAGTACAAAATGGCTGGGTGGCAGTCTTATTTCCAGTTTGATAAAATCATTGTTGTATCTCCTGGTAGAACAGCTCCTCACTTTGTACAATGACTGCTAGGCCAACAGAACATAAGGTCATAGGGAGAGGAAACAAATTTTGCTACTGGGTTCCTAGGGGCCATAGTGAGTGGTGACCCTCGCATTTCCATCCCTTGATTCCTGCACTTGTGAATCCTGGTTCCTAGAGAGACAGCCCTATTCATTGCATGCTGATTCCAAGTATATGTAATCTTTTGGAGAACCTTACTCCAGCCCTGCAAGATATTGTCACTTAATGAGCACTGTAAATGAGTCTTTAAAAGGCCATTATGCCATCCTGTTAAGCTAGCTGCTTCAGGATGGTGGGGAACATGGTTAAGATGAGTAAATTCCACGAGCCTGGGCACTTTGCCACACCTATCTTGCTGTGAAGTTGGGTCCTTGATCAGAAGCAATGTTGTATACAGTACCTTGATGGTGGATAAGGCATTGTGTAAGTGCATGCATATAGTTTTGGCAGAAGCATTGCATTCAGAGAAAGCAAATCTATATCCAGAGCAGGCATCTATTCCAGTAAGAACAATACATCTCCTCTTCCATTATGAAAGTAGTCCACCAGGTACCTGGCTGATCAACCCTTGAGAATGGTGCCATATTTGAGACTCAGTTTTGGTGTCTCCTATTGGCACATTGGGCATTTAGCAGTGACCACTTTTTTCTACTGCTCTGGTTATGTTGTACATGAGCCCATTGGGTGATACCAGGGGTGGCTGAGAAAAGACTGTTATCCACAAACCCCATCAATTTATCTACCTGTTTATTGAAATTTGTCTGTGTTGAAGCCACCCTTTGGTGAACATTCATATGGGACACAAATATCTTCACAGTTTTTGCCCATTCAGAGAAGTCTGTCCATGCACCTCTTTCTCAAATTGCCTTATCACTAATTTCCCAATCATGTTCCTTCCAAGCTGCTGCCTATCTAACCAAACCATTGGCCACAGTCCACGCGTCAGTATATAGTAACAGCTCTACCCATTTCTCGTACAAAGCAAAGGGAACACCCAGGTACAATGGTCAGAATTCTGTCACTAGGAGGATTCCCCTTATCCACTGTCGTTTGAAGATGTCCCAGAAAGGAGCTGCAGTGCTGCAGCTGTCCACTTAGGCATGGCACCTGCATGTTGTACGGAATCATCTGTAAGCCAGGCCCAAGACACTTCTTCCTGTGTCAACTGATTGTAGGGAACTCTCCATGAGGCCAGAGGTGCAGGCTGGAAAAGAAAGGGCAGCGTAGCAGGAGTGGGGACCATGGGCATTTGGGCCATTTCTTCATGTAACTTATTAGTGCCCTCAGGGCCTGCTTGGGCCAGATCTTATGTATTCCACTTCCATTCGATGATTTTGCATGTGCACTTTTATGACTCAGTGGGTCAGATAACACTCAGGTCATAATGGGCAGTTCAGGTCACATGGTAACTTGGTAGTCCATGGTCAAGGGTTTTATCTCTACTAAGGTTCAGCTGCAGGCTAAGAGCTGTCTCTCTAGCTGCAGAGGATGGCGAGACTTTGCTCCAGTATCCTGAGGACCTGCACTGTGATTCATCCACAGAGGCCTGCCAGAGTGTTGAAATGGTGTTCTGGTCACTAACAGTTCATATAAGAGAGGATAGAATCTATTTTATTAATATCCTCCAGAGGTGGGTAAGACTTAATACTCACACAATAGTACGTGAAGGTTTTTTAAAATTTAATACGCACATACAGAGAACTTGATGCCTTGATTGTACCACTTCAGCTTCAGCACAGACTAAATACAGATAGCAAAAATTCACTAGGACAGATCTAAAAGCACCATAAACCTTTCCAGAGGAAGCATATTCTTACACAGGCAAATAGACAAATATAAGACTAGCAAACCCAATTCTGGGGCAGCTGTCTTTTAATTAATTAAAAATCACTTTGTAATGCGGAATGCATATGCTATACTTACGTAAAGCTATCCATGCTAATCATAATAAATGTCAAAGCCAGACTGTCACTCTAACCTGATTTTTCTGTCAAAATTAGAGCTTACATGTTGAAAGGGGTTTTTTTTTTGTTTGTTTGTTTATTAATCCTCACTCAATGATATTTTCCCATTGATTTTTAGAGAGAGTGAAAGGGAGGGGGAGAGTCAGAGAGAGAGAGAAACAACCATGTGAGAGAGACACATCAATTGGTTGCCTCCTGCACAAGTCCCTACCAGGGCCAGGAATTGAGCCTGAAACCAACTTATGTGCCCTTGACTGGAATTGAACCCAGCACCCTTCAGTCTACGGGCAATGCTTTATCCACTGAGCCAAACCAGCTAGGGCTAAACGTTTTTTTAGTATACTTTACAGTTTAGCAGTTTCACTTTCTGTGTGAATGTAAGGAGCAGCCTGTCCTATAGACCTCTGCTAATGCTGACTACCCAGGGACAGAAAGGCAACTGACAATAACCAGATGGCCACCTCAAGGATGCTGACCATGAATATCCACATTGGGATGAGGAAGAACACTGCCTGCCTTTCCACAGTGCCTCCTCTTTGCTTTGCTTTTCCTCTCCTCCCTTCTAAAAACCTCTTCCGACACAGATGTTAAGATGAACCTTAGGACGAGAGTCCCCCATCTTCTCAGGTTGCCAGACATGAATAAACCTCTTTCCTGTCTCATGAGTTTGGCTTGCATTGCAGCAGCCAGCCGAACTTGGGTTTGGTTACAAGTTAACTTATCATCTTAATTATGCTCAAAATCCCTTCATGTTTGCCATATCCTGCAGGCTAGAAGTAAGTCATGGATCCTGCCCACACTGAAGGGGAGGAAAATATATGGGGTGTTAACAGCAAGGCACAATAATCATGGAGGTCCCTGTAGGGTCTGTACACCACTGCTGTCTCAAATGAGGAATAACATATTGGCATTGCACAAATTAAAACCAGAACAAACTCGGCCATGTACATGTTTATGGCAATTAGTGATTCTCATCAGTGGTATGACCGCTGTACAGCATTAAGGGCTAGGCTGATTTTTGAGAGGATTGAAATTGTCTCATGTTGTAATCCAAAATTATATTTATACTAGAGGCTCATTGCACAAAGAGATTCGTGCAATAGGCCTTCCTTCCCCTGGCTGCCGGCACCAGTTTTCCTCCGGCACTTGGGACCCAGGCCTTCGCTCCGGCCGCAGCGGAGAAGCCAAGCCTCTTCAGACTTCAGTTGTCTTCAGTCTTCAGTCGTCTTTAGTCTTTGCTGTGGCCGAAGCCTTCAGTCTTTGCTCCTCGCCTGCATATGCAAATTAACCACCATCTTTGTTGGGTTAATTTGCATACTCATCCTGATTGGCTGGTGGGCATAGTGGAAAGACACCAATTTGCATGTTTCTCTTTTATTAGTGTAGACTAGAGGCCCAGTGCACAAAAATTTGTGCACTCGGGGGGCAGAGGGGTCCCTCAGCCCGGCCTGTGCCCTCTCGCAGTCTGGGACCCCTCGGGAGATAACGATCTGCTGGCTTAGGCCTGCTCCCGGGTGGCAGAGGGCAGGCCCAATCCCTAGGTGCAGCCCCTGGTCGGGCTCAGAGCAGGGCTGATTGGGGAGTTGGGGCGCCGCCCCCTGTCATGCACAGAGCAGGGCGATTGAGAGCTTGTGATGCCACCCTCAGTCATGCTCAGGGTAGGGCTGATTGGGGGGTTGGGGCACCGCCCCCTGTCACACTCAAGGCAGGGTCGATGGGGAGGTTGCAGTGCCACCCTCTGTCATGCACAGAGTAGGGCCAATCAGGGGGTTGGGGCACTTCCCCCTGTCACTCACAGAGCAGGGCCCATCGGGGGGTTGGGGCTCTGTACCCTGTCACGCACAGAGCAGGGCCAATCAGGGGGTTGGGGCGCTGCCACTCTCACACTCAGGGCAGGGCCGATGGGGAGGTTATGGCTCTACCTTGTCACACACAGAGCAGGGCCCGTGGAGGGGGGGAGGGGTTGGGGCCCCACACCCTGTCACACACAGAGCAGGGCTGATCAGGGGGTTGGGGCACCACACCCTGTCACACACAGAGCTGCAGGGCTATCAGGGGGTTTGAGCGCTGCCCCCTGTCACACTGATCCCGGTGCCGGGAGGCCTCGTGGCTCAGCTGATCCCGGTGCTGGGAGGCATATTACCCTTTTACTATATAGGGTAGAGGCCTGGTGCACAGGTGGGTGCCGGCTGATTTGCCCTGAAGGGTGTCCTGGATCAGGGTGGGGGTCCCCACTGGGGTGCCTGGCCAGCCTGGGTGAGGGGATGATGGCTGTTTGCAGCTGGTCACACACCCTTCAGGGTGGGGGTCCCCACTGGGGTGCCTGGCCAGTCTGGGTGAGGGGCTGAGGGCTGTTTTCAGGCTGGGGGTGACTGAAGCTCCCAACCGCTCCTTTTTTTCTTTCTTTTTTTTTTTACTCTGGGCCAGCTTTAGCTTTGAGGCTTGGCTCCAGCTCTTAGGCCTCCGCTGCTGAAAGTAGGTTTCTGGCCTTTGCTTACAATGTTGCGATCCTGCTGGCTGAAGCCCGGGACTAAAGCAGGTTTCTGGGGTTTTGTTTAGCTTCTATATTTGTTACATAGTTGCTTAGAGTTGCAGTTCAGAGGCCTGCAGCTGCAGGCGGGGAACGTTGGAGTCCTCCGTCACTGAAGCAAGCAAGCCTCATGTTAGTTTCAAGCTGCCTGGCTGCCAGCCGCCATCTTGGCTGGCAGTTCATTTGCATATTGCCCTGATTAGCCAATGGGAAGGGTAGTGGTCATACGCCAATTACCATGTTTCTCTTTTATTAGATAGGATATCTCATTCTATGGCAAATATTTTTTCTTCTAAGACCTCTTTATTTATTTATTTATTTTCTTTATTGATAAACGTATTAAAAATGTGTCCTTATCCCCCCATTGCGTGCCCCCTCCCCCCCCTGCACTCATGCCCTTACCCACCTGGTGTCTGTGTCCATTGGTTAGACTTATATGCATGCATACAAGTCTTTTGGTTTATCTGTCTCCCTTACCCCTCCCTTCCCCTACCTTCTCTCTGACGTTTGACAGTCTGATGGATGCTTCCCTGTTGACAGTGCCTTTTCAAGGATGCAAGTTTATTAATTTTGTTGTTGTTTTGTGTGTGTGTGCGTGTGTGTGTTTATGTTTTGCCGGGAGCCAGTCCATCCTTGCTGTTTCAAGGGACCTGGCATATATGGCATACTGTTCTTGATATGTTTGCTCACCTTCTTGGCACTATGTGTTTTAACCAAGGTCACCTCTCTGAGAAAGGTTGTTTCCCCAGGTAGGGATTTTCCCCTGAAGTTAGGGAGGGAATAAAACCCCTCACCTAAGTGCCAGGCGGGTAATTAATCACTTTAACTACGAACAATCATGCTTAAGCTACATAATCTTTACTCCTTGGAACAGAGATAAGAAACGCCCTAACCTTTGTAATAGAGATTGATAGGATTGAATCAACTGGTATAAATACAGATGTAACAAGACAGCAAGACACAGAACTTAGAACACAGAACTTAGAAGACACAGAGAGAGACAGAACCTAGGCACAGAACCTACACAGAACGTTCTCTAGAGACAGAAGAACTTCGCTGGAGAGAACATGGCAAAAGATCCTGGACAGAAACTGGCCTCAGAACCTAGAGACAGAACCTAGCGAGAGAACATGGCAAAAGATCCTGGACTGAACCTGACTACAGAAATTGGCAAGAGAACCTGACTAGAACCTGGTGACTGAACCTGGCTGGAGAACCTGGACAGAACCTGGCTGGAGAACCTAGCGAGGGAACATGGCTACAGAACCTGGCTGGAGAACCTGGAGAACCTAGCAAGAGAACATGGACACAGAACCTGGCTGGAGATCCAAAGCAGAACCTCTCTGGAGATCCAGACCAGAACTTGGCTGGAGATCCTGGCTGGAGATCCTGGCTAGGCTGCTGATCAACTGAACACTGTCTCTGTGTCCTTCCTTCTTTGCCTACTCCGTCCACACCTTTGGGGACCCCTGAACCCGCTGGGGCTGGACCCCGGCAATGTTTGTGTGTGTGACCAAGCTAGGAAATCTTTGCTTATTCTCAGATCACAAAAATGTACATTTTTTTCTGGAAGCTTCATTATATTATATTTTATATTTAGGTCTATGATTACCTCAAATTGATTTTCTTGTATGGTGGGAAATAAGGGTTGAAGTTCATTTTTCCATACTGTTATTCACTTTCCCAGCATAATTTATTAAAAAGAACTTTATTTCTCATAGAATTGTTTTAGTTCCTTTGTTGCAAATGAACTGGCCATATATGTGTGGATCTAATTCTAGACATTCTTTCTACCCATTGACCTATTTGTATAATAAACAACAGTATCACATTGACTTAATTAGTACAGTTTTACACTTTTGAAATTAGATATTTATTTCACAGAGCCATCATTATTTTTCTAATAGGTTTTCAATTTCTTGCTCTATTTCTTCTCCTTCTGGTACCCCCATGATGCAAATGTTGGTATGCTTGAAGTTGTCCCAGAAGCTTCTGACACTATCCTCATTTTTTAAAAATTATTTTTGTGCTATTTTGATTGGGTATTAATTGCTTCCTTATATTTCATATTGCTGATTTGATTTTCAGCTTTATCTACTCTACTGTGGATTTCCTGTAATACATTATTCGTTGAAGTTAATGTACTGATTTCTAACTGATTCTTTTTATGTATTCTATCTCCATTTTTATACTTCCTATCTCGTTTTTGAAGTTCTTACTAAGTTCATCTACTCTTTCCCTAAGTTCATTGAACATCCTTATAACCATTGCTTTGAACACTGCATCTAGTAGATTGTTAATCTCCCTTTTGTTTAGTTCTTTTTCTGGAGTGTTTTCCAGTTCTTTCATTTGGGACATGTTTCTTTGTTTCCTCTTATTGGCTGTGTTTGTGTTTTTTTTTTGTGCTAAGTAGAGCTGCTGTGTCTCCCGGGTTTGGTAGAATGGCCTTGTGTAGTAGGCATCCTGCAGGGTCCAGTGGCCTTGATTATACAATCTGGGCACTCCAGAACATCCCCTATGTGCACTATGTACACCCTCCTATTTAGTTGAGCCTTGATTGTTGTTGGCATGTCAATGAGAGGGATTCATCTCTAGGCCAATTAGTTGCAAGGACTGGCTGTGACCACAGACCCCCATTGAGGGACAGCAGTGCTGGGGCCCACCCCATAGAGCAGGACATATTTCAGCAGGACTCTGGTACCTGCTGAGACTACCCCTTGAGTGTGCCACTTGTAGAGGTGGTTTAGCGGTGGTGATGCTTCAATGTAGTCTGAACCTGTACACTGGGTGCTCTGGCTCTGGGAACTCTGGGGAGGTACAGGACAAGGTCAGTCACTGCCTGTGTACTTCCAGGAGCCACCTGGAATGAGCTACAATGCAATATGCAGATGGTTATTACTTGTGTGGCTTGAGGTGCCCTGCCAAGGCCAAGAACAAACTAAGTTCAGCTGTTAGTGCCAGGCATGGGGTCTAACTTAGCAAGAGGCATGGGACATGATGAGGCCACATGATGCTTGTTTGAGAGATTTTATGAAAATCTGAAGCTTTAGCCAAGATAGGTTATTTGTATTTTAAAAAAAGAAAAAGTCACTGAAAACAGCTTGAGTGGACCTGAAAATTGAGTGAGATGGCTTTACAGAATCACCCAGGAGGAGCAAATAATGTGAGCCAGATTGATGTAGTCTTAGATATGGTAGCTGCCTGGAGGTGAGAGGGCTCATCAAAGGAACAGTGGCCTCTTCCAGCACTCTGTCTGGGAGAAAACTGCCTTCCCAGCTCCTGCCCTGATGCTGAACAAATCAGTTCCACCCCATATGTCTCTGGTGACTTTCAAGTTGCTGCCCCAGCAGCGGACCTCAAAGGAAGTTAATTGGAGGAAGTCCAAGTGTGGGCCCTTTAAGAGGAATGTCTGGGACTATAGAAGCTCTCCATCTCCCTCAGCCTCAATCCTCTGGTTTTTACAGCCAGAAATATTGGGCACTTCTTCTTCTGGCACTGGAATCCTGGGTTTGGGTACTTCATTTGGAGCTGGGACCCCTTGCTCCTCAGAGGGACCTCCATAACCGGGATTTCCCTCCTGATTTTTTTCCACCACCTGTGGGTGTGTGACCCACCCATTATTCTTCTCTGTCCCTCCTATGAGTATCAATGTGGCTTCTCTTTAATTCCCTGGATGTAGTGCTTTCATTCAGCCAAATTTCAGGCTGCTCTGCATGATGGTTGTTCTATAGTTCAGTTGTAATTTATGGTGTGTTTGTGGGAGGATGTGAGTACTGCATTTGCATACACAGATATCTGAAGGGCATGTGCCTCAGATGTTTTTTAAAAAGGTACTATGTTTGAATCAATGGGTAAATTATCTCTTTATTTTTTCAATGGGTGGTGCTGGCAAAATTTAATATCCATATGCATAAAGTTGAATTTAGTCCCTTATTTTATACCATATGAAAAAGTTACCTTAAAATTTATTATAAGCCTAAATAGAAGTGCTAGTGCTGGGTCTTGGGACTCTTATTGATAGGTATGAGGCACACTGATGCCAGCAGCTGCTTGTTTGAGAGATTTTTGGCATGTCTGAAGCCTGAGCCATGGCAGGCCATTCATATAGAAAAGCTGCTGCAAAAAACTTGGATGGGATGGAGTCTCAGGGAATCACCAGGGTGGAGCAAACAGTATGAGCCAGGTTGATGAAAACACTGGGGAGATCTCTGCATGGGAACAATGACCCCTGCGAGCACCAGTGTTTGGGAGAAAGCTGCCCCCAAGTTCTTGCTCTGATGCCAGACAATCCAGTTCCTCCTGGTATGTCTCTGGATCCCCCCCAAGCCATTGCCTGAGCACTGGAGACTGAGTAAGTCCATGCATGGCCCCTTTAAAAGGAACTGCTTGGCTCTCCAGCAGCTTCTGTGTCACTCAGCCACAATCCCTGCTGATTTTTACAGCCCAAAGTTATAGGGACTTCTCTTCCAAGCTCTGGAACTCTGGGTTGGGTGTCTGGTATGCGGCTGGGACCCCTTGCTTCTCATGAGAGGCCTCCACAGTGCAGATACCCTCCAGATTCAAAGCACGCCACACATCATGGTTGGACCAGCCCCGTTCTGCACCTCCTCTTCTCCTACCAGTCTCAATGTACTTTCTTCTTTACTTCTCTAGTTGTAGGACTTCCATTCAGTCAGATTTCAGGCAGTTCTGAATGATGGTTGTTTGGTATTTTTGTTATAATTTTGATGTGGTTGTGAGAGGCGGCGAGTATCGGTGTTGACCTATGCCACCATTTTGGTTCTCCAAAACCTATAAAATTTTATTAACCAATGTCATCCTAATTCATTCAATAAAAAATTTAACATATCAGTAATAATGATGACTGAAAGGGTTAAGGTGAATAAAATGGGGCAGAGAAACACTTATTGTGCTTAGCAGATATCTTGCAGAAAGCTTGCAGCCTTGAACAATGCATAGCTCAGAGAACCAGAAGACACCTGGCAGTGGGAGGAATGAAGGACTGGACCCTCACATCAGCTGAACTGCTTGCAGCCAACAATCTATTCTAATAAAAGCCTAGGTGGCCCTTGTGCTCAACGTCATCACAAGATGGCTGCCACAAGGTGGTCACCACAAGATGGCCACCACAAGGTGGCTGGCAGGGGAGGACAGTTGGGGGCAATCAGGCCAGCAGGGGAGCAGTTAGGCATCAATCAGCTGGCAGTGGAGCGGTTAGGGGGCAATCAAGCACGCAGGCAGGTGAGCAGGTAGGAGCCAGCAGTCTTGGATTGGGAAGTCGGACATTTACCAAGGGGGTGCAGGCCAGGCTGAGGGACATCCCCCACCCCCTGCACAAATTTAGTGTACCGGGCCTCTAGTAGCTGATAAAAATCTTCTGTCTCCCTGCACTCTCTGCTGACTCCTTTTTGTTGGACTCAGCCCGTCTGCACCCAGGTGAAATAAAAGCTTTTTTGATACATTACAGCCTCATGTCATAGGTGCGCGACTCCAGCTCACTCCAACCTTTCATTTGGTGCTGAAACCTGGGACGGTCTAGTGAGGGGTCCCATAAGAGTTGTAGCAGGGTTCCAGCAACTGGGCACTTGGCACTCAGAGAGACTGTGATCCTCAGGCTCCTGAGCTCCCCTTGTGACTGGGGAAGGCCCCAAGACACACTTTTGTATGGCTGAACTGCTGCACTCATGACACTTACTTAGCCTCACGCCCCGCCCCTTGCCCCCCCCCCCCGCGCCCCCCCCCCCCCCCCCGACTCCCTTCCTCCAGACTGGTCTGGGTTGTGCCAGTGACTGGATAGTGGACCTCTCCTTGCCTTGCCTCCTCCTTCAACACTGGGCATAAATTCATAGGTAAGTGGCTTTAGTCTGTTTTCCCACGTTCTGGACTGTCCTGTCATTTTGGGTTTTGAGCCAGGCTCCGGGCTGTTACTGTACAGCCGGCCCCACGAAAATCCAGCACTGGTTGGGGTTAGTCCTGGGTGGCATGGGGCGGGGCGGGGGGGGACCAGATTCCTTCACCCACTCTCCTGACAGGGATACCTGTCACAGAGGGAAGGCTCTGCCCGTTCCTTGTGAACGTTAGGAGACAGGACGCCTTTCTCCGCCTTAACTTCATGGAGAACAGACCTTAAGCCATAGCCTGTCACCATGGGGAATTTGCAGACGACCATTCCCCCACCACACCCTTGGGCTGCCTACTTAAAAGTCTTCAGACCCTAGGGTTTACTCAGGACTTACGCCCTAAACGACTTACTTTTAATTGCAACACTGTCTGGCCTCAGTATAAATTAGACAATGGGTCCCAATGTTCTGAAAACGGCACTTTTGATTTCCAAATCCTAACTGATCTTAACAATCTCTGCCGCAGGCAGGACATGTGGTCTGAGATCCCATATATCCAGGCTTTTTTTTACATGCAGGGCACGTTCTTCTCTCTGTGACAGTTGCTGTCCCTCACAGATTTTCCTTCTTCACTCTAAGCCCCTTGAGGATCCCAAACCCCCCTCCTCCTTTACCACTTTTGATCCTACTGATCATCCCCTGGTCTCCCAGCCTATGGCTCCCCCGTCTCAGCAGCCTAACAGCCCGTCACCGTACCCAGTGGATCCCACCACTGGCCACCCGTCTCATACTTGCTCCGGGGCAGTTTTCAGCTCTCTTCCTCCTCACACTCCGGCACTAGCCCCAGGGTGCTCCCTTGGGAGATTGCTGGCACTGAGGGCATTGTACGGGTACATGTCCCATTCTCTCTTTCTGATTTATCTCAGGTGAACAAAAGACTTGGTTCCTTTATGGAAGACCCCACCATTATACCCAGGAATTTTAATATCTCATCCAGTCATATGATATGACCTGGAATGATCTCCACATTATCCTCTCCTCTACTCTGAGCCCAGAGGATAAGAACAGAACCTGGCTTCATGCCCAGGGCCATGCAGATACCCTCTGCCAGTAGACTCCTGCCCTCCCAGTCAGAGCGGATGCTGTCCCTAACAGGGATCCACAGTGGGACTATCAGAAAGGACAGGCAGTCACAGGTCTCAAGACTACATGGTTCTCTGCCTGCTAGAAAGACTGAAAAAGGCAGCCCATAAAGCAGTTAATTATGAAAAATTAGCAGAGGTCACCCAGGAAAGACATGAAAATCCAGCAGTCTTCCACTCTCGCCTTACACAGGCCATGAGAAAATACACCAGTCTTGACCCAACAAGCCCTCAAGGAACAACCATACTTAACTTAAGATTCATCTCCCAGTCAGTCCTGGACATAAGAAGAAAATTACAGAAGGTAGAGGACGGCTCTAAAACCCCCCAATGAGATCTTTTAAACATGGCCTTTAAGGGCTTTAATAATCGGGACAAAGAGGCAAAGCAACAACGACAAACTGAATTCCAAATGCTAGCCTCCGCCATCAGGGCCCCTACGGAGGGAAAGCCTAAACACCCGTAGGGGCAGAAGAAGGGCACTCATTCTCAAACTCCAAGGATCCGCCTGGACCCTGTTTTAAATGTGACCAGCAATCTCCGGCCCCCGCCCCAAGCCCTGCTCTCGAGGAGGAAGGCCCCACAGGAAGCTGGGCTGTGGGCAGGCCACTCAGAGTTGGTCCACATCTCTTCCTCGAACACAGGCAGGCGGGTTGGGTTCCCTTGGCCTTGACCTCCTTGGCCTGGCGGCTGAAGACCGACGAGGCCCAGGAGCGGATGCTCCAACTGTCATCGCGCACTCCGAACCTTGGGTAACCCTGATGGTGGCAGGAGTGAAGACAACCTCGCTGGCCTGGACCACATACTGCCATCTACAGTACATCTATGGCGGTTAAGGTCTGTGGTCTGCCTCATTGGATACACTGGACAAAAATTAATGTAGCCCCCCTGGAGCCCTACCCTAGGTGGAGGTCAAAGGTCATCTCACCAACCACCCTCCGGCTCACTAAAATCCCAGAGGACCGATCCTCCTAGTCATGCTCTGGTACCTCTGGAAACTTATTGCCCTTCTTTTCCTAATCATTCTCATTCTGTCTTTAATTTAGAGTGTCATCACAATCCTAGCATAATTCCCAGGAGAACCCTCTTTTGTCCCTGCTGGGACCCGGAGTCACCGCCCCCCCCCCCCCCACTAGCCTTCCTGAAAAAGAATAGCCCCACTGGCATGTCAGCCAAATGACTAATAGATTATATATCCAGGCTTTCACATTCCTACAGATTGTTTGTGACAACATTCCCCCACCTCATGCAGCCCATCCCATCCGAACAGTACAAGATATTTTCAAATTCATTCCAGACTTCAGATCACATCTATTTGTTTACCTTCATAATTATGATTCTCGCAGATCCCTAAAATGGTACCCCAGTAGTCCTCTGACTTTAAACCCCTACCCTCACCCTATATCTCACCAGCACAGTCTGGCACAATAACTGTATAGTCCAGACTGTCAGAGCTGTGAACTACCAAATTCGTCAATCCTCCAATATGACACAGTGGATATGTCACAAGCAACCTTCCCCTGGTAACACTTGCCTGTTATGGGGAATTCCCACAAACTTGTCTGACATACTACAAAGCCACCCTACACACCAAGAACCAGGCACACCAAAGCCCACTTTACCCTTTATTATTAACCAGGAGGCTCACCCCTTGTACTGTCTTCATGTTCCCCAGGCCATCTTCTCTTTTTCTTCTTTTTTAAAAAATTCTTTTATTGCGTAAAGTATTACATGAGTATTATATATGTCTCCTTCCCCCCCACCCCTGCCCTTGACAATCCCCTGGCCTCCCCTATCCCCCAGTGTCTTATGTCCATCGGCTATGCTTATATGCATGCATACAAGTCCTTCGGTTGATCTCTTACCCACCTCCCCTCCTATCCCCCAACTCTCCCCAGCCTTCCTGCTGTAGTTTGATAGTCTATTCGAGGCTGCTCTGCTTCTGTATCTATTTTTGTTCATAAGTTCATAATGATCTTTATTATCCAGAAATGAGTGAGATCATGTGGTATTTTTCCTTCATTGACTGGCTTATTTCACTCAGCATAATGCTCTCCAGTTCCATCCATGCTGTTGCAAATGGTAAGAATTCCTTCTTTTTTACAGCAGCATAGTATTACATCGTGTAGATGTACCACAGTTTTCTAATCCCCAGGCCATCTTGAAGCATAGTAACCTCCATCTTGTATAAAAAACTGCTGTTAGAAACCCTCTGCTATTGTCAGATAGTCCCTAGTCCTGTAAACTCTGTAATTATAAACTCTGTCACTTTAAGACAGTCTGTTATTCTGTAAAATGACTTTGTTTTTAGTTCAAATAATAGAAAAAGATAAACTTAAATGTCTGGCCTTGCAAGCTAGCCATCCAATGTAATAGACTAAAATAGACTAATGCTGATAACAATTCCCATATTCTTATGCCAAGTACAAACTTATTATGTATTCAAGGTTACAACTGTCTGTAACAATAACATACACAGAGCACTTTGTAATATCTGCAAACAAAGAGGCTTGAAAAGTATAAATACTGGAAACTTCCTGTATGTGGTGCTCAGAGATTTGCAAGAGACACCTCCCTCTGGGCTGCGCGCAATAAACAACTCCTAATTAATTGGCTTATTAAGGCATCTTGTATCTCATTTGCTGATTTACAGTACAATAGTCTTAGCCACAAACTCAATGTTCCCCTACCTTAACCCCAGGGACAGACACCATTGCACTCCAGACCACCTATATATACCAGCTACCGGCAGCTGGCCCATCTTTACATACCATGGCTTTCTAACACTGTACAACACTATTAACCCAAGCCAAAACATGATCTTCAACTATACTGCTGGTACTCAGGTCCGTATTATATCTAACCTTTATCTCAACCTGACAGCAGCAACGTGCAATCTTACAATTCCAGATTCAGGCAGCAGGTACAATGAGAGGCAATATGACTTAGCCTTGTCACAATGGGGAAGGTTCCAAGGCAACCGCTTCATAGAAATTAGCCACTACCCCGGATGCCCCTTTAACACAACCATCCACATTTCTTGGTTTAACCCCTCCAGCCTAACTTTACATCTAAGGTCAGGCACTCAGGGCCCAAACAACACTGGAGTCCTCTGCCTACCAACAGGAATCATGTTCCTAGGGGCCCATGACAATACAAAGGCACAGATAGGAACAGCTGTCCAGTGCTTAGACCCAACCCGGCAGGGGGGCCTCTGGGCCATGGGCTATGTCACCCTGGAGGCAGGCAGTATCTACTCATTCAGGCCTAATAACACCTCTTGGACCACATCCCTCAGTTCCAAGTGAAAAAAGAGGGACTTTGGTATCAGTGCTGTTGTTATAGCTGCAGTTGTAGCAGCCACGGCTGCGGGACTAGCTGGGGGAATAGCGTACAATGCTGTCATTCTGAAAAATGTGACAGTGGCCATGGCAACCACCACAGAAGACACAGGGGAAAGTTCCAAACAGCTCTCCAAATCTTTAGATTCCCTAGCTTGCATGGTTATAGACAACCGACTAGCTCTAGACTATCTTTTAGCCAAAGAGGATGGGGTGTGTTTAGTTGCTAACACCTCCTGTTGTTTTTATCTAAACTTTATATGTCAAATAGATGAAAGAACACAATGCATTCTACAGAATGCTCAATGGCTCAAGGAGATCAGCCAGGATAGTATAGAGCAGTTCAGATGGTCCAGCCTACATGGTCTGCCCAAATTACCCTGTCTTTTATCCCTTTTAGGTCCTCTGACACTATTTTTCCTCCTTCTCCTCCTCCTCCTCCTCCTCCTCCTCCTCCTCCTCCTCCTCCTCCTCCTCCTCCTCCTCCTCCTCAGGCCCTGCATTTTAAAATTAGTTGTCAAGATTATACAAACAAGATTACAAGTCCTAGTTAACCAAACAGTTGGACAGTTCATCCTTACCTAGGTAAAGAGACCCTACAGGGCTATATCCTAGGAAATAATCTGAATTTACTCCTTAGGTGTCCACGACATCCCCTCTCATGCAGGCAACCCCATCCCCCTTCTTTTCTTTTATATATACCCTTTAAGATGGGAATGAAAGGCTTAAAGTGAACACAATGGCACAGAGAAAAACTTATTGTGCTTAGCAGACATCTTGCAGAAAGCTTGCAGCCTTGAACAGATAACCAGAAGACACCTGGTAGTGAGAGGAACGAAGGACCAGACCCTTTGCAGCCAGCAATAGCTAATAAAAGTCTTTCCCCTCCCTGTACTCTCTGCTGACTCCTTGTTGTCACACTCAGCCCCTCTGCACTCAGGCACCTGAAATAAAAGTTTTTTGATACATTACAGCCTCATGTCATAGATGCGCGATCCCGGCCCACTCTGAACCTTTCAATCATCAAATCTGTGACCAAGCTTTATTGAACAATATAGCTTTCACTGTATAGTCAATGTATTGGGCTTTTATGGTTTTCTAATGACAAAGTTGATGAATACAAATTATGGAGAGGTTAAACAAAGAAAATTGCAAAGCAATGAAAGAGAATATGTCTATATTTGCATGCTAGCAAATGAGAATTCAGCTTTTACAGCAATATCAGTTATGATATATTCCAGCCTACGGCAAGGACATTATTTGACTAGGAGTTAATTTGAGCTGTTTGGGTAATAACAATGTTTTCATAAAGAAAGCATTGAACTCTTGCATTAGCATATCCTGGTGCTTTCCTGCTTGGCACTGGTCATAGAATTTAAAAGAAAGAAGAATTTTATACACATTCAAGATCAGCTACAAATAGAACTTAAGGTCAGAATAATAAAGGATTCACGACCAATAATATTATACTTGGCTTTTTTTTTTTTTTTAGGCATGATACATTTATTACCAAGCATTCTTTCCATCCTTATAATAGCCCAATTTGTTCTAGGAAGTTTTGCCAATGGCTTCATAGCACTGGTGAACTGCATTGACTGGGTCAAGAAACACAAGATCTCCTGTGCTGATCGAATTCTCACTGCTCTGGCTGTCTCCAGAATTAGTTTGCTCTGGATAATAGTATTCAATTGGTATGGAACTGTGTTGCATCCAGCGATCTATAGTTCAGAAGTAAGAACTACTGTTTATATCGCCTGGGTAGCAAGCAACCATTTTTGTCTCTGGCTTGCTACTAGCCTCAGCATACTTTATTTGCTCAAGATAGCCAATTTCTCCAGCCTTTTATTTCTTCACCTAAAATGGAGAGCTGAAAGAGTGGTTAGCATGATACTGTGGGTGACTTTGATCTTCTTGGTTTTTCATCTTGCAGTGGTAGGCACAGATGAAAAAATGAAGATGAACGTATATAAAGGAAACATCACTTGGGAGAGCAAATTGAGGGACATCGCACACCTTTCAAATGGGATTATATTCGTGCTTGTACACCTCCTACCCTTCACTATGTCCCTGACAGCTGTTCTGCTGCTAATCTTTTCCATGTGGAAACATCTGAAGAACATGCAGCTCAGTGGCAAAGGATTCCAAGATCCCAGCACCGAGGTCCACGTCAGAGCCATGCAAACTGTGATCTCCTTTCTCTTGACATTTGTCATTTACTTCTTCGCTCAAATCATCTCATTTTGGAATTTCAGTATACAGAACAATTCAGTTCCCTTGCTTTGCCAAGTTTTTGGAATCATGTATCCATCGAGCCACTCATTTATCCTGATTTGGGGGAATAAGAAGCTGAGACAGGCCTTTCTGTCACTTCTGAGGCAGTTGAGGTGCTGGCTGAAGGAAAGGAAATAAATGGGGCACCTTGTGTCTTCTGCAAGAAAATAAACTGATGAAGTTTGCAATGTTTTGTACTTCCTACTACATTTCTTAATGTGTGTAGAACTGGGTAAGGTACACCTAGAAAAACTTGTACTTAAGTTTATCACAAAAATATATATGTGTGCATGTTTATAAAAAATACAAGAAAGACTACAAGATTGCCATATTTTTCAGGTAAGCAATCTAATTTTATAAAATATTGTAAGAAATTGCACAGAATTATAAATTTATGAACACTTCACATACATATTCTATGTTATCATCTTGCAAGTAAAGAATTTATTATCTATATTTATGCATTTTTAAGGACTGATAACTCATCTCAGGGAATTATTGCTATTTTCCCTTGTAATTAATACCACACATATGTACCACAGTGAGTTTAAATTTTTTTGTTTGAACCTCCAATCTTTGGGTTGGTAAGGGTATTCAGTTCTAAATCACACACTCAGGATAGATGCTTGAAATAGATATTACATCATGAATTCTTACTTCATGGTTAATAGAAAACAATCAGAACTCTTAGGAAAAGATGAAATTAAAGAGTGATAAACATACTTAGAATGTATTTTATATTCATGTACAATAAATAGTACTATAGAGCATTAGATTTAATACAATAGGTGAAAGCTTAGAAAATAAATAAGTTCTATAATAGTAATAAAGAAGAAAGCAAAATAATCATGATGTTTTTACTGATGTTATTGTTTTTGAATTGAGAAGACATTTTCTAATTCAAAAACTTATATCAATTTATCTAGTTTACATATTCACCATGTTTGGGCTTCTGAATTTGGAATCATCTGCTCCATCTTTCTATTTAAGAATTCCTTTTAAACTTCAGAGAAAATATTCAAATTTTACCTATCTTAGCCCTAGCCGGTTTGGCTCAGTGGATAGAGCGTTGGCCTGCGGACTCAAGGGTCCCAGGTTTGATTCTGATCAAGGGCATGCACCTTGGTTGTGGGCACATCCCCAGTAGGGAGTGTGCAGGAGGCAGCTGATCGATGTTTCTCTCTCATCGATGTTTCGAACTCTCTATCCCTCTCCCTTCCTCTCTGTAAAAAAACAATAAAATATATTTAAAAAATGTTTTTTTTTTTACCTATCTTAAATATATGCTCAAAATAAGTGTATTATATACATAGGGTACATAAGTTTGCATGCATGAAAATTGATATCTATGATGTCCATGTAATAATTATAAAAAGTCTTCAGATCTGTTTTTAGTATAATCTTACGGAAAATGGTGAAATAGACAGTATGTTGAAATATATTTGGTTGTGAGTTCTATCATAAGAAAAAAATGTATGACCTTGTTTAACAACTGCATTTACATGTCTATATTAAAGCTTAGCATTATGAAATTTTAACATTACCTGGATCTCAATATAAACCTTTCCCACTTCTGATTTATTCAAAGTTTTTAATCATCTGTCTGCACCATCCTATATAATAAAATTCTAATATGCTAAGTGTCCGACCGTTTGTTTGTCCGTTCGACTGTTCAACCAGTCACTATGACGCACAATGATCCCCAGGGGGCAGATGCTCTGACCAGTAGGTTAGCTGGCTGCTGGGGTCCAGCTGATGGGGACTGGGCAAGATGGGCCAAACACGTGCTGGAGCCCTCCCACGGTACCTCCCCAGCCCCGATCATGCACTAGTGGGGTCCCTCGGCCTGGCCTGTGCCCTCTTGCATCCAGGACGCTTTTGGGGGATGTCTTCAGGCCAGGCCGAGGGGCCCCACCAGTGCACAAATTCGTGCATCATGCCTCTAGTTAGAATATAAGCATTATAATGTCAGATGATGTCTATCCTGTTTCCTGCTAAGTCCTCAGGACATAAAAGCCAGCCCATGAGATAATTGGAGAAAATGATATTCTAAATATTAAATAAATACATGAATAAGCCACATTAGATCTGGAAAACCAATGAAAACAAAACTATCACAAACACAGTAGGTGGCATAGATTTCCTGGTCCTATTTCTTCACCATTCAAATGCCTCTTACCAAATCTGCACGTGATTGTTTCTAATTACTGCTTTAGACTGGGCGAATGAACAGCGGTCACAAATAGGCTCCAAAACATACAGTGACTCATACATAATCTAAATTTCCTATTGATTTTTAAACAGTCCTGATGCGTTCAAGGAGTCTCCTCTACGCAGTTATCCAGGGAAGAAGGCTGATCACAAACATGCCAACTTAAACATGTGGCTTCCACAACTGCCTTGGAATCATGGCCATTCCAGAGAGCAGGGAGAAGAAAGATCTATGGGGGAACATGAGTGTGGGGTATATTGGGTGTGGGCCTGTAAATGGTGCACTTAATTTTCACCCATAAAATATCGATCAGATTCAGTCACTTTTCCACAGCATTTGTAAGGGAGTCTGAAAAACAGAGTCACTGTATTGCCCAGAAAGATGAAAACATTTCATTTAGGACATGGTTATTGGAGGGCACTTAGTAACCTTTCAACTGAAAGGTCAATACGATTGTAAAAGAAAAAAAGTTCCTTTGTTTAGAAGGGAGTCATGCTTGTTCATGTCACTGATAATGTGACATGCCCTTACATTAATCTTGAGTTCATTTCTGTATTTCTTTTTTTTTTTTACCGCTAGTTCTTTTTTTAAATTTTTTTTTTATTGATTAGGTTATTACATATGTGTCCTTATCCCCACATTACTCCCCATCCCTCCCCACTCATGCCCTCACACCTCTGTTGTCTGTGTCCATTGGTTAGGCCTATATGCATGCATACAAGTCCTTTGGTTGATCTCTCCTCCTTACCCCCATCATCCCCTACCTTCCCTCTTAGGTTTGACGGTCCATGTCTGTATTTCTATATAAATACTAAAATCTTCAAGTTCCCACTAAATATCCCTGTCTTCATAAAAACATAATTGATTTTGCACTGTAGCATTTATAGCTGCCTTGTGTATATTTCTAGTATATTTGCTGGTAACTTCTGATAGAGTTTTTATAATATTTCTCAGTGGTTAGTCTTAATCACTTGTTCTAGGACTTGGGTGTGGTTTTAAAATTAGAAATAATTGTAATAAATTATTTATATAAATTAAATTGCATCAACAAAAATACTTGATATGTATAATGATCTTATTGATAAGTAGCAAATAATAACTGAATTATATAAAGCAATTACTATTCAAAATTTAAAATATTTGCATTTAGATGGATGTTCCAAGGAAACAGAAATGCACATTGGTGTAAAATAATCTCTCTCAGTTTTGCATATTTACATATTTTACTTTACCCATTTAGTCAGTGGCACAAATGAAAATTTGCAGCTGGTGTCAAGATAAGTGGACATTATTTGCATTTATATAGTAGCTGACTGTAAGGAAACTATGGGTATTATGAAACGTGTGTATCTTAACAGAACTGTCCGGTTTAGCACTGAAATTACAATTCAAATAGAATGAACTATTCTTTTGTGAAGGGCTCTGGAACAATATCTCCAAGCAGAATTTTGGATGTATTTTCTGGAATTATGATGAAAATATTTATGGGAAGCATCATAAATGGATGTCCATCTGCAACTGTTTCACATAAAGCTTTCATTGAGGCACAACATTAGAAACATCCTTATACTGATGTTCATTGGAATAAAGGTCTCCATCTAGTTGTGGCAACAGGAATATTCATCTTAGGAGGGCTAGGAAATGGGTTCATCGGACTGGTGAACTGCATCGAATGGTTCAGGACTGGGAAAGTGTCCTCAGCTGATTTCATCCTCACCAGCTTGGCTCTGGCCAGAGTCATTCAACTGTTGCTAACACTTTTTGGTTCATTTATAATGGGGCTATCTCCACATCTGTATGCTACTGGTAAACTAGCAAAGGTGGTTACAGTTCTTTGGGCACTAACTAACCACCTAACTATCTGGTTTGCCACCTGCCTCAGCATTTTCTACTTCCTTATTATAGCCAATTTCTCCCACTCCTTTTTCATGTGGCTGAAGTGGAGAGTCAATAGGGTGGTTCTTCTGCTTTTCCTGGGGTCTTTCTTCCTACTTTCTCTTAACCTCTTAATGCATGATGCTGTTAATGAGCTGTGGTCGAATACCTACAGGGTACATGAAGTAAATATGACTTTGCAGTTGGAGGCAAATGAAATGTTCTATCTCAAAAGTCTTCTTCTTCTTAGTTTGACCTATGTTACCCCCTTTTTCCTGTCCCTGATCTCTTTGCTTCTTTTATTTCTGTCCTTGGTGAGACACACCAAGAATTTTCAGCTCAACTTGACGGGCTTGAGGGACTCAAGCACAGAGGCCCATAGAAGAGCCATGAAAGTGGTGACAACGTTCCTCCTCCTCTTCATCATTTACATTATTTCTATTCTAACTACAGTTTGCATCTTCACTAAGGTACCGACATTCCAAGTCATGATGCTTGTCATAGTGATTTCAACTACCTTTCCCTCAGGCCACTCTTTTCTTATAATTTTTGGAAACAGCAAGCTGTAATAGATTGCCTTGAGACTACTGTGGCACTTAAATTCTCTGAGAAAAGCAAAACCTTTGACTTTATAGATAGAATAAGAAATAATTTATACATTCTATGGGAAAATAACTTAATACAAACCTTCAGCATTTCCTTATATCAGGTTTTGTTAAACAGCACTAAAATTTCCCTACAATATGACTTTAAGTAATTATATTTTCTCTAAGTGATATGATATAATATTTGATTAAAGAAAATATTTCCAATGTAATAACAGTTTCTGTTATGAGAAAAGTATTTGAGATCTGAATAAGAATGGTTATAAAACTCCTTAATGAGATACTAATCTGATCTAATAAAGATAGAATATGCAAATTGACCATCACTTTGTGACAAAGATGGCAGCACCCACAGCCAATAAGGAGGTAATATGCAAATTGATGCATCAAAGATGGCAGCAGGTGGGCTGGAGCGGGACGCTTGCTATAAGGAGGGGGAATGGTGGAAGGGGGGGGGTGTGGAGGGAGCTACAGGAGGGCAGCAGGGCCAGAGCAAAGGCAGAAGGCAGCTCCAGCCCAGAGTGAAGGTGGAAGGCAGCAGCCAGAGTGTAGGCCCAGGTCCAGGGTGCCAGAGGGAAGCTGGTGCTGGCAGCTAGGGGATGGATGACCTATTCTTGCACGAATCTTCGTGCATCAGGCCTCTAGTAAATGTATAAACAATATACAATGCAATATGAATAAATGTATATAGAATTACAGTCAGAGAAAGGGAAAAAGTGACACAAATTTTTCAAACTAAAGATAAGTTTGAAATTAGTATAGAAAAAGAATTGTACATGTTAAGAGTAGTAATAATTAATATAAATACTGGTGGCCCAGTGCATGAAATTTGTGTATCAGGGGGGTGTCCCTCAGCGTGGTCTGCATCATCTCCAATCTGGGACCCCTCAGGGGATGTCTGACTGCTGGCTTAAGCCCAATCCTTGTGGGATCGGCCCTAAACCTGCAGTTGGACATCCCTCTCACAATCCAGGACTGCTGGCTCCTAACCACTCACCTACCTGCCTGTCTGATCACCCCTAACCACTCTTCCTGCTGGCCTGCTCACCCCCAATTGCCCCCCTTCCCCACCAGCCTGATCACCCCCAACTTCCCTCCCCTGCTGGCATCATGGCCCCCAACTGCCCTCACTGGCCAGCCTGATTGCCCTCAACTGCCCTCCCTGGCCAGCCTTATCGACCCCAACTGCCCTTCCCGGCTGGCCTCATGGCCCACAACTGCTCTCCCCTGCCAGCCTCATGGACCACAACTGCCCCCCCCCCCCTTGCAGGCCTGCTTGCCCCCAACTGCCCCCCTTGCTGGCTGGTTCACTCCTGACTGCCCCCCCCCACCCCCATCTACTCTCCCCCAACTGCCCTCCCCTCTTGGCCTGATCATCCCAAATGCCTCAGCCTCTGCCCTGCCATCATGGCTTTGTCTGGAAGGACGTCTGGAAGGTCTCCTGGTCTAATTAGCATATTAGCCTTTTATTAATATAGACTAGATCACTTGGCCTGGCCTGCAGGGATCAGGCCGAAACTGGCTCTTGGACTTCCCCCGAGGGGTTCCAGATTGCGAGTGGGTGCAGGCCAGGCTGAGGGACCCCACTGGTGTTGAACAGGACCAGGGAGGGACCATGGGAGGGCTTCAGGGCATGTCTTGCCCATCTCGCTCAGTCCCCATTGGCTTGACCTCAGTAGCCAGCTAACCTACTGGTCGGAGCATCTGCCCCTTGCTGGTCAGTACATGTCATAGTGACTGGTCGAACGGTTGAACGAATGGTCGGACACTTAGCATATTAGTCTCTTATTATCCTATCCAATAATAGACAAACATGGTAATTAACTGTAGCTCCGACACGCTTCCCATTGGTTAATCAGGGCGATATGCAAATTAACTGCCAACCAAGATGACGGCCGGCAGCCAGGCAGCTGAAGCAAACAGGAGGCTTGCTTGCTCCAGTGAAGGAGGAAGCCAAGATTCCCCGCCTGCCACTGCCGACCTCTGAGCTGCAGTCCAAGAAACATTGTTGCAATTATAGAAGTTAAACAAAACCCAGAAACCTGCTTTCAGTAAGCCGGGCTTCAGCCAGCAGGACCGCAACAGTGTTTCAATTATAGAATCCAAACAAACCCAGATCCCTGCTTTCAGCAGCCGAGGTCTCAGTGCTGCAGCCGGGTCTCAGAGCTGTAGCAGGGCCTCAGAGCTTAAGCTGGCTCTCAGTTCCAGTGACAGCCATAGAGGGTAAATAATTCCCAGAATAAAAAAAAAGAAAAAAAGGAGAGGTTGGGAGCTTCAGTCACCCGCCAGCCTGAAAATGGCCCTCAGCCCCTCACCCATACTGGCCAGGCACCCAAGTGGGACCCCCACCCTGAAGGGGGTGTGACCAGCTGCAAACAGCCATCATCCCCTCACCCAGGCTAGCCAGGCACCCCAGTGGGACCCCCACCCTGAAGCAACAAGATGGCGGCTAATTTGCATACTGAAGGTGGGCGGCAGCAGGCAAGGCTGTCCGCGGTCCGGGACCCAGATCTGTGACCCTGCTGGGTGGGGGGCAGTGCTTGAGGCTGTCTGTGGTCCCAGACCCAGATCTGTGATCCTTCCCGGTTGGGTGGCAGCTCGCACAGAGTGGATCGGCTGGGGTTGGGCTGGGCAGGACGCCTGGCTTCCACCCAGCCCCAGTCACTCTGGGCAGGTGAGCAGCGAAGAGAGCCTCTGGACAGGGGAGGCAGGCCAGTGGAGGGTGGCCTGTACTCCCCACATGGCGGTGGTGACAGCTGTGAGTGCGCCAAGCGGAGCCTGCAGGCTGGGCTGAAGTAGCGCCTGCAGGCCATCAGCGCCCAGGAGTGGCTGCGCAAGATCCGCCTCCTGGCCCAGAAAGTGCAGGATTGCAGGGACAGCCACCGTGGCGGGCCAGACTGACATCCTCCTGGCCGCACCACAGGGGTTTGCGGATCTGCAAAGCCAGAGGCCTCTGGTGTGCACATCCCCCCCTGGCGTGTGAACATCCCCCAGCACGCTGTCACCCTCCCGCGCCTGCAACAGTTGCAAACCAAGGCATGCACAAGTTCCCCTCGCCTCTCCACTGCACTTCCATCAACCCGGCATGCCTAACACCCCCACAGGATGTGCACACATCCCCTCTGATGCGCTCACGTCTTTTGGAGAGTGTCTGGGTGTTCTGGGTGCTGAGGGTAGGCGCCTGAGAGATGACAGTGAGAGGGCGGAGTGGTGATGCCCTGTTCCCACGGAGGCCAGTGCAGCTAGGAGATCACCTCTAGGGGGTTAATGCAGGTGCTGAGGCGGGAGCAGGTGCAGACAGACACATCTGGTGGGCGCGGGCGGCCCTCTCTGAGGTGCCTTTGGTCAGTGTTCAAGATCAAGAACCCAGAGGTGGAGAGGAATTCCGTCCTCTCAGTGAAACAGTGGGATAGTCGGGGCGACTGTAAAGGAGGAATGTGCACTTTGGGTGCCAGCACCCATGAGCAAAGGCTGCCCTGACTGAGCCTCGCTTGCTTGGGGCCTAGCACACTCCTGCCAGGCAGCGGGTGACAGGACGTGCTTTTCCAAATTAATGAGAGAAAACGTTGATTCTCCTGCTGCCCACGAAGGTGGAAAGTGAATTGGGGAGACATGTGGGGAGTGAGCGAGGTTCCCTGTCTGGGGGTTCCAAATCTGCTGTTGGTTTCTTTCACCACCGACTGACTAGAGATATACAGGGAGTCCCCCTAAAATGTATACACACTTTGAATACCTACTAATTCCAATGGTTTTAAGCATAAGAAAGAAACAACAATGGAACTGTTATCTGTTAAAAGTGTGGGCACAAACAGGTAGTTGGACATTCCCTGAGGGGTCTCAGATTGGAGACGGGGAAGGCCAGACTGAGGGACCCTTTTTCCCCCACTACCCCAGTGCACGAATTTTGTGCACCGGGCTACTAGTCTATATATAAAAAGCCAAAGTAACCAAACTACCGTAATGACCATAACAACCATAACGACTAGTCACTATAATACGCATTGACCACAAGATGGCAGATGCTCAATGCAGGAGCTGCCCCCTTGTAGTCAGTGAGCTCCCACAGTGGGACCACTGCTCAGCTGACCGACCCATCAAAGCAGCCCACCAGCCCGGCAGCAGCAACTCACTCCCTCAGTAGTCCTGCAGGTCCAATCTCTGGAGAATTGGCCAGGTAGCAATGAACCAGTGCCACTGGCACAATCCTGACAGTAACCCAGGCCTCCTGGAAGTCGGTCTTGGGCACCGTGGTTGCTTCCCCTCCCTAGATGCTCAGCAAGGAAGAAACAATATAAAAGCAGCCGCCAGGTGGGTCCTCAACAACCGGCATGAATGTCAGCATGATGCATCTGGATCCCAGGCCGGCAAGGGCATCCCACTGCCCGCCATGAGGGCCGATTGCATCCTAGCCCCCCCTTACCCACTGGGACCTCACCTGTGCAAGAGTTTTTGCACCAGGCCTCTAGTCTATAATAACAAAAGCATATGCCCTAACCCGTCTGGCTATGTGGATAGAGCGTCGGCCTGCAGACTGAAGGGTCCCACGTTCGATTTCGGTCAAGGGCATGTACCTTGGTTGTGGGCACTGCCCCAGTAGGAGGTGTGCAGGATGCAGCTGATTGATGTTTTTCTCTCATTGATGTTTCTAACGCTCTATCCCTCTCCCTTCCTCTCTGTAAAATATCAATAAAATATATTTTAAAAAATTAAAAGCATAATATGCTAATTAGACAGGACAGCTGAACGTCCTTCCAGATGTAATTCCAGATGTCCTTGTGGACAAAGCTACAGTGGCTGCAAGGGCTGAGGGCAGACAGCCACAGTGCTGGCAGCAGCATCAGCAGTGGGGTGATGGGGGCAGCGCCTTCTCCTGATTGGCCTGGTTGCCTCATGCAGAGGGAGGCCAGACTGCAGCTTAGGCCTGCTTTCTTTCAGGCCTTAGTTGGACATCCCCTGAGGGATCCTGGACTGTGAGTGGGGGCAGGCCTGGCTGAGGGACCCCCTCGCCCACAGTACATGAATTTTTGTGCACCAGGCATCTAGTGTAGGATAAAACCATTTATATTAGTGTGATGCTTCTAAGGCTGAAAAGGATCTGAAACAATGAATATTTTTGTATTATATTTTTGGATTATCCATTGGTAAAACAACTTTGTACACGAATATGGCATTGTGCATTTAAGGTGAAGATGCATACCCTAAAACCCACTAATTGTATTCCTCTTTTTAACACCAGAGATTTTTTTGTACATGTGTAACAGAATATATATGCCAAAATGTGCATGTTACTACTGTTCTTAATAGCCAAAATTAAGGAGTCATGTAAATGCTAAAATTGAGGAGTCATATAAATGTCCATCAGTTATAAAATGGAGAAATAAATCATGGCATATGTACACAATAGAATACAATACTAAAATGAACAAATTAAGTCTTTAAATTTCTTAGTTTCTTAGTAAAGAAGAAAAGACAGAGACATAGAAAGGTAAATTTGTAAAAGCAAAATACACATTTAATGTAGTGTTTGATGTTTGTACATATGTAGTGCTACTTTGACTTCTGTAATAAAATGATCCAGACTAATCACAGTTGCAGGGCATATAAATATGAAGACAAGAAAATTTTGTTTATTAATGATGTTATTAAAATATATAAGAAAGTTTACATACTGTATTCTTATATAAAGGTTATATACATTCCATATGAAAATTCTATAACAGCAAAGTACTATTTGTTTGATTCACAGTGCATAAGTTTTATAATGCAGTAAAAAATAGCAAATATATTGTTTTTAAGTTATGCTTGATGCAGTTTTAGGTGAAGTTGTTCTTTCAAGCTAGCCCGGATGCTGAGAATGATGAATCATAAGGTTGTAGGACATGTAAGTAATGCTCTTTCTTACAGTTAATTCTGTGTCTTAGAAAACTGGATGAAGTCACAACTACCAGTTAGAGATCTCCCATTAAGCTGCAATCATATCATCATTATCATCATCATCATTATCAGCAGCAGCAGCAGCAGCAGCATCCTGTTTCTTATTTAGTGATTTATATTTCAAATGTTTATATACAGAAGTTAGACAATGTGTTTATAATTTCTCAAAGATCATTGTACCTAAATTGTCTCAGTAAATAGCAAAGTTAATGTCAAGTGAATACCATTAGATATGGAGTATTCTTTCATTTTAAATGTATTAATTGAGCAAATTATTCATGGATAATCTTAAAATCATGGAATTAAGGTACTGAGACTGATTTCTAACATTAAAAATAAAGCAAATGCAAAATGACTCCTAAAGAATAACTCATGGAATAGGATTGTGTCTCTTTGACTGATGTATTTATATGTTGGTTATTTGAATATATGTATTTTTATGTTAATGAAGTCTTTATTACATTGAAGGCTCATGGTACAGACCATAAACCATACAGGAGACAGTCTCTTTACATAGAATAATGATAATTTATCTCTTTTAGAAGTAAATAACAACAACAAAACAATGCAAATTTAAAATATGATGGCAACACACAAAAGTGGCTAATAGTTCTGGTCTTTGTCGGAGGGGTACAGTCTGTACAGTTTAACAAGTCTGGCTTTGAATCTTCATTTAAAAAGCATACTTCTCTCCTGCCATACTGATACCATCTCAGAGAGCAGAATCTACACATTAAGGTTGGACCAACAGTTATAAGACACAATCTACAAATTAGTGATCAATCTACAGAAAGGAGAAAAAAAGCAAGTGCATAAGTTCTATAAAGAAAGAAGTATAGAAGTACCTAAACCTGCTGTTTCACAGACAGCCCCTTCCAGCAAAGGAGGTCTAAGAAAGCCTTAGAATCAGTGTTTCAGATTCCACGTGAACATAGTAGTTCATCAGACACAACCTCTTTACAACATAAGGTTGGACCAACAGTTACAAGACAAAGTGTACAAATTAGTGATCAATCTACAGAAAGGAGAAAAAGACCTATCACGTGAACTGATAGGTCTTTATTACTAGAATTCATTGATTCTCTCCTTCTTTTTGATACTCTCTTTAAGTAATTTTCAGAGGAGAAACCGCAAGGCCAGAATGAAGGACTAGAAGACCATCCATGTTTGGCCCATGGACCATCAGATCTGCTCTAGACCAATTAGCTTACATTGCAGCATCACCTGTTGTACATGGAATTTCCCTTAGAGTTTGATATCGCTCCAACAAGTGATGGCCAGAAATGATTTCTACCTGACAAGCCGGATCAAGACCTATTTTTCTTCTAAGAAATTTTTCTACATGCCCAAGAGTTGCTTCTCCTGAAACTTGGGCTAACTTTTTTTCCAATGGCTTAAAATATCCAATGCCTTCATTAGCACCAATGAATTCTAGTAATAAAGACCTATCAGTTCAGGTGGAATCTGAACCACTGATTATAAGGCTTTCTTAGACCTCCTTTGCTTGAAGGGGCTGTCTGTGAAACAGCAGGTTTAGGTACTTCTTTCTTTATAGAACTCATGCACTTGTTTTTTTCTCCTTTCTGTAGATTGATCACTAATTTGTAGACTGTGTCTTGTAACTGTTGGTCCAACCTTATGTTGTAAAGAGGTTGTGCCTGATGAACTACTATGTTGCTTTCTGGGCATCTGTTGCTATAATAAAAATGTCTTACAATGAAGCTTTTACAACATGGATGAAGACATGCTGTATTTGTAGTTAGGGGTGATCACGCAGGCAAGAGGGTGGCGGTTAGGAGTCAGCGGACCAGGATTGCAAGAGGGATGTCTGACTACCAGTATAGGCCTAATCAGGTCTAAACTGGCAGTCAGACATCCCCCGAAGGGTCCCGGATTGGAGAGGGTGCAGGCCGGGCTGAGGAACCCCCACGTGTATGATTTTTCTGCACTGGGCCTATAATTTGGGATAACATCTTTTCTGTTTCCAGCTAAGTCCCAAGGAAATAAAACCCAGCCCATGGGATAGTTGGAGAAAATGATGTTCTAAATATTAAATAAATACACGAATAAACCACATTAGATCTGGAAAACCAATGAAATCAAAACCATCACAAAATCAGCAGGTGACATAGATTTCCTGGTTCTGTTTCTTCACCATTCAAGTGCTTCTTAACTAATCTGCACGTGCTTGGTTCCAATTACTGCCTTAGACTCGGTGAATGAACAGCGGTCGGCAATAGGCTCCAAAACACACAGTGACTCATACATAGTCTAAATTTCCAATTGCTTTGTAAACAGTCCTGACATGTCTGAGGAGCCTCCTCTATGCTGTTATCCAGGGAAGAAGGCTGATCACAAACATGCCATCTTACACATATGGCTTCCACGATTGCCTTGTAACCATGGCCATTGCCAACAGCAGGGAGAAGAAAGATGTATGGGGTGGGGGGGGGGGGGCGGCATGTGTGGGAGGTAATTTGGGTGCGAGCCTGTAAATGGTGCACTTAATTTTCATTCACAAAACATTGATCCATATCATTCACGTTGCCACACTATCTGTAATGGAGTCTGAAAAACATAGTCACTCTATTGGCTAGAAAGTAGATCAAGACATTTCTTTTAGAACACGGATATTGGAGAGCACTTAGAAACATTTCAGTTTAAAAGCAAATAAGATATTGTAAAACAAAAAAGGTTCCTCTGCTTAGAAGGGTGTCATATTTGTTCATGTCACTGAAAATTTCACATGCCTTTACATCAGTCTTGAATTTATTTCTGTATTTCTTCATAACTTCTAAATAATTCAAGTTCCTACTAAATATTCCAGTCTTCATAAAGCCATAGTCAATTTTGCATTATAGCATTTGTAGCTGCTTTATGTATATTCCTGGTATACTTTGCTTATAACTTTTGATTTAACTTTTATAATATTTCTCCATGATTATTTTTACTTTTATATTCTAGGACTTGGGTGTGGTCATTAAACTAGAAATAATTTCAATTAATTATTTATGTAAATTAAATTGCATCAACAAAATTACTTGATACATACAAGGATCTTGTTGTTAAGTAACAAACAATAACTGAATTATATAAAAGATTTTCCCCTAGCAATTACTATTCAAAATTTAAAATATTTGCATTTAGATGTATGTTCCAAGGAGACAGAAATCCAATTGGTTGGAAATAATCTCTCTCAGATTTGCATGTTTATGTATTTTACTTTATCCATTTAGTCAGTGGCACAAATGAAAATTTGCAGCTGGGGTCAAGATAAGTGGACAACATTTATATTTATATAGTAGCTGACTGTAAGGAATATTACAGGTATTCATGAAATGTGTGTGTCTTAAGAGAACCGTTCAGTTCAGCACTGGAATTACAATTCAAGTGGAATGAACTATTCTTTTGTGACGGTCTCTGGAACTGTATCTCAAAGAAGAATTTTGGATGTATTCTTAGGAATTATGGTGAAAATATTTATGGAAAGCATCCTAAATGGATGTCCATCTGCAACTGTAACACTATAAAGCTTTCATTGAGGCACAACATTAGAAACATTCTTATAACGATGCCATTTGAAATCAAGACCTCCTTTCTGGTTGTGGCAACAGGAATATTCATCTTAGGAGTGCTAGGAAATGGATTCATCGGACTGGTGAACTGCATCGAATGGTTCAGGACTGGGACAGTTTCCTCAGCTGATTTCATCCTCACCAGCTTGGCTCTGGCAAGAATCATTCAACTGTTGGTAATACTCTTGGGTTCATTTATAATGGGTCTAGCTCCACATCTGTATGCTACTAGTAAACTAGCAAAGGTGGTTAGTATTCTTTGGGCACTAACTAACCATCTAACTATCTGGTTTTCCACCTGCCTCAGCATTTTCTACTTCCTTAAGATCGCCAATTTCTCCCACTCCTTTTTCATGTGGCTGAAGTGGAGAGTCAACAGGGTGGTTCTTCTGCTTTTCCTGGGGTCTTTCTTCCTACTGTCTCTTGACCTCTTAATGCATGATGCTGTTAATGATCTGAATACTTACAGGGTACATGAAGTAAATATGACTTTGCAGTTAGAGGCAAATGAAATGTTCTATCTCAAAAGTCTTCTTCTTCTTAGTTTGACCTATATTATCCCCTTTTTCCTGTCTCTGATCTCTTTGCTTCTTTTATTTCTGTCCTTGGTGAGACACACCAAGAATTTTCAGCTCAACCTGACGGGCTTGAGGGACTCAAGCACAGAGGCCCATAGAAGGGCCATGAAAATGGTGACAGCCTTCCTCCTCCTCTTCATCATTTACATTATTTCTATTCTAACAGCAAGTTGGATCTTCACTAAGGTAGAGACCTATCAAGTCAAGACGCTTTTCTTAGTGATTTCAACTACCTTTCCCTCGGGCCACTCTTTTCTTATTATTTTTGGAAACAGCAAGCTAAGACAGATTGCCTTGAGGCTACTGTGGCACTTAAATTCTCTGAGAAAAGCAAAACCTTTGCCTTTATAGACAGAATTTGAAATAACCTCCTGCATTCTATGAGAAAATGACTGAATAGAAACTTTCAGCATTTCTTTATATCAGGGTTTGTTAAACAGCACTAAAATTTCCCTACAAGATGCATTAAAGTAACTATATTTTCTTAAAGTGATATGACATAATATTTGACTAAACGACATGTCTCCAGTATATTAACAGTTTTTGGCAACAGTAGAGTATTTGAGACCTGAAGAAGTATGGTTATAAAACTCTACAATGAAATACTGATAATTGTATAAATGATATATTACACAATATGAATAAATGTACATAGAATTACAGTCACTGAAAGGGAAAAAGAAACACAAGTTTTTCTAACTAGAGATAAATTTGAGGTGTTGCGGTGGGCCTGTGGTGGCGACGAGGCAGAAGCACCACCTCGAGGCTGCAGCGTGGAAACTGCAGGCTCGCTGCCCGGCCAGGCCCGCTATCTCCTATGCTAAAAGCACTTTTGAAGAAACATGCCCATACTGTTTCCAGTTGCTGATTCTGGATAATTCTCGAGTACGCCTCAAACCCAAGCCCAAACTGACACCAAGAATACAGAAACTTCTTAATCGAGAAGCAAGAAATTGTACACTCAGTTTTAAAGAGGCAAAAATTGTGAAAAAGTACAAAGACTCCAAAAGTGTACTGTTGATTACGTGTAAAACATGCAACAAAACAGTGAAACATCATGGAAAGAGCAGAAGCTTTCTGTCAGCGCTGAGGAGCAATCCTGCCACTCCTGCGAGGAAACTCAGCCTGAAGACCCCAGAGAGGAAGTCTGTAGGTTCTCCAAACCTAAATCACAGGGTGTCCGGTTCCAAAGGCAAGAGCCCAGCATTGACTTTCAGAACACCTACATCTGGACACTCAACACCCACTTGCTCCTCAAAAAATGTGAACAAAACAAAGAAACACTTCTCTCAACTAAAAACGTTACTTAGCCGGAGTGTATCCAAAAAGAATTCAAAGGTAGACTTCAGAAATTTCTTATCTTCTTTGAAAAGGATGGACTTATGGAAATAAGAAATGTTTAATGCAATTTCTGAAACTAAAGCTACCAGAAAAACAGCTTTTTAAAAACTGGGGTCTAAAAGCAAACTTTTCTTGGCAGTATTCTGTATTTATGGAGAAAATACCTCATTAGAATGAATAACTAAAACCTGCCTATCTCCCAGGGTGATTCTGAGAATAAAAAACATATGAAAGGTCCTTGTAGGTAATTGAAAAAAAATATGTTTATTGATTTTAGAGAGGAAGGGAGAGGGAGAGAAACATCGATCGGTTGCCTCCCATAAGCATCTCAACGTGGGTATGTGCCCTGACCAGGAATAGCACTGACCTTTTGGTGTACAGGACAATGCTCAACCAACTGAGCCACCAGCCTGGGCTCAACATGTTTGTTTGTTTGTTTTTGAAAAAACACACCTTTAAATAAAAAATGTAGATATTTTAAACTAAAAAAAAAATTTTTTTTTGAAATTAGGATCTTAAAAGAAGTGTAAAGGTTAAATGTAATAATATGTTATATAAATACTAGAGGCCCGGTACACAAAAATTTGTGTACTCAGGGGAAGGAGGAGGGGTCCCTCAGCCCGGCCTGTGCCCTCTCACAGACTGGGACCCCTTGGGAGATAATGGCCTGCTGGCTTAGGCCTGCTCCTGGGTGGCAGAAGGCACGCCCAATCCCTAGATGCAGCCCCTGGTCGGGCTCAGAGCAGGGCCAATTGGGGAGTTGGGGTGCCGCCCCCTGTCACACTCAAGGCAGGGTCGATGGGGAGGATGCGGCGCCACTCCCTGTCACGCACAGAGCAGGGCCGATCAGGGGGTGGGGGCGCTGCCCCTGTCACGCACAGAGCAGGGCCCATCAAGGGGTTGGGGCTCCGTACCCTGTCACGCACAGAGCAGGCTCAATCAGGGGGTTGGGGAGCTCCACCCTGTCACGCACAGAGCAGGGCCCATCAGGGGGTTGGGGAGCACCACCCTGTCACGCACAGAGCAGGGCCCATCAGGGGGTTGGGGCGCAGCCCCCTGTCACTCACAGAGTAGGGCCGATCAGGGGGTTGGGGCGCTGCCACTTTCACACTCAGGGCAGGGCCGATGGGGAGGTTATGGCTCTACCCCGTCATACACAGAGCAGGGCCCTTGGGGGGCGGGGGGGGGGGGTTGGGGCACCGCACCCTGTCACACACAGAGCCGCAGGGCGATCAGGGGGTTGGGGAGCTCCCATCTATCAGGCACAGAGCAGGGCTGATCAGGGGGTTGGGGCACCTTCCCCTGTCATGAACAGAGCAGGGCGGATAGGGAAGTTGTGGCCCCGCCCCCTGTCATACACAGAGCCACAGGGCGATCAGGGGGTTTGGGCTCTGCCCCCTGTAACACTGATCCCGGTGCCGGGAGGCCTCTCAGCTCTGCTGATCCCAGTGCTGGGAGGCATATTACCCTTTTACTATATAGGGTAGAGGCCTGGTGCATGGGTGAGGCCGGCTGGTTTGCTCTGTAGGGTGTCCTGGATCAGGGTGGGGGTCGCCACTGGGGTGCCTGGCCAGTCTGGGTGAAGGGCTGAGGGCTGTTTTCAGGCTGGCGGGTGACTGACGCTCCCAACTGCTCCTTTTATTCTTTTATTTTATTTTATTCTGGGCCAGTTTTAGCTCTGGCTCAAGCTCTGAGGCCTCGGCTGCTGAAAGCAGGTATCTGGTTTGTTTGGGTTCTATAATCGAAACACTGTATCAGCTCCAGCTCTGAGATCCAGGTGGCCAGCTGAAAGCAAGTTTCTGGGGTTTTGTTTAGCTTCTATATTTGTAACAATGTTTCAAACTGCAAGCTCAGAGGCCGGCAAGGCAGGTGGGGAACGTTGGTTTCCTCCGTCACTGAAGCAAGTAAGCCTCATGTTAGCTTCAAGCTGCCTGGCTGCTGGCCGCCATCTTGGCTGGCAGTTAATTTCCGTATTGCCCTGATTAGCCAATGGGAAGGGTAGTGGAAGTACGCTAATTACCATGTTTCTCTTTTATTAGATAGGATATAAGTGTTAATATTAGTGTGATGCTTCTAATGTTGGAAAGGATCTGAAATAATAATAATTTTCATACTATTTTTCTTGAATTATGCACTGGTAAAACAACTCTGTTCAAGAGTATGGCATTATGCACTTAAGGTGAAGATGCATACTCTAAGACCAATTAAATGTGCTCATCCTTGTCATGTTGGAGAATTTTTCGTATATGTGTAACAGAATATATATGCAAAAATGTGCATGTTACAATTGTTCTTAATAGCTGAAATTGAGAAGTCATGTAAACACTCAAACTGAGGAATCATGAAAGTGCTCAAATTGAGGTATCATATAAATTCCCATTAGTTATAAAATGGACAAATAAATCATGGCAGTAGAATACAACACGAATAGAATACAACACAAAAATGAAAATGAAAAAATGAGACCTATAAATTTCTTAGTGTTTGGGTATGTTTGTACATGTATGGTGCTACTTTGACTTCTGTAATAAAAAGACTCAGATTAATGACAGTAGCTGGGCATGTAATATGCAGACAAGAGAATTTTGCTTGCTAATGATGCTTTTAAAACATGAAAGAAAGTTTATACTCTATATTTTTAGATAGCAGTTATATGCAATCCATATGAAAATTCTATAACAGCAAAGTATTATTTGTTTCATTCACAGTGCTTTAATTTTATAATGCAGTAAAAAAAATAGCAAGGCACCCCAGTGGGGACCTCCACCCTGAAAGGGCTGTGGCCACCTGCAAATGACCCTCAACCGCTCACCCAGGCTGGCCAGGCACTCCTATATAATAAAAGGGTAATATGCAAATTGACCCTAACATCAGAATATCGAGGAATTACTCGACATTATGACACACAATGACCACCAGGGGGCAGATGCTTAATGCAGGAGCTGCCCCCTGGTGGTCAGTGCGATCTTACAAGGGGAGCTCTGCTCAGCCACAAACCAGGCTGACGGCTGGTGGGAACCTCTCCTGCCTCCTCAGCAGCGCTAAGGATGTCCGACTGCAGCTTAGGCCAGCTCTCCACTGGCAAGTGGACATACCCCAAGGGCTCCTGGGCTGCCAGAGGGATGTCTGACTGCCAGCTTAGGCCCAATCCCCCAGGGAGCGGGCCTAAGCCAGCAGGTGGTCATCCCCTGAGGGGTCACAGACTGCAAGAGGGCACAGGCCGGGATAAGGGACCCCCCCATGAATGCACAAATTTTTGTGCACCAGGCCTCTAGTTCTAGTAATAAAGACACATCAACTTCAGGTGGAATCTGAAACACTGATTCTAAGGCTTTCTTAGATCTTCTTTGCTTGAAGGGACTGGTTGTGGAAAAGCAGGTTGAGGCACTTCTACACTTCTTTCTTTATAAACTCATGCATTTGCTTTTTTCCTCTTTCTTCTAGATTGATTACTAATTTGTACACTATGTATTGTACTAAGGCATTTTGTAATTGTAGTTGCATCTGTTAAGTAATCTTTGGAAATGAAACATGAGTTGTAAGGGGTCAGTTCAGAGAGATTAATCAAGTGCTCTTCTTCATCCTCTGATTCTGTCCCACACCCCTCTAGCCTCAGCGAGAAGTGGCTCCCCTCCTTCTTCTCCTCTTTTTCTCCAGCTCCTCATCCTCTTCTAACTCCTCATCCTGCTCCTGGAATGGAACCCTCAAGCGGCCCAGGTTGGTCTTGACTCCACCTCAGGGGGCCAAGCGAATGAGCAGCTCGGATCTCCTGCCTCTGGCAAAAGTGGTGGACCCTCCTCAACCCCTGTGGGCAGCATGGTGAGGAGAGAAGATAAAATGAGCTGTGTGTCTGTATGTGTGTCTGGGGAGGGAGGGGGGGAGTGGAGGAGCATGGCCGTGGCTCCCTCCTCCTTGGCAGCAGCTGTGTTCTTGAACTGTCAATTACATTCTCCATCTTGCTATGTAAACATTCCCTTTAAATTTCACAGAAAAGGAGTAAAATTTTTCTGATCTTAAAGATTTGTTCACAATAAGTATAGTATATAATTATAGTAAATAAGTCAATGACCTTTATGCACACATAAAAATTGATATCTATGATGTGTATGTAACCATTATTAAAAATGTCTTCAAGATCTGTTTTTATTATAATCTTGTGCAAAACGATGAAACTGAAAGTGTTGACATGACTTTGGTAGCAAATTTATTGTAATAAAGAAATGTATAACCTTGTTTATCAACTAAAATCTTAGTATTATGAAATCTTCACCATAATATGTATAACTTAATGTAATATTTCATACATGTGATTTATTAAATTGGTTTTTTTTACCACTTGTCTGCCGAGAAGAATATAAGTACTATAATGTGGGATGATGTCTTTCCTGTTTCCTGCAAAGCCCCAGGACATAAAACTCAACCCAAGGGATAGTTGGAGAAAATGATATTCAAAATATTAAAGAAAAACATGAATAAACCACATTAGAACTGGAAAACCAATGAAATCAAAACCCATCATAAAATCTGCAGATGGCATAGATTTCCTGGTTCTTTTTCTTTACCATTCAAATGCCTCTTAACTAATTTGTATGTGCTTAGTTCCACTTACTGCCTTAGACTGGGTGAATGAACAGCAGTCACCAATAGGCTCCAAAATGTAAAGTGAGTCATACATAATCTAAATTTCCTATTGCTTTTTAAACAGTCCTGATATGTCTGAGGAGCCTGCTTCATGCTGTTATCCAGTGAAGACGGCTGATTCCAAGTATGCCTCCTTAAACATGTAGGTTCCAATTGCCTTGGAATCATGGCCATTCCAGATAGCAGGGAGAAGGTTATAAGAGGGAGCATGTGTGTGGGACATTTTAGGGGTCAGCCTGTAAATGGTGCTCTGGTGAATTAATTCTCACTCAAATAACATTGATAAACATTATTCACTTTGCCACACCATCTGTCAGGGAGTCTGAAAAACATAGTCACTCTATGGCCCAGAAAGATGAAGACATTTCATTTAGGACATGGATATTGGAGTGCACTTAGAACCCTTTCAATGGAAAAGCCAATAAGATATTGTGAGACAAAAAGTTTCCCTGTTTAGACGGGAGTCAGACTTGTTCATGTCACTGATAACTTCACACACCTTTACATCGGTCTTGAGTTTGTTTCTGTATTTCTTCAAAAATTCTAAATGATTCAAGTTCTCACAAAATATTCCTGACTTCACAAAAGTATAATTGATTTTGCATTGTAGCATTTGTAGCTGCCTTGTGTATATTCCTGGTATACTTTGCTGATAAGTTTTGATTTAGCTTCTATAATATTTCTCTGTGATTATTTTTAGTTCTTTGTTCTAGGATTTGGGTGTGGTCTTTGAACTAGAAATATTTACAATAAATTATTAATGTAACTAAAATTGCATCAACAAAAATACTTGATATGTACAAGAAACTTATTGATAAGTAACAAATAGTAACTGAATTATATAAAAGCTTTTCCTGTAGCAATTACAGTGCTGCACCAGTACAGCCAGGTTCGGTGAGCCAGAGGAGGGGCAGTGAAGGATTATAAAAGACAGACAACAGAATACAGCTGGGACTAGGTCAGTTTACTGTACCTGGATCAGGAAACATGACACAGCCTGCAAGCCAAAGCTTTCTTTTATAGTCAGAACACACAAAAAAAATAAGGGAAGTGGTCAGTATGTTTACAATGTTCTTGTGAGTTTCACCTTGTTTTGGCAGCACTTGCTGCATCTTCCACAGCCCATTAGGAGGGCTCTGCCCTTCAAGCAGGGACTTTTCTGTGGCCCTGCCACAGGTCAGTCCAAGGCTTGACCGCATAGCCGCTCCCTAAAAATTACTATTCATAATTTAAAATATTTTCATTTAGATGTATGTTCCAAGGAGATATAAATACAAATAGGTGGAAAATAACCTCTCTCAGATTTGCATGTTTACATATTTTACCTCACCCATTTAGTCAGTGGCAGAAATGAAAATTTGCAGCTGGTGTCTAGATAAGTGATCAACACTTATGTACATATAGTAGATGACTGTAAAGAATACTACAGGTAGTCATGAAATGTGTGTGTCTTAAGAGAACTGTTTAGTTTAGCACAGGATTTATAATACAAATGGACTGAACTATTTTTTTCGTGAAGGTGACTGGAACCGTATCTTGAAGCAGAATTTTGAAGTATTTTCTGGAATTATGGTGAAAATATTTATGGAAAGCATCATAAACGGATGTCCATCTGCAACTGTTTCACTATAAAGCTTTCATTGAGGCACAACATTAGAAACATTCTTATAACGATGTCAATTGAAATAAAGGCCTCCATTCTAGTTGTGGCAACAGGAATACTCATCTTAGGAGTGTTAGGAAATGGATTCATCGGACTGGTGAACTATATCGAATGGTTCAGGACTGGGAAAGTGTCCTCAGCTGATTTCATCCTCACCAGCTTGGCTCTGGCCAGAATCATTCAACTGTTGGTAATACTCTTGGATTCATTTATAATGGGGCTAGCTCCGCATCTGTATGCAACTGGTAAACTAGCAAAAGTGGTTACTGTTCTTTGGGCACTAACTAACCACATAACTATCTGGTTTGCCACCTGCCTCAGCATTTTCTACTTCCTTAAGATCGCCAATTTCTCCCACTCCTTTTTCATGTGGCTGAAGTGGAGAGTCAACAGGGTGGTTCTTCTGCTTTTCCTGGGGTCCTTCTTCCTACTGTCTCTTAACCTCGTAATGCATGATGCTGTTAATGAATTGTGGTTGAATACATACAGGGTACATGAAATAAATATGACTTTGCAGTTGGAGGCAAATGAAATGTTCTATCTCAAAAGTCTTCTTCTTCTTAGTTTGACCTATATTATCCCCTTTTTCCTGTCTCTGATCTCTTTGCTTCTTTTATTTCTGTCCTTGGTGAGACACACCAAGAATTTTCAGCTTAACCTGACGGGCTTGAGGGACTCAAGCACAGAGGCCCACAGAAGAGCCATGAAAATGGTGACAACGTTCCTCCTCCTCTTCATCATTTACATTATTTCTATTCTAACTGCAACTTGGATCTTTACTAAGGTACAGACATTCCAAGCCATGATGCTTGTCACAGTGATTTCAACTACCTTTCCCTCAGGCCACTCTTTTCTTATAATTTTTGGAAACAGAAAGTTAAGACAGATCGCCTTGAGGCCACTGTGGCACTTAAATTCTCTGAGAAAAGTAAAACCTTTGCCTTCATAGACAGAATTTGAAATAACCTTGTGCATTTTATGGGAAAATAACTTAATAGAAAACCTTCAGCTTTTCTTTATATCAGGTTTTGTTAAACAGCACTAAAAGTTTCCTACAACATGTCTTTAAATAATTATATTTTCTTAAAGTGATATGACATAATATTTGACTAAAGGACATGTCTCCAGTGTATTAACAGTTTCTGGTAACAGCAGACAATTTGAGACCTATTGAAGTATGGTTATGAAAGCGTTGTGTATATTCCTGGTATACTTTGCTGTTATGTTCTGATTTAACTACTATAATATTTCTCCATGATTATTTTTAGTTCTATGTTCTAGGACATGGGTGTGGTCATTGAACTAGAAATAATTGCAATAAATTAATTATGTAAATTAAATTAAATCAACAAAAATACTTGATATGTACAAGGATCTTATTGATAAGTAACTAATAATAACAGAATTATATAAAAGCTTTCCTCCTAGCTTACTATTCAAAATTTAAAATATTTGCATTTAGATTTATGTTCCAAGGAGATATAAATACAAATATGTGGAAAATAATCTCTCTCAGATTTGCATGTTCACATATTTTACCTCATCAATTTAGTCAGTGGCACCAATGAAAATTTGCAGCTGGTGTCTAGATAAGTGATCAACACTTGTGTTTATATAGTAGCTGACTTTAAGGAATGCTACTGGTATTCATGAAATGTATGTGTCTTAAGAGAACTGTTCAGTTTAGCACTGGAATTACAATACAATTGGAATGAACTATTCTTTAATGAAGGTCTCTGGAACTGTATTGCAAAGCAGAATTTTTGAAGTACTTTCTGGAGTTATGGTAGAAATATTTCTGGAAAGCATCCTAAATGGATGTCCATCGGCAACAGTTTCACTATAAAGCTTTCACTGAAGCACAACATTAGAAACATCCTAATACCGATGTCCATTGGAATAAAGGTCTCCATCTTGTTGTGGCAACAAGAATATTCATTTTAGGAGTGCTAGGAAATGGGTTAATCGGACTGGTGAACTGCATCGAATGGCTCAGGACTGGGAAAGTTTCCTCAGCTGATTTCATCCTCACCAGCTTGGCTCTGGCCAGAATCATTCAACTGCTGGTAATATTCTTGGATTCATTTATGAGACTGACGTGCCCTCTGCTGCGCTAAGAGGGCCCCTACTCTTGGATTCATTTATAATGGGGCTAGCTCCACATCTGTATGCTACTGGCAAACTAGCAAAGGTGGTTCCTATTCTTTGGGCACTAACTAGCCATCTAACTATCTGGTTTGCCTTCTGCCTCAGCATTTTCTACTTCCTTAAGATAGCCAATTTCTCCCACTCCTTTTTCCTGTGGCTGAAGTGGAGAGTCAACAGGGTGGTTCTTCTGCTTTTCCTGGGGTCTTTCTTCCTACTGTCTCTTAACCTCTTAATGCAGGATGCTATTAATGAATTGTGGTAGAATACCTACAGGGTACATGAAATATATATGACTTTGCAGTTAGAGGCAAATGAAACGTTCTATATTAAATGTCTTCATTTTATTAATTTGACCTATATTATCCCCCTTTTCCTGTCTCTGATCTCTTTGCTTCTTTTATTTCTGTCCTTGGTGAGACACACCAAGAATTTTCAGCTCAACCTGACGGGCTTGAGGGACTCAAGCACAGAGGCCCATAGAAGGGCCATGAAAATGGTGACAACGCTCTTCCTCCTCTTCATCATTTACATTATTTCTATTCTAACAGTTTCTTGGATCTTTACTAAGGTCCAGACATATCAGATCATAATGCTTGTCACAGTGTTGTCAGCTACCTTTCCCTCAGGCCACTCTTTTCTTATAATTTTAGGAAACAGCAAGCTAAGACAGATCGCCATGAGACTACTGTGGCACTTACATTCCGTGAGAAAATCACAAGTTTAACTTTATAGTCAGAATTTGAAAAAACCTTGTGCATTCTATGGGAAAATATCTTTATAGAAAACCTTCAGCATTTCTTTATATCAGGGTTTGTTAAACAGCACTAACACTTCCCTCCAACATGCTTTAAGTAATTATATTTTCTTAAAGTGTTATGACATAATAGTTGACTAGAGGGCATGTCTCCAGTGTATTAACAGTTTTTGGTAACCGTAAAGTATTTGAGACCTGAAGTGTGCTTATAAAATTCTAAAATGTAATACTGATAAATGTATAAATGATATATTACACAATATGAATAAATGTACATAGCATTACAGTCACTGAAAGGGAAAAAGAAACACAAGTTTTTCTAACTAAAAGTAAAATTTGAAATTAGGATCTAAAAAGAACTGTAAAAGTTAAGTGTAATAATCCTATCTAATAAAAGAGAAACATGGTAATTGGCGTACAACTGCTACCCTTCCCATTGGCTAATCAGGGCGATATGAAAATTAACTGCCAGCCAAGATGGCGGCCGGCAGCCAGGCAGCTTAAACTGAACATGAGGCTTGCTTGCTTCAGTGATGGAGGAAACCAACGTTCCCCGCCTGCCTTGCCGGCCTCTGAGCCTGCAGTTTGAAACATAGTTACAAATATAGAAGCTAAACAAAACACCAGAAACCTGCTTTCAGCGAGCTGGGATCTCAGAGCTGGAGTTGATACAGTGTTTCAATAATAGAACCGAAACAAACCAGATACCTTCTTTCAGCAGTGGAGGCCTAAGAGCTGGAGCCTCAGAGCTAAAGCTGGCCCAGAATAAAAAAAGAAAAAGAAAGAAAGGAGTGGTTGGGAGCTTCTGTCACCTGCCAGCCTGAAAACAGCCCTCAGCCCCTCACCCAGAATGGCCAAGCACCCCAGTGGGGACCCCCACCTTGATCCAGGACACCCTTCAGGGCAAACCAGCCGGCCCCCACCCATGCACCAGGCCTCTATTCTATATAGTAAAAGGGTAATATGCCTCCCAGCACCGGGATCAGTGGAGCTGCGAGGCCTTCTGGCACTGGGATCAGTGTGACAGGGGGCAGCGGCCAAACCCCCTGATCACCCTGCAGCTCTGTGTGTGACAGGGAGCAGGGCCACAACCTCCCTTTCCACCCTGCTCTGTTCGTGACAGGGGAAGGCGTCCCAATCACCTGATCGCCCTGCAGCCATGTGTGTGACAGGGTGCGGCGCCCCAACCCCCCCACCCCCCCATCCTCCCACGGGCCCTGCTCTGTGTGTGACGGGGTAGAGCCATAACCTTCCCATCGGCCCTGCCCTGAGTGTGACAGTGGCGGTGCCCCAACCCCCTGATCCGCCCTGCCCTGTGTGTGATAGGGGGTGGTGCCCCAACTCCCTTATCGGCCCTACTCTGTGAGTGACAGGGTGGAGCTCCTCAACCCCCTTATGGGCCCTGCTCTGTGCATGACAGGGTACAGAGTCCCAACCCCCTGATTGGCCCTGCTCTGTGCATGACAGGGTATGGAGCCCGAACCCCCCTGATGGGCCCTGCTTTGTGCGTGACAGGGGGTGGCGCCGCAACCTCCCCATCGACCCTGCCTTCAGTGTGATAGTGGGAGGTGCCCCAACCTTCCAATCGGCCCTACCCTGAGCGTGACTGAGGGTGGCATCGCAATCTCCCAATCCGCCCTGCTCTGTGCATTACAGGGGAAGGAGCCCCAACTCACCAATCGGCCTTGCTCTGAGCCTGACCAGGGGCTGCACCTAGGGATTGGGCCTGCCCTCTGCCACCCAGGAGCAGGCCTAAGCCAGCAGGTCGTTATCTCCCGAGGGGTCCCAGACTGCGGGAGGGCACAGGCCGGGCTGAGGGACCCCCCTCCCCACCGAGTGCACAAATTTTTGTGCACCGGGCCTCTAGTATGTTATATAAACATAAAAGTTTTAATATTAGTGTGATGCTTCTAATGTTGGAAAGGATCTGAAATAACAGGGATTTTCTTGGATTATGCACTGGTAAAACAACTCTGTTCAAGAGTATGACATTATGCATTTAAGGTGAAGATGCATACTCTAAGACCAATTAATTGTACTCATCCTTGTTATATGGAGAATTTTTCGTACATGTGTAACAGGATATATATGCAAAAATGTGCATGTTACTCTTGTTCTTAATAGCTGAAATTGAGAAGTCATGTAAATACTCAAATTGAGGAATCATGAAAGTGCTCAAATTGAAGCATCATATAAATGCCCATTAGTTATAAAATGGTAAATAAATCATGGCAATAGAGTACAACATGAATAGAATGCAACAATAAAAATGAAAATGAAAAAGTGAGACCTGTAAATATCTTAGTGTTTGGGTATGTTTGTACATATATGGTGCTACTTTGACTTCTGTAATAAAATGACTCAGATTAATGACAGTAGCTGGGCATGTAATATGCAGACAAGAGAATTTTGCTTGCTAATATTTCTATTAAATTATGAAAGAAAGTTTATAAACTGTATTTTTAGATAGCAGTTAATATTCATTCCATATGAAAATTCTATAACAGCAAAGTATTATTTGTTACATTCACAGTGCTTTAATTTTATAATGCAGTAAAAATAGCAAATATATTATCAGAAATATTATGTTTTTAACTTACTCTTGATGAAGTTTTAGGTGAAGTTGTTCTTTCAAGTTAGCCCTGATGCTGAGAATTATGTATCATAAGGCCATGGAATATATTGGTAATATTCTTTCATTACAGTGAATTCTGTTTCTAGAAAACTGGATGAAGTCACAACGATCAGTAAGAAATCACCCATTTAGCTGCCTCTATCATCATGTCATCATCAATATAATCATCCTGTTACTTTATTTAATGATTTATATTTCAAATGTTTACACACATATTTGGGCAATGTGTAAATTATTTCTTAATGATCATTGTATCTAAGTTATTTTAGTAATTAGCGAAGTTAAAATCAAGTGACTAATTTTAGAAATGGAATGTTCTTTCATTTTAAATGTATTACTTGAGGAGAAACCAAGATGGCGGCATAGGTAAACACCGGAATTTGCTGCCTCCCACAACCACTTCAAAAATACAACTTAAAGATGAAATGGACATCATACAGATCCACAGTAAGGCTGGCTGATTGGAAATTCTACAACTAGAAGGAAAGAGAAAAGCATGCCGAGACTCAGAGAAGGAGCAGTGTGGAAGTAAAATACTAAGTTACAGAAGCGCACTCGGAGCAGGCTGGTGGCTGAAGGCGCGGTTGTTGTTTTCAATTGGGAGGGAGTCTCAGGCTCTGAGCCCCAGTTCCGGGAGAGTCTCTGGGGACCCAGACTCATACGGGAGAAGCAGAACTGTCTGGCATCAGTCGGAACTTGAGGCCAGCTCTCTCGGAGGGGCTTGCAGCGATTGCCGGGACACTGAGAAGCGGTGCCTGTGAGAGCAGCCGTAACTGCTAGCCCCGCCCTTTTGATCACGTGGGACCGGCCCCACCCAAGCCCTGCAGGGAGGCTTTTACTGGATAGCCTCAGGCAGAGGCTAGATTAGCACCTCCCTAGATGCAGGAGCCAGTGTACCCAGTGGTGAGAGTGGGACCATCCAGATTGCAGCTCCTTGGAACCATAAAGGACACACTCAGGGGGCAGACTCAGTGAGCACCAAAGCCCCATTGAAGCAAGTCTTGCCCCGGAGGGGTGTCTCTAGCACAGAAGTTCTCCCACTGCAGACACAGCTGATTCTCACAGCCAATTGGCCTGGAGGTCAATTCCTCCCAGTGATACCTACAAAAATCAAGGCTTAACTACAACAAAACTGTGCACAAAGACCACAAGGGGTGCACCAAGAGTGTCCTCCTCAGGTAGTTGGGGAGGCTGAACCACTGGGCCCTAGAAGACACATAGCACAGAAAACCACTTTATCAACACAGGGAAGCATAAAAAATGTGGAGACAAAGAAAAAGGACACAAATCACAGAAATGGAGGAAAGCAAACTACTGGATATAGAGTTCAAAACCACACTTTTAAGGTTTTTAAAGAACTTTCTAGAAGCGGCCGATAAATTTAGTAAGACCCTCGAAAAGACTGGTGGAACCACCGATACATGTAGTGAAATCTTCAAGAAATCTAGTCAGACCCTCGATGTTATGATAAAGGACCAACTGGAAATTAAGCACAAACTGACTGAAATGGAGGATATTATGCAGAGTTACAACAGCAGACTAGAGGATCGCAAGAATCAAGTCAAAGATTTGAAATACGAAGAAGCAAAAAACACCCAACCTGAAAAGCAAAATGAAAAAAGAATCCAAAAATACGAAGGTAGTGTAAGGAGCCTCTGGGACAGCTTCAAGCGTACCAACATCCGAATTATAGGGGTTCCAGAAGAAGAGAGGGAGCAAGATATTGAAAAACTTTTTAAAGAAATAATGACAGAAAACTTCCCCTACCTGATGAAAGAAATGGACTTACAAGTCCAGGAAGCGCAGAGAACCCCAAACAAAAAGAATTCAAAGAGGACCACACCAAGACACATCATAATTAAAATGCCAAGAGCAAAAGACAAAGAGAGAATCCTAAAAGCAGCAAGAGAAAGAAACTCAGTTACCTACAAGGGAGTACCCATTTGACTGTCAGCTGATTTCTCAACAGAAACTTTGCAGAACAGAAGGGAGTGGCAAGAAATATTCAAAGTGATGAATGCCAAGAACATACAACCAAGATTACTTTATCCAGCAAAGCTATCATTCAGAATTGAAGACCAGATAAAGAGCTTCACAGATAAGAAAAAGCTAAAGGAGTTCATCACCACCAAACCAGTATTATATGAAATGCTGAAAGGTATCCTTTAAGAAGAGGAAGAAGAAAGAAAAGGTAAAGATACAAATTATGAACAACAAATACACATCTATCAACAAGTGAATCAAAAAATCAAGTGAATAATCTGATGAACAGAATGAACTGGTGATTATAATAGAATCAGGGACATAGAAAGGGAGTGGACTTACTATTCTTGGGGGGAAAGGGGTGAGGGGGATGCGGGAAGAGACTGGACAAAAATCGTGCACCTATGGATGAGGACAGTGGGTGTGGAGTGAGGGTGGAGGGTGGGGTGGGAGCTGGGTGAAGGGGAGTTATGGGGGGAAAAAAGAGGAACAAATGTAATAATCTGAACAATAAAGATTTAATTAAAAAATAAATGTATTACTTGATAAATTATTC